>NC_092227.1:24820238-24881696 GCF_036320965.1 Panulirus ornatus
CGAATTGCCGTAAAAGATTCATAAGAGCTATTAACACCTTAAAAAAGGGACAAGGATATACATATTACTAAAGCAGATAAGGTTAACATAGCTGTGATTTTGGACAAAAGTAACTATTTGTTTAAAATAAATGATCTTCTAAATGATGACACAACATATTCGAAACTTAGTAAAATCTCTTAGAAGCAGTTAAAACTCATTTCAATAAAGAAATGAAGTTGTTGTTGAAAGGTAACATTTCTCTTCTCAAAAGTTTGTCATCTTTGTCCCCTTATTGCCATATATGTATGGACCTATCAAAACACATAAACAGAATTTTCCAGCAAGACCTATAGTGAGTTCAGTAGGCTCCATCACATATAAACTGTCAAAATGGTTAGTGTCTTTATTAAGCCCTTTAAAGGGTAAGGTATCAAATTCTCATATGATGAACAATATAGATTTAGTCAACAAGCTAAACAATATCAATATTAATTTTGATTTGAAATTAGTTAGCTTGGATGTTTCCTCACTTTTCACTAAATTTCCAGTTGAGGGCTATTTAGAAATTTATCTGATATCTTGGATGATATTCATTTACCTGTTTCAAGGTCTAATTTTAATGAACTGATAAAAAATTGTGTATAAAAGAGTGTGTATTTCAATCTAATGGAGATTAATATTTTCAAAAATTTGGTATGGCAATGGGTAACCCTCTTTCACCTGTGCTAAGTAATCTTTATAAGGAATTTTTTGAAACAAAATTACTAAAGGATATCTTACCTTCAAATGAAATTTGGTTTAGGTATGTAGATGATGTTCTTTGTGTTTGGCCAACAAATTAAGATTTACAAATATTTCTCCCCTTACTTAACAATTTAGTACCTTCCATCAAATTTGCTATAGAAAATGAAAATAATGGTAGGTTACAATTCTTAGATTGCATGATCCATAGACAAGGGAACAAGTTTAAGTTTAGCATCTACAGAAAACCCACCAATGTATGCTCATATATCCATTATTACTCATCTCAACATGACAAATTTAGATTATCATTTCAATCTATGTTCCTTAGGTTATTACGTATTTGCAGTCCAGAGTTTATTGATGATGAGTTTGAGAAGATATATTCTATTGGATCTAAGTTAAAGTACCCTAGATTTTTCATTGATGAATCCCTTAAGTTAGCAAAGAAATTATTTCATAGAGTTGAGCCCAAACTTCCCAGTGACACCAGGAATCTTTTAGTTCTCCTATTTGATAATAATTTCACTTTGCTTAAAGCCTTCAATGTAAATGTTGCCTTTAGCAACAATAATACTATAAAGAATATCTTAATCAGGAATTCACCAGAAAATTCTTTTGGATGCATCTTTAAAGTGAATTGTGGAAACTGATAAATCTTATGTTGGTCAGACTGGTAAGGATCTTTCTGTTAGACTTAAGCAACATGACTACAGTATAAGGACGGGACAAGAATCAAATGCCTTGTTTAATCACGTTAAAAACTATGATCATTGTACTGACTGGAGTAACGCCATCTCTGTTATTAACTCTAACTCTATTACCAAGAGAAATATCATTGAATCTTTAATTATTAGATACACAAAGAATTATAATCTTAATATTAGTGATGGTCTATACAAATTAGATAACGTTATTGTTGATAAAATTTGTAAAATGATAAGTTTATTAACGCTCGTTGTATGATTTGGACTATCACATGTTTACCAAATGGCGTCCTAGCTTCGTCTCTTCGATGTATATCAACTGACTGTTATATTTCTCTCTTGTGTCTCCCTTGATAATGTGATTATTTCACGAAGGTGCACTTGGGAACTTTTCGTGTTTCATTTTCCCCGTGGACTCACAGGAATATCTTGATTCCGCGCAAAATTGTGATCCTTTCCAACATGGGCTCCACACGGCTCTTCTATTACTTCTCTACAAGCTATCCGGAACTTTCTCCTTTCGTTACTGCTTTTTCGAAATCGCAAATCAAGGCTCACCAACTGAAGTTACGATTTGAGTTCCTTAGGAAATACCTTGATGAACAAGTGATGACAAGATCTCTCCTACCTCAGCGTTTGTTGCAGCTGTCTGGTCGACCATATGACGAATTTCGAAATATTATTTTGAAGAAAAACACGAAATTAAAGAAACTTGAAATGGAGGAGGCTTTTCGCATTTCAAGAGAGAAGAAACGTACCTTTCAAATGGCGATACCGACACACTGGAAGAACCGGATGTTGGACTATTGCTATGACGAATTAAGGAAAGCACGCAATAGGCTACAAGTGTCACTAAATCGTAGGTTGGACCATATTATTGAAAACAGCGACTGGACCAAGAACACAAACCCATCTTTTGTGGTAAGCCTGTCTAATAAACAACTAGATAAAGATTCCTTATGTGCATTAGTCTATGGTTTACGTTTTTTGTGCTTTAAAAGAGAAACCAGCTGTGTTGATGTCACAAAGTTTCCTTAGAAAAATACAGATTTAGAAAAATACAGTAATTTAAGTAATGATGATATCAATATCTCTAAGATTTTAGTTTATGCCAGTATGTCAAAACCAGTGGTAGCTAATTGCCGTAAAAGACTCATAAGAGCTATTAACACCTTAAAAAAGACAAGGAAATACATATTACTAAAGCAGATAAGGCTAACACTGCTGTGATTTTGGACAAGAGTAACTATTTGTCTAAAATAGATGATCTCCTAAATGATGACACAACATATTCTAAACTTAGTAAAATCTCTTAGAAGCAGTTAATTCTCATTTCAATAAAGAAATGATGTTGTTGTTGAAAGGTAACATTTCTCTTATCAAAAGTTTGTCATCTCTGTCCCCTTTATTGCCATATATGTATGGACATATCAAAACACATAAACAGAATTTTTCAGCAAGACCTATGGTGAATTCAGTAGGCTCCATCACATATAAATTGTCAAAGTGGTTAGTGTCTTTATTAAGCCCTTCAAAGGGTAAGGTATCAAATTCTAATATCATGAACAATATAGATCTAGTCAAAAAGCTAAACAATATCAATATTAATTTTGATTTCAAGCTAGTTAGCTTGGATGTTTCCTCACTTTTCACTAAATTTCTAGTTGAGGACCTTTTAGAATATTTATTTGATATCTTGGATGATATTCATTTACCTGTTTCAAAGTCTAATTTCAATGAACTGATAAAATTGTGTATAATAGAATGTGTATTTCAATCTAATGGAGATTATTATGCTCAAAAATTTGGTATGGCAATGGGTAACCATCTTTCACCTGTGCTAAGTAATCTTCATAAAGGATTTTTTGAAACAAAATTACTAAAGGATGCATTACCTTCTAATGAAATTTGGTTTAGGTATGTAGATAATGTTTTTTGTGTTTGGCCAACAAATGAAAATTTACAAATATTTCTCCCCTTACTTAACAATTTAGTACCTTCCATCAAATTTACTATAGAAAATGAAAATAATGGTAGGCTACCATTTTTAGATTACATGATCCATAGACAAGGAAAGAAGTTTAAGTTTAGCATATACAGAAAACCCACCAATGTATGCTCATACATCCATTATTACTCATCTCAACATGACAAAGTTAAATTATCATCATTTCAATCTATGTTCCTTAAGGCATTACGTATTTGCAGTCCAGAGTTATTGATGATGAGTTTGAGAAGACATATTCTATTGGATCTAAGTTAAAGTACCCTAGATCTTTCATTGATGAATCCCTTAAGTTAGCAAAGAAATTATTTTATAGAGTTGAGCCCAAACTTCCCATTGACACCAGGAATCTTTTAGTTCTCCCATTTGATAATAATTTCACTTTGCTTCCCATGTTGCTTAAATCCTTTAATGTAAATGTTGCCTTTAGCAACAATAATACTATAAAGAATATCTAAATCAGGAATTCACAGGAAAATTCTCTTGGATGCATCTTTAAAGTGCCTTGTGGAAACTGATAAATCTTATGTTGGTCAGACTGGTAAGGATCTTTCTGTTAGACTTAAGCAACATGACTATAGTATAAGGACGGGACAAGAATCAAATGCCTTGTTTAATCACGTTAAAAACTATAATCATTGTATTGACCGGAGTAACGCTAACTCTGTTTTCAACTCTAACTCTATTACCAAGAGAAATATCATTGAATGTTCTATTATTAGATACATAAAGAATTATAATCTTAATGTTAGTGATGGTCTGTACAAATTAGATAACTTTATTGTTGACAAAATTTGTAAAATGATAAGTTTATTAACGCTCGTTGTATGTTTTGGACTATCACATGTTTACCAAATGGCGTCCTAGCTTCGTCTCTTCGATGTATATCAACTGACTGTTATATTTCTCTCTTGTGTCTCCCTTGATGATGTGATTATTACACGAAAGTGCACTTGGGAACTTTTCGTGTTTCATTTTCCCCGTGGACTCATAGGAATATCTTGATCACGCGCAAAATTGTGATCCTTTCCAACATGGGCTCCACACGGCTCTTCTATTACTTCTCTACAAGCTGTCCGGGACTTTCTCCTTTCTTTACTGCTTTCTCGAAATCGTAAATCAAGGCTCACCAACTGAAGCTACGATTTGAGTTCCTTAGGAAATGCCTTGATGAACAAGTGATGCCAAGACCTTCTCCTACCTCAACGTTTGTTGCAGCTCTCTGGTTGACCATATGACCAATTTCGAAATATTTTTTTGAAAAAAAAAGCATTAGATTAAAGAAACTTGAAATGGAGGAGGCTTTTCGCATTTCAAGAGAGAAGTAACGTGCATTTCAATGGAAATACCGAAACACTGGAAGTACCGGGTGTTGTACTATTGCTATGATAAATTAAGGAAAGAACGCAATAGGATACAAGTGTCACTAAATCGTAGGCTTTGACTGTCTTATTGAAAACAGCGACTGGACCAAGAACGCAAGCCCATCTTTTGTGGTAAACCTGTCTAATAAATAACTAGATAAAGAGTCCTTGTGTGCATTAGGCTGTGGTTTAAGTTCCATGTGTTTTAACAAAGAAGCCAGCAGTGTTGATGTCACAAAATCTTTTTGTAATTTAGAAAAATACAGTAATTTATGTAGTGATGATATTAATATCTCTAAGGGTTTCGTTCTTGTCAGTACGTCAAAACCAGTGGTAGCTAAGTGCCCTAAAAGATTCATAAGAGCTATTAACACCTTAAAAAAAGACAAGGATATACATATTACTAAAGCAGATAAGGCTAACACTGCTGTGATTTTGGACAAAACCAACTATTTGTCTAAGATAAATGGTCTTCTAAATGATGACACAACATATTCGAAACTTAGTAAAATCTTTTAGAAGCAGTTAATTCTCATTTCAATAAAAAATGAAGTTGTTGAAAGGTAACATTTCTCTTATCATAAGTTTGGCATCTTTGTCCCCTTTATTGCCATATATGTATGGACTTGTCAAAACACATGAACAGAATTTTCCAGCAAGACGTATAGTGAGTTCAGTAGGCTCCATCACATATGAATTGGTAAAGTGGTTAGTGTCTTTATTAAGCCCTTCAAAGGGTAAGGTATCAAATTCTCATATCATGAACAATATAGATTTAGTCAACAAGCTAAACAATATCAATATTAATTTTGATTTCAAACTAGTTCGCTTGGATGTTTCCTCACTTTTCACTAAATTTCCAGTTGAGGACCATTTAGAATATTTATTTGATATCTTGGATGATATTCATTTACCTGTTTCAAAGTCTAATTTCAATGAACTGATAAAGTTTTGTATAAAAGAATGTGTATTTTAATCTAATGGAGATTATTATGCTCAAAAATTTGGTATGGCAATGGGTAGCCCTCTTTCACCTGTGCTAAGTAATCTTTATAAGGAATTTTTGAAACAAAATTACTAAAGGATATCTTACCTTTGGTTTAGGTATGTAGATGTTCTTCTTTGTGTTTGGCCAGCAAATGAAAATTTACAATTATTTCTCCCCTTACTTAATAATTTAGTATCTCCCATCAAATTTACTATAGAAAATGAAAATAATGGCATGATACTATTTTTAGATTGCATGATCCATAGACAAGGAAAGAAGTTTAAGTTTAGCATATACAGAAAAGCCACCAATGTATGCCCATATATCCATTATTACTCATCTCAACATGACAGAGTTAAATTATCTTCATTTCAATCTATGTTCCTTAAGGTATTACGTATTTGCAGTCCAGAGTTTATTGATGATGAGTTTAAGAAGATATTTTCTATTGGATCTAAGTTAACGTACCCTAGATTTTTCATTGATGAATCCCTTAAGTTAGCAAAGAGATCATTTTATAGAGTTGAGACCAAACCTACCATTGACTCCAGGAATCATTTAGTTCTGCCAATGAACAAAAATTTCACTTTGCTTCCCAAGTTGTTTAAATCCTTTAATGTAAATGTTGCCTTTAGTAACAATGATACTATAAAGAATATCTTAATCAGGAATTCACCAGAAAATTCTCTTGGATGTATCTTTAAAGTGCCTTGTGGAAACTGATAAGTCTTATATTGGTCAGACTGGTAAGGAGCTTTCTGTTAGACTTAAGCAACATGACTATAGTATAAGGACGGGACAAGAATCAAATGCCTTGTTTAATCACATTAAAAACTATGATCATTGTATTGACTGGAGTAACGCCATCTCTGTTATTAACTCTAACTCTATTACCAAGAGAAATATCATTGAATCTTCTATCATCAGATACACAAAGAATTATAATCTTATTATTAGTGTTTATGGATGGGGTGAATGCAAGAGTTTTGGAAAGAGTGCAAGTATGCAGAGTGTTGTGGATGAGAGAGCTTGAGAAGTGAGTCAGTTGTTGTTCGCTGATGATACAGCGCTGGTGGCTGATTCATGTGAGAAACTGCAGAAGCTGGTGACTGAGTTTGGTAAAGTGTGTGAAAGAAGAAAGTTAAGAGTAAATGTGAATAAGAGCAAGGTTATTAGGTACAGTACGGTTGAGGGTCAAGTCAATTGGGAGGTAAGTTTGAATGGAGAAAAACTGGAGGAAGTAAAGTGTTTTAGATATCTGGGAGTGGATCTGGTAGCGGATGGAACCATGGAACCGAAAGTGAATCATAGGGTAGGGGAGGGGGCGAAAATTCTGGGAGCCTTGAAGAATGTTTGGAAGTCGAGAACATTATCTCGGAAAGCAAAAATGTGTATGTTTGAAGAAATAGTGGTTCCAACAACGTTGTATGGTTGCGAGGCGTGGGCTATGGATAGAGTTGTGCGCAGGAGGGTGGATGTGCTGGAAATGAGATGTTTGAGGCCAATATGAGGACAGTATGAGTAAGTAGTGTAAGGGTAAGAGAAATGTGTGGAAATAAAAAGAGTGTTGTTGAAAGAGCAGAAGAGGATTGTTTTGAAATGGTTTGGTCACATGGAGAGAATGAGTGAGGAAAGATTGACCAAGAGGGTATATGTGTCATAGGTGGTGGGAACGAGGAGAGGTGGGAGACCTAATTGGAGGTGGAAAGATGGAGTGAAAAAGATTTTGTGTGATCGGTGCCTGAACATGCAGGAGGGTGAAAGGCGTGAAATAAATAGAGTGAATTGGAACGATGTGGTATACCGGGGTCGACGTGCTGTCAATGGATTGAACCAGGGCATGTGAAGCGTCTGGGGTAAACCAGGGAAAGTTCCGTGGGACCTGGATGTAGAAAGGGAGCTGTGGTTTCGGTGCATTATTACATGACAGCTAGAGACTGAGTATGAACGAATGGGGCCTTTCTTGTCTTTTCCTAGCGCTACCTCCCAAACATGAAGGGGGAGGGGGTTGTTATTCCATGTATGGCGAGATGGCGATGGGAATAAATAAAGGGAGACAGTATGAATTATGTACATGTGTATATATGTATATGTCTGTGTGAGTATATATATATGTGCACATTGAGATGTGTAGGTATGTATATTTAGGTATATGGACGTGTATGTATTTACATGTGTATGTGGATGGGTTGGGCCATTCTTTCGTCTGTTTCCTTGCACTACCTACCAAACGCGGTAGACAGCGACAAAAAAAAATAAAAAGTTGAGAAAAAAGGAGATATAGGTAGTATGTTTGAGGAAAAGTACCTGGATGTTTTGGCTGTGAGTGAAACGAAGCTCAAGGGTAAAGGGGAAGAGTGGTTTGGGAATGTCTTGGGAGTAAAGTCAGGGGTTAGTGGGAGGACAAGAGCAAGGGAAGGAGTAGCACTAATCCTGAATAAGGAGTTTTCGGAGTATGTGATAGAGTGTAAGAAAGTAAATTCTAGATTGATATGGGTAAAACTGAATGTAGATGGAGAGAGATGGGTGATTGCTGGTGCATATGCACCTGGGCATGAGAAGAAAGATCATGAGAGGCAAGTGTTTTGGGAGCAGCTGAATGAGTGTGTTAGTGGTTTTGATGCAAAAGACCGGGTTATAGTGATGGGTGATTTGAATGCAAAGGTGAGTAATGTGGCAGTTGAGGGAATAATTGGTATATGTGGAGTGTTCAGTGTTGTAAATGGAAATGGTGAAGAGCTTGTAGATTTATGTGCTGAAAAAGGACTGGTGATTGGGAATACCTGGTTTAAAAAGCGAGATATACATAAGTATACGTACGTAAGTAGGAGAGATGGCCAGAGAGCGTTATTGGATTACGTGTTAATTGACAGACGCACGAAAGAGAGACTTTTGGATGTTAATGTGCTGAGAGGTGCAACTGAAGGGATGGCTGATCATTATCTTCTGGAGGCGAAGGTGAAGATTTGTGGGGGTTTTCTGAAAAGAAGAGAGAATGTTGGGGTGAAGAGAGTGGTGAGAGTAAGTGAGCTTGGGAAGGAGACTTGTGTGAGGAAGTACCAGGAGAGACTGAGTACAGAATGGAAAAAGGTGAGAACAAAGGAGGTAAGGGGAGTGAAGGAGGATTGGGATTTATTTAGGGAAGCAGTGATGGCTTGCGGAAAAGATGCTTGTGGCATGAGAAGCGTGGGAGGTGGGTTGATTAGAAAAGGTAATGAGTGGTGAGATGAAGAAGTAAGATTATTAGTGAAAGAGAAGAGAGAGGCATTTGGACGATTTTTACTGGGGAAGAATGCAAATGAGTGGGAGAGGTATAAAAGAAAGAGGCAGGAGGTCAAGAGAAAGGTGCAAGAGGTGAAAAAGAGGGCAAATGAGAGTTGGGGTGAGAGAGTATCATTAAATTCCAGGGAGAATAAAAAGATTTTTTGGAAGTATGTAGATAAAGTGCGTAAGACAAGGGAGCAAATGGGAACTTCAGTTAAGGGGGCTAATGGGGAGGTGATAACAAGTAGTGGTGATGTGAGAAGGAGATGGAGTGAGTATTTTGAAGGTTTGTTGAATGTGTTTGATGATAGAGTGGCAGATATAGAGTGTTTTGGTCGAGGTGGTGTGCAAAGTGAGAGGGTTAGGGAAAATGATTTGGTAAATAGAAAAGAGGTAGTAAAAACTTTACGATAGATGAAATTCGGTAAGGTAGCAGGTTTGGATGGTGTTGCAGTGGAATTTATTAAAAAAGGGGGTGACTGTATTGTTGACTGGTTGGTAAGGTTATTTAATGTATGTATGATTCATGGTGAGGTACCTGAGGATTGGCGGAATGCTTGCATAGTGCCATTATAGAAAGGCACAGGGGATAAGAGTGAGTGCACAGATTACAGAGGTATAAGTTTGTTGAGTATTCCTGGTAAATTATATGGGAGGGTATTGATTGAGAGGGTGAAGGCATGTACAGAGCATCAGATTGGGGAAGAGCAGTGTGGTTTCAGAAGTGGTAGAAGATGTGTGGATCAGGTGTTTGCTTTGAAGAATGTATGTGAGAAATACTTAGAAAAACAAATGGATTTGTATGTAGCATTTATGGATCTGGAGAAGGTATATGATAGAGTTGATAGAGATGCTCTGTGGAAAGTACTAAGAATATATGGTGTGGGAGGCAAGTTGTTAGAAACAGTGAAAAGTTTTTATCGAGGATGTAAGGCACATGTACGTGTAGGAAGACAGGAAAGTATTGATTCTCAGTGAATGTAGGTTTGCGGTCGGTTTGTGTGATGTCTCCATAGTTGTTTAATTTGTTTATGGATAGGGTTGTTAGAGAGGTGAATGCAAGAGTTTCGGAAAGAGGGGCAAGTATGCAGTCTGTTGTGGATGAGAGAGCTTGGGAAGTGAGTCAGTTGTTGTTCGCTGATGATACAGCGCAGGTGGCTGATTCATGTAAGAAACTGCAGAAGCTGGTGACTGTGTCTGGTAAAGTGTGTGAAAGAAGAAAGTTAAGAGTAAATGTGAATTAGAGCAAGGTAATATATTCTGTACAGTAGGGTCAATTGGGAGGTAAGTTTGAATGGAGAAAAACTGAAGGAAGTAAAGTGTTTTAGATATCTGGAAGTGGATCTGGTAGCGGGTGGAAACATGGAAGCGGAAGTGAATCATAGGGTGGGGGAGGGGGCGATAATTCTGGCAGCATTGAAGAATGTTTGGAAGTCGAGAACATTATCTCGGAAAGCAAAAATGGGTATGTTTGAAGGAATAGTGGTTCCAACAATGTTGTATGGTTGCGAGGCGTGGGCTATGGATAGAGTTGTGCGCAGGAGGGTGGATGTGCCGGAAATGAGACGTTTGAGGACAATATGTGGTGTGAGGTGGTTTGATCGAGTAAGTAATTTAAAGGTAAGAGAGATGTGTGGAAATAAAAAGAGTGTGGTTGAGAGAGCAGAAGAGGGTGTTTTGAAATGGTTTGGTCACATGGAGAGAATGAGTGAGGAAAGATCGACAAAGAGGATATATGTGTCAGAGGTGGAGGGAACGAGGAGAAGTGGGAGACCAAATTTTAGGTGGAAAGATGGAGTGAAAAAGATTTTGAGTGATCGGGGCCTGAACATGCAGGAGGGTGAAAGGCGTACAAGGATTAGAGTGAATTGGAACGATGTGGTATACCGGGGTCGACGTGCTGTCAATGGATTGAACCAGGGCATATGAAGCGTCTGGGGTAAACCATGGAAAGTTGTGTGGGGCCTGGATGTGGAAAGGGAGCTGTGGTTTCGGTTCATTATTACATGACAGCTTGAGACTGAGTGTGAACGAATGGGTCCTTTGGTGTCTTTTCCTAGCGCTACCTCGCACACATGAGGTGGGGAGGGGGTTGTTATTCCATGTGTGGCGGGGTGGCGATTGGAACAAATAAAGGCAGACAGTATGAATTATGTACATGTGTATATATGTATATGTCTGTGTGTGTATATATATATATGTGTACATTGAGATGTATAGGTATGTATATTTGCGTGTGTGGACGTGTATGTATATATATGTGTATGTGGGCGGGTTGGGCCATTCTTTCGTCTGTTTTCTTGCGCTACCTCGCTAACGCGGGAGACAGCGAGAAAGCAAAATTAATAAATAAATAATAAATAATTCATATATATATATATATATATATATATATATATGAATTATTTATTATTTATTTATTAATTTTGCTTTGTCGCTGTCTCCCGCGTTAGCGAGGTAGCGCAAGAAAACAGACGAAAGAATGGCCCAACCCGCCCACATACACATGTATATACATACACGTCCACACACGCAAATATACATACCTATACATCTCAATGTACACATATATATATATATATATACACACACAGACATATACATATATACACATGTACATAATTCATATATATATATATATATATATATATATATATATATATATATATATATATATATATATATATATATATATATATATATATATATATATATATATATATATATATATATATATATATATGTATATATATATATATATATAATTATATATATATATATATATATATATATATATATATATATATATATATATATATATATATATATATATATATATATATATATATATATATATATATATATATATATATATATATATATATATATATATATATATATATATATATGCACAAGGGGTCCCAGGTTCGAACCTGGCTGTTGGAGCTTTGTATGTTGTATGAAGGTGCGCGTTCATATACACTTTATTCGTATTCATATAACTCCGCGTTGTACAGTCAGGTTCGGTAAAACGCTCTCAGCTGGCTATGTGTTCTGTTCGGAAACAACCGATAGACCCGTTGCTCACCATAGTGAGACGAAGGGAATTCGAGGACTTAGTATTTCGAATAGTTGTTTCCTATTATACAGTCCCTTAGCCTAGTGTTTATCATGCCTGCCTCTTGCACAAGGGGTCCCAGGTTCGATCCTGGCTGTTGGAGCTTTGTATATATATATATATATATATATATATAAATATGTATATTCCTATGAGTCTACGGGGATAGTGAAACATTCATTTGTTTATTTATTTTACTCTGTCGTTGTCTCCTGCGTTAGCGAGGAAGCACAAGGAGACAGACGAAAGAATGTCCCAACCTACCCACATAAACATGTATATGCATACTTATACATCTCAACGTATACAAATATATACACACACAGCCATACACATATATACACATGTACATAATTCATACTGTCTGCCTTTATCCCTCCCTATCGCCACCCCGCCACCAATGAAATACCAGCCCCCTCCCCCGCATGTGCCTGAGGTATCGCTAGGAAAAGACAACAAAGGCAAACATTCGTTCATAATCAGTCTCTAGCTGTCATGTAATAATGCACCGAAACCACAGCTCCCTTTCGACATCCAGTCCCCACAGAACTTTCCATGGTTTATCCCAGACGCGTCACATGCCCTGGTTCAATCCATTGACAGCAAGTCGAGTCCGGTATACCAAATCGTTCCAATTCACTCTATTCCTTGCACGCCTTTCACCCTCCTGCATGTTCAGGACCCGATCACTCAAATCTTTTTCACTCCATCTCTCCACCTCCAATTTGGTCTCCCACTTCTCGTTACCTCCACCTCTGACACATATGTCCTCTTTGTCAATCTTTCCTCACTCATTCTCTCCATGTGACCAAACCTCAAAACGCCCTCCTCTTCTCAATCCACACAGCTTTCTTACCCTCTCATTACTTACTTGATCAAACCACCTCACACCACATATTGTCCTCAAACATCTTATTTCCAGCACATCCCCCCACCTCCGCACAATTCTATCTATATCCCACGCCTCTCAAACATGTAACATTGTTGGAACCACTATTCTTTCAAGCATCTCATTTTATAGAGTTAAGCCCAAACCTCCCATTGACACCAAGAATCTTTTAGTTCTCTCTTTTGATAATGATGTTTCTTTACTTCCCATGTTACTTAAATCCTTTAATGCAAATGTTGCCTTCTGCAACAATAACAGTATACGGAGTATCTTAATCACGAATTCACCAGATAATTCTTTTTGATGCATCTATAAAGTGCCATGTAGAAATTGTGATAAATTTTATGTTGGGCAGACTGGTAAGAATCTTTCTGTTAGACTTAAGCGATATGAATATAGTATAAGAATCGGACAAGAATCAAATGCCTTGTTTAATCACGTTAAAAACTGCGATAATTGTATTGACTGTAGTAATACCATCTTAGTTAGTAACTCTAATTCTATTACCACGAGAAATATCATTGAATCTTCTATTACCAAATACACAAAGAATTATAACCTTAATATTAGTGATGGTCTATACAAATTAGATAACTTTATTGCTGATGAAATTTGTAAAATGATAAAGTTATGAACGCTCGTTTTCTGTCTTGGACAATCACATATTTACCAAATGGCGTCCTAGCTTCGTCTCTTCGCTGTATATCAACTGACTGTTATATTTCTCTCTTGTGCCTCCGCAGATGATATGATTATCACACGAAAGTGTACTTGTGAACTTATCGTGTTTAATTTCCCCCGTGGACTCATAGGAATATCTAGATCACGCGCAAAATTGTGATCCTATCCAACAATATATATATATATATATATATATATATATATATATATATATATATATATATATATATATATATATTTTTTTTTTTTTTTGTAATTTTCCAAAAGAAGGAACAGAGAAGGGGGCCAGGTGAGGATATTCCCTCAGAGGCCCAGTCCTCTGTTCTTAACGCTACCTTGCTAATGCGGGAAATGGCGGATAGTTTGAAAGATATATATATATATATATATATATATATATATATATATATATATATATATATATATATATATATATATATATATATGAGTGGATGGGTCATTGTTCGTCTGTTTCGTTGCGTTACATTGCTGACGCGGGAAAAAGCGATTAAGTATAATGAATGAATTGAATGAACATCTTGGTAAACTTAAACTGAAAATATTCTTTCAGATGTGTTTTATTGAGGACAATGGTATGACTACCAGTAGTGAATATATCTACATTTTTTCCAATTTCCTGACACGTGTTTTGTTTATGAGAATGCTGAAGAAGTAAATTTACAGATATAATTTTCAGTCTATATTCAGAAATTACACTCTTGAGCTTTTACCCTCTTTCGGGCATCATCAGAATGATATAGTTAAAATTAGAATATTGTGGAAATACTCATCATGATATATACACACTGAGGAAAACTAGAATCCTGGAGACAGCTGTCTACTCCTTAAGGACCGGAAAAGATTGAAGGGTACAGATCATCAGGCCTCACCTGTGAGATCATAAACCTACGACCCTACCTACAGTCCACCTGGATGGGGCAAAACATAATTTCAAACGTCTGACTTGATTCGTTTGCTGGTTGTTAACTGAGGGAAATTCTTTGATGAAAACTGCTTTTGTTATTTGCAATTCCTTGTGACTGTTGCTGTGTTTGAGAATTCTTGTAATACCCACGAAAGCTGTCTTATATGAATTGTTTATGATCCCTTTCCATGTGACGTTTAGATGCATCATCCTGGAGGTGCATAGTAAGTGTGCGACTCAAATAAGTGGTTCACATTCCAATATATCTACTAGAAGGAAGTTCACATCCTTCATGAGGATTTTAGAATTTGTAATATATATCGGTGGTATTGAAAGGGCTTTTGCGTTGGGCCACAAGTTTCATTATATAGTTAATTACTTTGTAACTATTGTATTAGACAGGAAGACGATGTTTATCATTTGAGTTGCAGTACTGAGAACAGAAGGCGAATGAAAACATATGTTTGTTAGTTAGGAGACAGAACTTGAGACAGATAACATCAGATCTTAGGGATTGAAAGTCCTTGAGGTGTGCAACAGGTGTGCTGATGATGAAATAAACACAGACGCCACTAGGAAGCGTCGGCTGGGCGTAGTGTTCCTGTTTTCTGGGGACAGGAGTGTTGGTAGGCCTGGCTGCAGTCTTAATGACGCTTGTCCCTCATGATTTCATTATTATTTTCACTGGTCATCCCAGTCCAATGATGACGCGTTAACGCATCAGCCGAGATATCGCTTAGCTCAGTCAGTAAGTGGCCGATAATTTATATTGTCTGCCCGCTTTTGTTGGGAGATGGTGGAGGCAAGCAACCACAACATTGATAAATGAGCACTGTGGCCGAGAGGAGGTGGTGGTGGTGGTTGTGGTTGTAGTGTGTATGTGTGTGTGTTATTACATATGCGTACTGTACGTGGAAGTAAAGCTGGTGGTGGTTTGGGGGGGGGGTCATTACAATCGTAAGACCTTACTTCTTAAACATTCTCTATTGTCATACAACATCTTAGATATTTGTATGCTGTGGGAATCAACCATGTCTTTATTCTTTTTCTTGCTATTCATTCACCACTCTTTTGCTGTATGAGTACATACTTTCATCTTTTTGATATGTTTCTTGCTTAATTTCCTGTATTGCCTTCCAGTGGCCCTGTCCTTACATCATTCGAAGAACTCACACTATCCACGTCATCGGTCTGTTATGAAACCTTTAAGGTCTTGATCAGGTCACCCTTCACTCTCCTCTCTTCCAAGGTGGGCAAATCAAAAGCCTCTAGCCTCTCCCTGTAACTCATCTTTCTTAATTTTCGCTCCATCTTTGTTGTCCTCCCTTGGACTTACTCCATTGATTTTTGTGTCTTTAGTTGTGTGTGTGTGTGTGTGTGTGTGTGTGTGTGTGCGTGTGTTTGAGCACGTGTTTGTGCATGTCTGTGCCTGTGTTTCTTTGTATGCTTGTTCTTGATGTTTTTTTTTCCTGTCAATGTTATGTATTCGATAACGTCGTAAATGAAAATAAAAAAAAAACTGAACACGTTGTATACCAGACTTTGCATGACTACGGAACCAATTCGTTTGAAGAAATGTTTTTTTTCTCTCTCTAAACACTTATACATAGAAAGAAACAAAAAACATGCAATTGATCACATGTTTCAACCAATTAATTGATACAGTTGATCACGTTAGAAATATTTCCATGTAAAATTTCTTAAGTATTTCGATAAACAAATACGTTTCCTAATTTCATTTCACTTCTTTTGATCCTGACAAAGGGCCAATGTAAAACCACTCAAGGGCCGGATTTGGCCCTCGGGCCGCCAATTAAACATCCCTGGGGTAGGTGGTAGAGTTTTGATCTACGTTGATAACAGTCTAAGTGCTATTAAGATAAGGAAAGTAGACACACACGACTCTCTTTACTTTGGCATTACCTCTAAGTTCAAAAGCAAACTACTTCTCAGCGTTATTTATAGATATCTTAAGCAAAAAGAAGACGACGACAAGATGCTATTCAAGAAATCAAAACTATAACAAATAGCAAAGTTTATAATAGTAGGAGACTTCAACAATCCAAACATAAACTGGAACACGTTACAGGTGGCTAAAAGGGAACGAGACTAACGGAACAGCTTGAAGACACTTTTCTAGAACAGATAATTAAAAACCAACTAGAGGTTAAAACATTCTTGATCTTGTTCTCACCAGTGAAAAAAACCTTAATCAACTTTTGTGAAGTAGGCGAGAGTTTATCAAACAGCGATCACAGTTTGATTAGATTAGAGACAATTTTAGATTATGAAACAGATGACAACAAACTCTTGATCCCAGATTACAAGAGAGCAAATTTTGAAAACATTAGACACAAAATTCTCAATACCAATTGGACAAGGCGTCCACATAGTAGAGGAAATGTGAAATAATTCTAAAAACACAATACTTGAGATTGAAAATATGCATGATCCACGAATTGCGAAGAGAACTTGCAATATCTTAAAACCATTATGGATGAATAGGAGAACAGAAGGACTAATTTGCCAAAAGAAGAAAACATGCAAGAAATTCAAATCAATGGAAAACGATGAAAATTCACAGGAATTCATCAAAATCCAAAGAGACTATAAGGTCATAAGACAGAGTAAACGCGAGGAAGAAAAAAAGAATTTCTTTGAAAGATAAGAAAAATCCTAAGGAATTCTTCAAACATGTAAGACAAGGAAGACAGTAAAAGAAGGAACTAGGCCATCACGAAACGAATATGACACTAACTACTGACGACAAGGAAATGGCTACCATACTATATTATTCCTTTAACTCCGCATTCACAATTAAAGAAATATCTCCAATACCACAACCAATGAAAATGTTTCAAGGATTTGATGAAGAAGAAATGAAGGTTAGACAAATAGATAGTTCTGAACTAATCAAATACTCGGACCAATTAAATCCTAACAAATCCAACGGCCCAGAAAATTTAACACTAAGATTATCATAAGAGGTCAGGAGGTAGCAGATATAACCTATAACAAAAATATTCAACAAATCTCTATCGTTTGGTCAGATGCCAACTGACTGAAAACTAGCAGATGTTATTCCTACATATAAAAAAAGAAAACAGAAAGTTTGTCTTAAACTACCCCCAATTAGCATTACGTCAGAGTTAGGCAAAATAATGGAAAATATTGCACAAGTTAGAATTGTTACTTTTCTAGATCACAAAATCGTATCGGACAACCAACACGGTTTCCGCAATAGAGGATCCTGTCCGACGACTTTGTTGGAATCTTTTAATGTTATCAGAACTGGGACGAAAAAATACCGTCTGATGTAGCATATTTAGATTTCCTAAAGGCTTTTGATAATGTATCCCACAAAAGACTTTTACATAAACTTAAAGCACACGCAATTGGTGATGAACTCTGTACCTGCATCAGACACTGGCATACCGAAAGAAAGCAGCGTGTAGTATTAAACGGCGAAGCTTCAGATTGGCTAGTCGTAACGAGTGGTGTGCCTGTACAGGGGATTCAGTCTTGAAATCAATTCTCTCATAATATACATTAATGACCTAGAACTCCGTCTAATATCTAAGATCTCCAAATTTGCTGACGATACTAAAGTTGGAGGTAGAGCTATACACAAGCGGGTCTGCGAAATGATTCAAAGAGATCTTAACTTACTAGCAGAGTGGTCAGACAGATGTTAAATGAAGTTTAATTTAGACAAGTGTAACGTTATGCACTTTGGAGACAAGAATATTCGTAGATGAAGAAAAGGACCTTGGAGTTGTCATCAGCAGGAAAACTGGAGTACACTAAACAGTGTCAAGCAGCAAGTAAAATGACAACAAATTGTTAGGTTTCATTGCTTGGAACGTAGATTGTAAGACATCAGAAACAATTCTCACAGCTTTATAATTCTCTGGTAAGACCTCACCTTGAATATGCAGTCTAGTTTTGGTCCCCAAACTATGAAGAAAAAGACGAGAAAAAACTGGAGCAAGTACAGAGACGTGCAGCAAAACTGATCCCATGCTTTAGAAATCTGGCACACGAAGAGAGGCTTAAACGATTGGATTTCATGTCCCTTAAAAAACGTAGGCCACGGCAACTTAATCTAAGCTTTCAAAATTCTGAACAAGTTCGATAAAGTAAATCACGAACATCGTTTCGAAAGACAGGGAAATACGGATACTAGGGCAAATGGTATAAAATTCAAATCTAAAGGATGTAGGAAGAACGTGGGAAAAAGCTTCTTTTCCTGTAGTCGTGTTGAACACTGGAATAAGTTACCGTCAGACGTAGTGAATGCTAAGACCATAAATACCTTCAAAAGTTGTTAGACAAATATATCATAAATTCAGATATATTTTGAGGAAAGAGCCTTAAATGAATTGCATAAATGACAGCGTTAACGGGAAATTAGAAGACTGATGTGAAGCAGCAGGGAGTAGAGGATAACTTCAAAAAAAACTGTTGAGTAGAATTACATTCTCTTGTCAAGATAAACGTTTTTTTTATTTCCAGACAACACAGTCGTGGGCCAATCAGGCCTCCTGTTGTCTGTCTTTCCCATATAAACTCATATGTATTCTCTCTCTCTCTCTCTCTCTCTCTCTCTCTCTCTCTCTCTCTCTCTCTCTCTCTCTCTCTCTCTCTCTCTCTCTCTCTCTCTCTCTCTCTCTCTCTCTCTCTCTCTCTCTCTCTCTCTCTCTCTCTCTCTCCAAGAAAGAAAAGGTTTTCCTACTTCTCAACAGCAATCCATGCATCTACCAGTTATGTAAGGTTCATGAGCACAAAGTCGGTCCTAAACTCTAATTCTTGAATTCTACCCCAAGTTCTGATCACTGACTGAGAACGACAGTGGCGGCGACACTGGGCGAAGGCACCCGTACGTAGCTGGTAAAGAAGCAGCAATACAGCAGCAGCGGACACCGTCATCAACAGCAGCTGTAGCAAGGTTATCAGTTGGAATAAACGTTGCAATGACAGCTACATGAGTATCAGCAACACATTGATCAGTAGTGATACGATCAGAAAGAGCATTTAGACATTACCTGCAGCAGATTTGCCAGAAGAATGCTTTGTCGTAGAAGGAACACCTGTAGTACAAATAGCAACTCATTATTAGCAGAAGGAATAAAGAAAGGATCCACGTCAGAAACAGCTGATCAGTATCACAAGTAGCAGCAGTACCAGTAAGAGCAGCATCAGGAGTGACAATGCCAACATGTAGCCGTAAAATCAGTAGCTCTCAGAGAGAGGCAACAGCAGCAAAGCCTCTCTGTATAACAGCAGCAGCAGCAGCAGCAGTTGCAGTATGAGATGCAGCAACAGCGGCTAATCAGACTTAATTGAGAACTGAGTGAATAATTCAGTGCTGAAATTAGATTCATTGGGATCGATAAAACATAAAGATTGCTCGGCAATTTAGGTGATGAGCGAGAATATGAGAGGCTTAGTTTATGGATGGCGCTGAAAGGGAAAACCTGAATTCATGAAACCATACAGGATGTAATGTTCTACTTTAGTCGACTCAGGAATTCATGATCCATTGTAGAAGCTCAGTTTGCTGTTCAAGACCAGGAATGACATATCTTACAGTGAGAAGACAACTCAAATCCCTCAGGAAAGCAGGTTAATCAGAAATGTGAGAAATATAGAAGGATGATGGCATTAACATATCACAGTTGTGAACAAAAAAGGCATTGAAATCTCAAAAACTCCCGTATCTGGGGTAAACTGCCGGAGGAAGTGTAGTTATCTTTCATAGAATGAGATGTTGTGCAAAACCAATTCAGCTAAAGAACTGTAACCATATAGATTTATCATTCGTTATAATGTCCGAGGAAAAGACATGCTAAAAATGTAAAAGAAACCTAAAACAACACGGATGTAGATATGTAATGCCAGAAATTAGTACACGCAGGTTAAGAAAAGGATTTCTTTTGCTGTGGAAGTATAACTGCGTTCAAAATCCATCCCTACATCTTTTCACCACTCTTGGATTCAAGGCAATTCCATCTCTATCTTATTTATACATGAATATCAAAGACTATAAAGCTAAAAACACAGTCATCTCTTGCCTCCTGTTACTGCCAGCTGGAAAGAATGTCTATGCTGCTGTGTAGGGCAAACGTCAGAAATGCTCTCGATGTTTGCATCACTGAATAGCAAGAGTGGCGGTAACAGAATGTCTCCTGTTTAGGTCATAAGGTAAAGAAAACCACAGTTGACCTATTATTCAACTATGGCTTGAGTTATATTGCTCCAAAAGGAGAATTTGGAGGATAGAGGAGACAAAGAATACGACATCTCTTCATTTCATTTTGTCGTCCCTTATGTTCTTACAACCTGTGTATGATGATGATTACTTTTTGAGGTTTATCTGTCAGTTTTGATTCAGATTTGAGACTTTTGTTAATCATTCACCATTGAGCGTGTCACACCCAAGACTGGCTCTCGTAGGTAGATATCCAGTGACCAGTTTTGCTCAGTGTGAAAGGAGCAATCACACAGTGATAAAATTATATACAAAATGTATTAAACATCAATTACTTATATTCCTAATCAAATAAGATACCAACAGATATAACAATAAACTAACCCGACACAAGCTTAGATTGTTGCCCAGCAGCTTACAAGTTTAACAAAACGTGAATTGCTGGTCGTTCGCTGTTTCATGTACACACTCTTAACTGTCCCTAAAGGTCAATATATCAAAACACTTATCTCTTTCACGGACACACCGTGGACTGTCCCAGAAGGATTACATGACTTCCCTGTCTTACTTGAACTCTCTGTCCCATTGATTCCAAAAGCCGGGTCGCACTCCCGTGTGAGGTCAGGAGCCTCATCTCAAAGGGTTAAAAAGAGTTCGTAAGGTCGCAAGTGGCATTATTGTCCTTTTCAGGCTTATAGTAAATGCTAAAGGACCAAAAGTCGAGAGAAAATAGCTGAACTCACTGGTTGGGTTAGGAGATTAGCGCACTCATTTTTGTTAGCAAATACATTCAGGTATGTGAGGTCAGGTTAGGTCAACGAATTAGCAACAGGTACTTGAAGTTAAGCCTCGGGTGAGCCAAAACTCAGTCTAATGACAGGTATCACAAACCACACCCAATATTCAGCTGAACATAGATTCTCATTTAACACCTGAACTTCGACCAAAGAGGACATTCAGTGGCCATCGATACTAAAGACGCTGAAATACACTATATATACTTGGGATCGCACCGTGCTGCTGAAAACTCTGTAACGGTCACAGTGGATACTGGATTATAAAGCTAAACATTATGGCTTATGTTATGGTAACACTGACTTTAGATAAAATGTAATATGTTTGTTGTTTTCACGAACCCCTCACGCTGTTGCCTGAAGAATTCACTGTGTCCACTGAAACCTTTATCCACCTGTCTCCAAAAGAAACCTCGTCTTTGTGATACAAACACCAGGTCTCCATGTCCCGAAGCATCTACTGGAGAAACATAGAGGTTTCCTCACACAAGTAGCAAGTCTACTGGAAAGCATCAGATATCCACACACACACACACACAGACACACACACACACACA
Organism: Panulirus ornatus; assembly: GCF_036320965.1. Taxonomy (NCBI): domain Eukaryota; kingdom Metazoa; phylum Arthropoda; class Malacostraca; order Decapoda; family Palinuridae; genus Panulirus; species Panulirus ornatus. The sequence continues at coordinate 24,842,465 of NC_092227.1, forward strand.
CACACACACACACACACACACACACACACACACACACACACACACACACACACACACACACACACACACACACACACACACACACTTGCTACAACTCAGTTATTGGAGGAATGTCGTCTAGCAAAGTTCTAGTCTCAGGCTAGTACAGTGTCTGCTCCTACTGCTTCACCACCGCCCACGCGATGTTCATATTACCCACGTGTCTAGCGCCTACAGTACTCTATTTGCCTATGCCTGAAAGCAAGGAGAATGTACACACACTGCCGCCTGAACTCTCTCTCTCTCGCCAGCTTTGTAATCTTCCTCAAAGTCTGACCTGGCACGCATGCAGACCGTGATACACATGTCTCTTTAAGAGTGAGAACTATAAAACACAAGCACTCTGCTACCTGGATCCGGACAGCTGCTCATCTGACCTTCTACCTCCGCCTACCTAACCTACATTCATTATTTAGTCATGTAACTGTTTCATGTTCCACCTCATCCAATCACCTGCTATGAAGTCGATAAATGATTTATTGTATACAATTGCTAGTGAATTATGGGGCGTCATTAAGCATCCTTTTACCATCTGGTTTTGTTTATCATGAGAATATCATATGCTGTATATATGACGAAATGAATGAAATAAACAAAACATTTATGCAATACTAAAAAGAGGGACAACAGGAAAATGGATATTTTGACAAAATAAGGCCAGTGGCAGAAATAGTAGACACGTTAGTGATAATAATACTGATAATAATAATACTAATAGTAATAATAATGATGATATTGATATTAATGATGATAATGATAATAATAGTGATAATGATAATATCAATATCATCAATAAAGATATATGTATATATATATATATATATATATATATATATATATATATATATATATATACGATTAAAGTGCATATGAACGCGCACCTTCATAGAACATACAAACCTCCAACAGCCAGGGTCGAACCCGGGACCCCTGTGCAAGAGGCAGGCATGCTAACCGCTAGGCTATGGGATGTATAATAGGAAACAACTATTCGAAATTCTAAGTACTCGAATACACTTCGTCCCACAATGGTGAGCAACGGGGTCTATACCGGTTATTTCCGAACAGACGCATATAGCCAGCTGGAGACATCTCACAACCCTGCCGCAAACCTACTTTCAGTGAGAACCAATCACTTTCCTCTCTTCCTACACGTAAACATGCCTTACATCCTCGATCAAAACTTTTCAATGCTTCTAACAACTTGCCTCCCACACCATATATTCTTAATACCTTCCACAGAGCATCTCTATCAACTCTACCATATGCCTTCTCCAGATCCATAAATGCTACATACAAATCCATTTGCTTTTTTAAGTATTTCTCACAAACATTCTTCAAAGCAAACACCTGATCAACACATCCTCTACCACTTCTGAAGCCATACTGCTCTTCCCCAATCTGATGCTCTCTACATGCCTCCACTCTTTCAATCAACACCCTCCCATATAATTTCCCAGTATTACTCAACAAACTTATACCTCTGTAATTTGAGCACTCACCTTTGTCCCCTTTGCCTTTGTACAATGGCACTATGCAAGCATTCCTCCAATCCTCAGGCATCTCACCATGAATTATACATACATTAAATAGCCTTACCAACCAGTCAACAATACAGTCACCACCTTTTTTAATAAATTCCACTGCAATACCATCCAAACCCGTTGCCTGGCCGGCTTTCATCTTCCGCAAAGCTTTCACTACCTCTTCTCTGTTTCCCAAATCATTTTCCCTAAACATCTCACTTTGCACACCATCTCGACCAAAACACCCTATATCTGACACTCTATCATCAAACACATTCAACAGACCTTCAAAATACTCACTCCATCTCCTTCTCACATCACCACTACTTGTTATCACCTCACTATTAGCCCCCTTCACTGAAGTTCCCATGTGTTCCCTTGTCTTATGCACTTTATTTACCTCCTTCCAAAACATCTTTTTATTCTCCCTAAAATTTAATGATACTCTCTCAACCCAACTCTCATTTACCCTTTTTTAACCTCTTGCACATTTCTCTTGACTTGTCTCTTTCTTTTATACATCTCCCACTGATTTGCAAGTATATATATATATATATATATATATATATATATATATATATATATATATATATATATATATATATATATATATATCGTCCAAATGCCTCTCTCTTCTCTTTCACTAATATTCTTACTTCTTCATCCCACCACTCACTACCCTTTCTAATCAATCCACCTCCCACTCTTATGCCACAAGCATCTTTTGCGCAATCCATCACTGATTCCCTAAATACATCCCATTCCTCCCCCACTCCCCTTACTTCCATTGTTCTCACCTTTTTCCATTCTGTACTCAGTCTCTCCTGGTACTTCCTTACACAGGTCTCCTTCCCAAGCTCACTTATTCTCACCACCCTCTTCACCCCAACATTCACTCTTCTTTTCTGAAAACCCATACAAATCTTCACCTTTGCCTCCACAAGATAATGATCAGACATCCCTCCAGTTGCACCTCTCAGCACATTAACATCCAAAAGTCTCTCTTTCGCACGCCTGTCAATTAACACGTAATCCAATAACGCTCTCTGGCCATCTCTCCTACTTACATAAGTATACTTATGTATATCTCGCTTTTTAAACCAGGTATTCCCAATCATCAGTCCTTTTTCAGCACACAAATCTACAAGCTCTTCACCATTTCCATTTACAACACTGAACACCCCATGTATACCAATTATTCCCTCAACTGCCACATTACTCACCTTTGCATTCAAATCACCCATCACTATAACCCGGTCTCGTGCATCAAAACCACTAACACATTCATTCAGCTGCTCCCAAAACACTTGCCTCTCATGATCTTTCTTCTCATGCCCAGGTGCATATGCACCAATAATCACCCACCTTTCTCCATCAACTTTCAGTTTTACCCATATTAATCGATAATTTACTTTCTTACATTCTATCACATACTCCCAAAACTCCTGTTTCAGGAGTATTGCTACTCCTTCCCTTGCTCTTGTCCTCTCACTAACCCCTGACTTTACTCCCCAGACATTCCCAAACCACTCTTCCCCTTTACCCTTGAGCTTCGTTTCACTCAGAGCCAAAACATCCAGGTTTCTTTCCTCAAACATACTACCTATCTCTCCTTTTTTCACATCTTGGTTACATCCACACACATTTAGGCACCCCACTCTGAGCCTTCGAGGAGGATGAGCACTCCCCGCGTGACTGCTTCTTCTGTTTCCCATTTTAGAAAGTTAATACAAGGAGGGGAGGATTTCTGGCACCCCGTTCCCGTTCCCTCTAGTCGCTTTCTACGACACGCGAGGAATACGTGGGAAGTATTCTTTCACCCCTATCCCCAGGGATAATATACATATATATATATACATATACACATACACACACATACACATACACACGCACATATACACACACACACACATACATATATATACATATGAAAAGAAGAAGGGAGAGGCATTTGGACGATTTTTGCAGGGAAAAAATGCAATTGAGTGGGAGATGTATAAAAGAAAGAGACAGGAGGTCAAGAGAAAGGTGCAAGAGGTGAAAAAAAGGGCAAATGAGAGTTGGGGTGAGAGAGTATCATTAAATTATAGGGAGAATAAAAAAATTTTCTGGAAGGAGGTAAATAAAGTGCGTAAGACAAGGGAGCAAATGGGAACTTCAGTGAAGGGCGTAAATAGGGAGGTGATAACAAGTAGTGGTGATGTGAGAAGGAGATGGAGTGAGTATTTTGAAGGTCTGTTGAATGTGTTTGATGATAGAGTGGCAGATATAGGGTGTTTTGGTCGAGGTGGTGTGCAAAGTGAGAGGGTTAGGGAAAATGATTTGGTAAACAGAGAAGAGGTAGTGAAAGCTTTGCTGAAGATGAAAGCCGGCAAGGCAGCAGGTTTGGATGGTATTGCAGTGGAATTTATTAAAAAAGGGGGTGACTGTATTGTTGACTGGTGGGTAAGGTTATTTAATGTAGGTATGACTCATGGTGAGGTGCCTGAGGATTGGCGGAATGCGTGCATAGTGCCATTGTACAAAGGCAAAGGGGATAAGAGTGAGTGCTCAAATTACAGAGGTATAATTTTGTTGAGTATTCCTGGTAAATTATATGGGAGGGTATTGATTGAGAGGGTGAAGGCATGTACAGAGCATCAGATTGGGGAAGAGCAGTGTGGTTTCTTAAGTGGTAATGAATGTGTGGATCAGGTGTTTGCTTTGAAGAATGTATGTGAGAAATACTTAGAAAAGCAAATGGATTTGTATGTAGCATTTATGGATCTGGAGAAGGCATATGATAGAGTTGATAGAGATGCTCTGTGGAAGTTATTAAGAATATATGGTGTGGGAGGAAAGTTGTTAGAAGCAGTGAAAAGTTTTTATCGAGGATGTAAGGCATGTGTACGTGTAGGAAGAGAGGAAAGTGATTGGTTCTCAGTGAATGTAGGTTTGCGGCAGGGGTGTGTGATGTCTCCATGGTTGTTTAATTTGTTTATGGATGGGGTTGTTAGGGAGGTGAATGCAAGAGTTTTGGAAAGAGGGGCAAGTATGAAGTCTGTTGGGGATGAGAGAGCTTGGGAAGTGAGTCAGTTGTTGTTCGCTGATGATACAGCGCTGGTGGCTGATTCATGTGAGAAACTGCAGAAGCTGGTGACTGAGTTTGGTAAAGTGTGTGGAAGAAGAAAGTTAAGAGTAAATGTGAATAAGAGCAAGGTTATTAGGTACAGTAGGGTTGAGGGTCAAGTCAATTGGGAGGTGAGTTTGAATGGAGAAAAACTGGAGGAAGTGAAGTGCTTTAGATATCTGGGAGTGGATCTGGCAGCGGATGGAACCATGGAAGCGGAAGTGGATCATAGGGTGGGTGAGGGGGCGAAAATTCTGGGGGCCTTGAATAATGTGTGGAAGTCGAGAACACTATCTCGGAAAGCAAAAATGGGTATGTTTGAAGGAATAGTGGTTCCAACAATGTTGTATGGTTGCGAGGCGTGGGCTATGGATAGAGTTGTGCGCAGGAGGATGGATGTGCTGGAAATGAGATGTTTGAGGACAATATGTGGTGTCAGGTGGTTTGATCGAGTGAGTAACGTAAGGGTAAGAGAGATGTGTGGAAATAAAAAGAGCGTGGTTGAGAGAGCAGAAGAGGGTGTTTTGAAGTGGTTTGGGCACATGGAGAGAATGAGTGAGGAAAGATTGACCAAGAGGATATATGTGTCGGAGGTGGAGGGAACGAGGAGAAGAGGGAGACCAAATTGGAGGTGGAAAGATGGAGTGAAAAAGATTTTTTGTGATCGGGGCCTGAACATGCAGGAGGGTGAAAGGAGGGCAAGGAATAGAGTGAATTGGAGCGATGTGGTATACCGGGGTTGACGTGCTGTCAGTGGATTGAATCAAGGCATGTGAAGCGTCTGGGGAAAACCATGGAAAGCTGTGTAGGTGTGTATATTTACGTGTGTGGACGTATGTATATACATGTGTATGGGGGGGTTGGGCCATTTCTTTCGTCTGTTTCCTTGCGCTACCTCGCAAACGCGGGAGACAGCGACAAAGTATAAAAAAAAAAAAAAAAAATATATATATATATATATATATATATATATATATATATGTATATATATATGTATATATATATATATATATATATATATATATATATATATATATATATATATATATATATATATATATATATATATATATATATATATATTTCTTTTTTTCTTTCAAACTATTCGCCATTTCCCGCATCAGCGAGGTAGCGCTAAGAACAGAGGGCTGGGCCTTGAGGGAATACCCTCACCTGGCCCAATTCTCTGTTCCTTCTTTTGGAAAATAAAAAAAAAAAACGAGAGGGGAGGATTTCCAGCCCCCCGCTCCCTCCCCGTTTAGTCGCCTTCTACGACACGCATGGAATACGTGGGAAGTATTCTTTCTCCCCTATCCCCAGGGATAATATATATATATATATATATATATATATATATATATATATATATATATATATATATATATATATATATATATATGTATATATATATATATATATATATATATATATATATATATATATATATATATATATATATATATATATATATATATATATATATATATATATATATATATGTGAGAAGGAGATGGAGTGAGTATTTTGAAGGTTTGTTGAATGTGTTTGATGATAGAGTGGCAGATATAGGGTGTTTTGGTCGAGGTGGTGTGCAAAGTGAGAGGGTTAGGGAAAATGATTTGGTAAACAGAGAAGAAGTAGTAAAAGCTTTGCGGAAGATGAAAGCCGGCAAGGCAGCAGGTTTGGATGGTATTGCAGTGGAATTTATTAAAAAAGGGGGTGACTGTATTGTTGACTGGTTGGTAAGGTTATTTAATGTATGTATGACTCATGGTGAGGTGCCTGAGGATTGGCGGAATGCGTGCATAGTGCCATTGTACAAAGGCAAAGGGGATAAGAGTGAGTGCTCAAATTATAGAGGTATAAGTTTGTTGAGTATTCCTGGTAAATTATATGGGAGGGTATTGATTGAGAGGGTGAAGGCATGTACAGAGCATCAGATTGGGGAAGAGCAGTGTGGTTTCAGAAGTGGTAGAGGATGTGTGGATCAGGTGTTTGCTTTGAAGAATGTATGTGAGAAATACTTAGAAAAGCAAATGGATTTGTATGTAGCATTTATGGATCTGGAGAAGGCATATGATAGAGTTGATAGAGATGCTTTGTGGAAGGTATTAAGAATATATGGTGTGGGAGGCAAGTTGTTGGAAGCTGTGAAAAGTTTTTATCGAGGATGTAAGGCATGTGTCGTGTAGGAAGAGAGGAAAGTGATTGGTTCTCAGTGAATGTAGGTTTGCGGCAGGGGTGTGTGATGTCTCCATGGTTGTTTAATTTGTTTATGGATGGGGTTGTTAGGGAGGTGAATGCAAGAGTTTTGAAAAGAGGGGCAAGTATGAAGTCTGTTGGGGATGAGAGAGCTTGGGAAGTGAGTCAGTTGTTGTTCGCTGATGATACAGCGCTGGTGGCTGATTCATGTGAGAAACTGCAGAAGCTGGTAACTGAGTTTGGTAAAGTGTGTGAAAGAAGAAAGTTAAGAGTAAATTTGAATAAGAGCAAAGTTATTAGGTACAGTAGGGTTGAGGGTCAAGTCAATTGGGAGGTGAGTTTGAATGGAGAAAAACTGGAGGAAGTGAAGTGTTTTAGATATCTGAGAGTGGATCTGGCAGCGGATGGAACCATGGAAACGGAAGTGGATCATAGGTTGGGGGAGGGGGCGAAAATTCTGGGAGCCTTGAAGAATGTGTGGAAGTCGAGAACATTATCTCGGAAAGCAAAAATGGGTATGTTTGAAGGAATAGTGGTTCCAACAATGTTGTATGTTTGCGAGGCGTGGGCTATGGATAGAGTTGTGCGCAGGAGGATGGATGTGCTGGAAATGAGATGTTTGAGGACAATATGTGGTGTGAGGTGGTTTGATCGAGTGATTAACGTAAGGGTAAGAGAGATGTGTGGAAATAAAAAGAGCGTGGTTGAGAGAGCAGAAGAGGGTGTTTTGAAATGGTTTGGGCACATGGAGAGAATGAGTGAGGAAAGATTGACCAAGAGGATATATGTGTCGGAGTGGAGGGAACGAGGAGAAGAGGGAGACCAAATTGGAGGTGGAAAGATGTAGTGAAAAAGATTTTGTGTGATCGGGGCCTGAACATGCAGGAGGGTGAAAGGAGGGCAAGGAATAAAGTGAATTGGAGCGATGTGGTATACCGGGGTTGACGTGCTGTCAGTGGATTGAATCAAGGCATGTGAAGCGTCTGGGGTAAACCATGGAAAGCTGTGTAGGTATGTATATTTGCGTGTGTGGACGTATGTATATACATGTGTATGGGGTGGGTTGGGCCATTTCTTTCGTCTGTTTCCTTGCGCTACCTCGCAAACGCGGGAGACAGCGACAAAGCAAAAAAAAAAAAAAAAATATATATATATATATATATATATATATATATATATATATATATATATATATATATGTTTTTGTGTGTGTATGTGTGTGTGTGTGTTTGTGTGTGTGTGTGTGCGTGTATGTGTGTGTATGTGTGTTTGTTTGTGCGGATGTGTGCGTATGTGTGTGTGTGCGTGTGTGTGTGTGTGTGTGTGTGTGTGTGTGTGTTTGTGTGTGTGTTTGTATATTTTTGAAGAGCTGGTAAATGGGTTTAAACACCCATACCATGTTAAACTGATATCTATGATTTAAGGCGTTTTACAAAGTGGGGGAAATAACAGGCGTGCAGCAAGGAACTCATAAGTTTGATAACCTTTGACCACTGAGAAGCAGTTAATGAGTAGGAATATAAACATAATCATAGTAACTGTTACCTGTAGGCTTAATAATCGTCATCCTGTGTGTCTTTCATCAGAATACTGACTTATGCAAAAGCAGGATATTTCTGCCCCTTCTTCACAGATCCATTAGACAATGTAAACTTCGCTGAACATTTGAGGCTCTGAACCTTTCGAGAAGGACCCCGAATCAACATCAACAAAGGGATATGGCCTGACGAATTTCCAATCTGAATATCATTTAATGGAACTAGACCAAGTGTTACCAATCCAAGATGAATGTCAGGAAAAATCGATTGTTTGGGAGACCCTCTCACTCAAAAGCTCAGGCACTGAAGTGATGTTTGTCATTTGAAGATTCCTGACGTACACAGACAGAAATGAAGTTCTTTAGCTCTCTATTTATCCATATTAAACTCTTACTACCCCGATCTTTTTATCCGTCTTCCCGGCTTTCTCTGTCTTATTGCATACAGACTGTCTCAGACTTTCTTTCTACTGGCTATCTCTTTCATTCTGTCAATGTTTGTCATTTCGTCTTGATCCGTTTGACTGTATCTATTTCTTTCTGTCTCACAATTTTTCTCTCGAGCTAGCCTTCCCATTATAAGAATATCTATTCGTAGGCACTCATTATAAATTCTCTCTCTCTCTCTCTCTCTCTCTCTCTCTCTCTCTCTCTCTCTCTCTCTCTCTCTCTCTCTCTCTCTCTCTCTCTCTCTCTCTCTCTCTCTCTCCCTGACAGAAGGGAAAGTAAGTAATATTCTTCCCAGTTAACGCTGCTGCACATCTCGTCTGCAGTAATTACCACCACGCCCGTCAGTCGGCCACAGTTAACGTGTTCCGTAATTACAAAGTCAAGCCTAAAATTGATTCTAAAAAGTCTGCGTCAACATCCCTAGCAGACATATAATATTCAAAAGATGGGTGTAGGGGAACAGAGCAGTAGTGTCTGTTGGGGCAGTAGGAGCAGCACTAGTAACAGCAACTTTGGAGGCATGAAGAGCCTTGATATAAAGAGCAAAAATAAAGCAACAGTGACGGAAACTACATCTAAGGTTATGAGCAAGACAGGTGGCAGCGGCAAGAGCAGCAGTAGGAAAGGAGAAACAGAAGATATAATTTATGTATCAATAACTTCAAAAAAAGCACCGCTACAAATATTTGTAACAACAGATATATAACTTCTGACACTGACAACACTAACTGTATATAAGATGTGTTCAATTGCAACTAATCATATCAAACTGAACAAAAAGTGAGTAACCTAGTAATGAATTAAGTTCATCAAGATCTACAAAATATACATTTGTTGGCTTAGTGATTTGCGTAATTGCTGAGAATGTGGTGGTAAAAGAAATTGGATATCCAAAACGAAAATGTAAAATTCCTATTGAAATTTACATATATATATATATATATATACATATATATATATATATATATATATATATATATATATATATATATATATATATATATATATATATATATATATATATATATATATATATATATATATACGTATATGAAGGAAGAGAGGAAAGTAATTGGTTCTCAGTGAATGTTGGTTTGCGGCAGGGGTGCATGATGTCTCCATGGTTGCTTAATTTGTTTATGGATGGGGCTGTTAGGGAGGTGAATGCAAGAGTTTTGGAAGAGAGGGCAAGTATGCAGTCTGTTGTGGATGAGAGAGCTTAGGAAGTGAGTCAGTTGTTCGCTGATGATACAGCGCTGGTGACTGATTCGTGTGATAAAACTGCAGAAGCTGGTGACTGAGTTTGGTAAATTGTGTGAAAGAAGAAAGCTAAGAGTAAATGTGAAAAAGAGCAAGGTTATTAGGTATAGTAGAGTTGAGGGACAAGACAATTAGGAGGTAGGTTTGAATGGAGAAAGACTGGAGGAAGAAAAGTGTTTTAGATACCTGGGAGTGGAATTGGCAGCGGATGGAACCATGGAAGCGGAAGTGAGTCATAGAGTGGGGGAGGGGGCGAAAGTTCTGGGAGCGTTGGAAAATGTGTGGAAGTCGAGAACGTTATCTTGGAAAGCAAATATTGGTATGTTTTGAAGGAATAGTGGTTCCAACAATCTTATATGGTTGCGAGGCGTGGACTATAGATAGAGTTGTGCGGAGGAGGGTGGATGTGCTGGAAATGAGATGTTTGAGGACAATATGTGGTGTGAGATGGTTTGATCGAGAAAGTAATGAAAGGGTAAGAGAATGTGTGGTAATAAAAAGAGTGTGGTTGAGAGAGCAGAAGAGGGTATTTTGAAATGGTTTGGTCACATGGAGAGAATGAGTGAGGAAAGATTGACAGAGAGGATATATATGTCAGAGGTGGAAAGAACGAGAAGTGGGAGACCAAATTGGAGGTGGAAAGATGCAGTGAAAAGTATTTTGAGTGATAGGGGCCTGAACGTGCAGGAGGATTAAATGCGTGCAAGGAATAGAGTGAATTGGAACGATGTGGTATAGCGGGGTCGACTTGCTTTCAATGGATTGAACCAGGGCGTGTGAAGCGTCTTGGGTAAACCATGGAAAGTTTCGTGGGGCTTGGATGTGGAAAGGGAGGTGTGGTTTCGGTGCATTATACACGACAGCTAGAGACTGAGCGTGAACGAATGTGGAATTTCTTGTCTTTTTCTAGGGCTACCTAGCACACATGCGAGGGGAGGGGGTTATCTCATGTGTGGCAGGGTGGCGACAGGAATGAATAAGGGCAGATAGTATGAGTTATGTACATGTGTATATATGTATATGTCTCTGTGTGTATATGTATGTAAACGTTGAGATGTATAGGTATGTATATGTGCTCTGTGTGGACGTGTATGTATGTATATGGGTATGTGGGTGGGTTGGGCCTTTCTTTCGTCTGTTTCCTTGTTATACTCGCTAACGCGGGACACAGCGACAAAGTATGATAAACTAATGAATATATATATATATATATATATATATATATATATATATATATATATATATATATATATATATATATATATATATATATATATATATATATATATATATATATAATATATATATATATATATATATATATATATATTTTTTTTTTTTTTTTTTTTTTGCTGTCTCCCGCGTTTGCGAGGTAGCGCAAGGAAACAGACGAAAGAAATGGCCCAACCCACCCCATACACATGTATATACATACGTCCACACACGCAAATATACATACCTACACAGCTTTCCATGTTTTACACCAGTCGCTTCACATGCCTTGATTCACTCCACTGACAGCACGTCAACCCCGGTATACCATATCGCTCCAATTCACTCCATTCCTTGCACTCCTTTCACCCTCCTGCATGTTCAGGCCCCGATCACACAAAATCTTTTTCACTCCATCTTTCCACCTACAATTTGGTCTCCCTCTTCTCCTCGTTCCCTCCACCTCCGACACATATATTCTCTTGGTCAATCTTTCCTCACTCATTCTCTCCATGTGCCCGAACCATTTCAAAACACTCTCTTCTGCTCTCTCAACCACGCTCTTTTTATTTCCACACATCTCTCTTACCCTTACGTTACTTACTCGATCAAACCACCTCACACCACACATTGTCCTCAAACATCTCATTTCCAGCACATCCATCCTCCTGCGCACAACTCTATCCATAGCCCACCCTCGCAACCATACAACATTGTTGGAACCACTATTCCTTCAAACATACCCATTTTTGCTTTCCGAGATAATGTTCTCGACTTCCACACATTCTTCAAGGCTCCCAGAATTTTCGCCCCCTCCCCCACCCTATGATCCACTTCCGCTTCCATGGTTCCATCCGCTGCCAGATCCACTCCCACATATCTAAAACACTTCACTTCCTCCAGTTTTTCTCCATTCAAACTCACATCCCAATTGACTTGACCCTCAACCCTACTCTACCTAATAACCTTGCTCTTATTCACATTTACTCTTAACTTTCTTCTTTCACACACTTTACCAAACTCAGTTACCAGCTTCTGCAGTTTCTCACATGAATCAGCCAACAGCGCTGTATCATCAGCGAACAACAACTGACTCACTTCCCAAGCTCTCTCATCCCCAACAGACTTCATACTTGCCCCTCTTTCCAAAACTCTTGCATTCACCTCCCTAACAACCCCATCCATAAACAAATTAAACAACCATGGAGACATCACACACCCCTGCCGCAAACCTATATTCACTGAGAACCAATCACTTTCCTCTCTTCCTACACGTACACATGCCTTGCATCCTCGATAAAAACTTTTCACTGCTTCTAACAATTTGCCTCCCATACCATATAATCTTAATACCTTCCACAGAGCATCTCTATCAACTCTATCATATGCCTTCTCCAGATCCATAAATGCTACATACAAATCCATTTGCTTTTCTAAGTATTTCTCACATACATTCTTCAAAGCAAACACCTTATCCACACATCCTCTACCACTTCTGAAACCACACTGCTCTTCCCCAATCTGATGCTCTGTACATGCCTTCACCCTCTCAATCAATATCCTCCCATATAATTTACCAGGAATACTCAACAAACTTATACCTCTGTAATTTGAGCACTCACTCTTATCCCCTTTGCCTTTGTACAATGGCACTATGCACGCATTCCGCCAATCCTCAGGCACCTCACCATGAGTCATACATACATTAAATAACCTTACCAGCCAGTCAACAATACAGTCACCCCCTATTTTAATAAATTCCACTGCAATACCACCCAAACCTGCTGCCTTGCAGGCTTTCATCTTCCGCAAAGCTTTTACTACCTCTTCTCTGTTTACCAAATCATTTTCCCTATCCCTCTCACTTTGCACACCACCTCGACCAAAACACCCTACATCTGCCACTCTATCATCAAACACATTCAACAAACCTTCAAAATACTCACTCCATCTCCTTCTCACATCACCACTACTTGTTATCACCTCCCCATTTGCGCCCTTCACTGAAGTTCCCATTTGCTCCCTTGTCTTACGCACTTTATTTACCTCCTTCCAGAACATCTTTTTATTTTCCCTAAAATTTAATGATACTCTCTCACCCCAACTCTCATTTGCCCTCTTTTTCACCTCTTGCACCTTTCTCTTGACCTCCTGTCTCTTTCTTTTATACATCTCCCATTCAACTGCATTTTTTCCCTGCAAAAATCGTCCAAATGCCTCTCTCTTCTCTTTCACTAATACTCTTACTTCTTCATCCCACCACTCACTACCCTTTCTAATCAACCCACCTCCCACTCTTCTCATGCCACAAGCATCTTTTGCGCAATCCATCACTGATTCCCTAAATACATCCCATTCCTCCGCCACTCCCCTTACTTCCATTGTTCTCCCCTTTTTCGATTCTGTACTCAGTCTCTCCTGGTACTTCCTCATACAAGTCTCCTTCCCAAGCTCACTTACTCTCACCACCCTCTTCACCCCAACATTCACTCTTCTTTTCTGAAAACCCATACAAATCTTCACCTTAGCCTCCACAAGATAATGATCAGACATCCCTCCAGTTGCACCTCTCAGCACATTAACATCCAAAAGTCTCTCTTTCGCGCGCCTGTCAATTAACACGTAATCCAATATCGCTCTCTGGCCATCTCTCCTACTTACATAAGTAGACTTTTGTATATCTCGCTTTTTAAACCAGGCATTCCCAATCATCAGTCCTTTTTCAGCAAATAAATCTACAAGCTCTTCACCATTTCCAATTACAACACTGAACACCCCAGGTATACCAATTATTCCCTCAACTGCCACATTACTCACCTTTGCATTCAAATCAACCATCACTATAACCCGGTCTCGTGCATCAAAACCACTAACACATTCATTCAGCTGCTCCCAAAACACTTGCCTCTCATGATCTTTCTTCTCATGCCCAGGTGCATATGCACAGATAATCACCCATCTCTCTCCATCAACTTTCAGTTTTACTCATATTAATCGAAAATTTACTTTCTTACATTCTATCACATACTCCCACAACTCCTGTTTCAGGAGTACTTCTACTCCTTCCCTTGCTATTGTCCTCTCACTAATCCCTGACTTTACTCCCAAGACATTCCCAAACCACTCTTCCCCTTTACCCTTGAGCTTCGTTTCACTCAGAGCCAAAACATCCAGGTTCCTTTCCTCAAACATTCTAACTATCTCTCCTTTTTTCACATCTTGGTTACATCCACACACATTTAGACACCCCAATCTGAGCCTTCGAGGAGGATGAGCACTCCCCGCGTGACTCCTTCTTCTGTTTCCCATTTTAGAAAGGGAATAATTGGTATACATGGGGTGTTCAGTGTTGTAAATGGAAATGGTGAAGAGCTTGTAGATTTATTTGCTGCAAAAAGGACTGGTGATTGGTAATACCTGGTTTAAAAAGCGAGATATACATAAGTATACTTATGTAAGTAGGAGAGACGGCGAGAGAGCGTTATTGGATTACGTGTTAATTGACAGGCGCGCGAAAGAGAGACTTTTGGATGTTAATGTGCTGAGAGGTGCAACTGGAGGAATGTCTGATCATTATCTTGTGGAGGATAAGGTGAAGATTTGTATGGGTTTTCAGAAAAGAAGAGTGAATGTTGGGGTGAAGAGGGTGGTGAGAGTAAGTGAGCTTGGGAAGGAGACTTGTGTGAGGAAGTACCAGGAGAGACTGAGTACAGAATGGAAAAAGGGGAGAACAATGGAAGTAAGTGGAGTGGGGGAGGAATGGGATGTATTTAAGGAATCAGTGATGGATTGCGGAAAAGATGCTTGTGGCATGAGAAGAGTGGGAGGTGGGTTGATTAGAAAGGGTAGTGAGTGGTGGGATGAAGAAGTAAGAGTATTAGTGAAAGAGAAGAGAGAGGCATTTGGACGATTTTTGCAGGGAAAAAATGCAATTGAGTGGGAGATGTATAAAAGAAAGAGACAGGAGGTCAAGAGAAAGGTGCAAGAGGTGAAAAAGAGGGCAAATGAGAGTTGGGGTGAGAGAGTATCATTAAATTTTAGGGAGAATAAAGAGATGTTCTGGAAGGAGGTAAATAAAGTGCGTAAGACACGGGAGCAAATAGGAACTTCAGTAAAGGGCGCAAATGGGGAGGTGATAACAAGTAGTGGTGATGTGAGAAGGAGATGAAGTATGTATTTTGTAGGTTTGTTGAATGTGTTTAATGATAGAGTGGCAGATATAGGGTGTTTTGGTTGAGGTGGTGTGCAAAGTGAGAGGGTTAGGGAAAATGATTTGATAAACAGAGAAGAGGCAGTAAAAGCTTTGCGGAAGATGAAAGCTGGCAAGGCAGCAGGTTTGGATGGTATTGCAGTGGAATTTATAAAAAAAGGGGGTGTCTGTATTATTGATTGGTTGTTAAGGTTATTTCATGTATGTATGACTCATGGTGAGGTGCTTGAGGATTGGCGGAATTCGTTCATAGTGCCATTGTACAAAGGCAAAGGGGATAAGAGTGAGTGCTCAAATTACAGAGGTATAAGTTTGTTAAGTATTCCTGGTAAATTATATGGGAGGGTATAGATTGAGAGGGTGAAGGCATGTACAGAGCATCAGATTGGGGAAGAGCAGTGTGGTTTCAGAAGTGGTAGAGGAAGTGTGGATCAGGTGTTTGCTTTGAAGAATGTATGTGAGAAATACTTAGAAAAGCAAATGGATTTGTATGTAGCAATTACGGATCTGGAGAAGGCATGTGATAGAGTTGATAGAGATGCTCTGTGGAAGGTATTAAGAATATATGGTGTGGAAGACAAGTTGTTAGATGCAGTGAAAAGTTTTTATCGAGGATGTAAGGCATGTGTACGTGTAGGAAGAGAGGAAAGTGATTGGTTTTCAGTGAATGTAGGTTTGCGGCAGGGGTGTGTGATGTCTCCATGGTTGTTTAATTTGTTTATGGATGGAGTTGTTAGGGAGGTAAATGCAAGAGTTTTGTAAAGAGGGGCAAGTATGAAGTCTGTTGGGGATGACAGAGCTTGGGAAGTGAGTCAGTTGTTGTTCGCTGATGATACAGCGCTTGTGGCTGATTCATGTGAGAAACTGCAGAAGCTGGTGACTGAGTTTGGTAAAGTGTGTGAAAGAAGAAAGTTAAGAGTAAATGAGAATAAGAGCAAGGTAATTAGGTACAGTAGGGTTGAGGGTCAAGTCAATTGGGAGGTAAGTTTGAATGGAGAAAAACAGGAGGAAGTAAAGTGTTTTAGATACCTGGGAGTGGATCTTGCAGCGGATGGAACTATGGAAGCGGACGTAGATCATAAAGTGGGGGAGTGGGCGAAAATCTTGTGAGCCTTGAAGAATGTGTGGAAGTCGAGAACATTATCTCGGAAAGCAAAAATGTGTATGTTTGAAGGAATCGTGGTTCAACAATGTTGTATGGTTGCGAGGCGTTGGCTATGGATAGAGTTGTGCGCAGGAGGGTGGATGTGCTGGAAATGAGATGTTTGAGGACAATATGTAGTGTGAGGAGGTTTGATCGAGTAAGTAACGTAAGGGTAAGAGAGATGTGTGGAAATAAAAAGAGCGTGGTTGAGAGAGCAGAAGAGGGTGTTTTGAAATGGTTTGGGCACATGGAGAGAATGAGTGAGGAAAGATTGACCAAGAGGATATATGTGTCGGAGGTGGAGGGAACGAGAAGCATGAGACCAAATTGGAGGTGGAAAGATGGAGTGAAAAAGATTTTGTATGATCGGGGCCTGAACATGCAGGAGTGTGAAAGGAGGGCAAGGAATAGAGTGAATTGAATCGATGTAGTATACCGGGGTTGACGTGCTGTCAGTGGATTGAATCAGGGCATGTGAAGCGTCTGGGGTAAACCATAGAATGCTGTGTAGGTATGTATATTTGCGTGTGTGGACGTGTATGTATATGCATGTGTATGGGTGTGGGTTGAGCCATTTCTTTCGTCTGTTTCCTTGCGCTACCTCGCAAACGCGGTAGACAGCGACAAAGAAAAAAAAAAAAAAAAAAAATATATATATATATATATATATATATATATATATATATATATATATATATATATATATATATATATATATATACATACATGTCCACACACTCAAATATACATACCTATACATCTGAATGTACACATATATATATACAAACAGACTCATACATATATACCCATGCACACAATTCACACTGTCTGCCTTTATTCATTCCCATCGCCACCTCGCCACACATGGAATACCTTCCCCCTCCCCCCTCATGTGTGCGAGTTAGCACTAGGAAAATCAACAAAGTCCCCATTCGTTCACACTCAGTCTCTAGCTGTTATGCAATAATGCCCGAAACCACAGCTTCCTTTCCACATCCAGGCCCCACACATCTTTCCATGGTTTACCCCAGACGCTTCACAAGCCATGATTCAATCCACTGACAGCACGTCAACCTCGGTATACCACATCGATCCAATTCACTCTATTCCTTGCCCTCCTTTCACCCTCCTGCATGTTCAGTCCCGAACACTCAAAATCTTTTTCACTCCATCTTTCCACCTCCAATTTGTTCTGTCACTTCTCCTCGTTCCCTCCACCTCCGACACATATATCCTCTTGGTCAATCTTTCCTCACTCATTCTCTCCATGCGCCCAAACCATTTCAAAACACCCTTCCCTGCTCTCTCAACCACGCTCTTTTTATTTCCACACAACTCTCTTACCCTCACATTACTTACTCGATCAAACCACCTCACACCACACATTGTCCCCAAACATATCATTTCCAGCACATCCACCCTCCTGCGCACAACTCTATCCATAGCCCACGCCTCGCAACCACACAACATTGTTGGAACCACTACTCCCCCAAACACACCCATTCCTGCTTTCCGAGATAATGTTCCCGACCTCCACACATTCTTCAAGGCTCCCAGGATTTTCGCCCCCTCTCACACCCTATGATTCACTTCCGCTTCCATGGTTTCATCCGCTACCAGATCCACTCCTAGATATCTAAAACACCCCACTTCCTTCAGTTTTTCTCCATTCAAACTCACCTCCCAGTTGACTTGACTCTCAACCCCACTGTACCTAATAACCTTGCTCTTATTCACATTTATTCTCAACTTTCTTCTTTCACACACTTTACCAAACTCAGTCACCAGCTTCTGCAGTTTCTCACATGAATCAGCCACCAGCGCTGTACCATCAGCGAACAACAACTGACTCACTTCCCAAGCTCTGCCATCCACAACAGACATCACACTTGCCCCTCTTCCAAAACGCCTGCATCCACCTCCCTAACAACCCCATCCATAAACAAACCAAACAACCATGGAAACATCACACACCAATGCCGCAAACCTACATTCACTGAGAACGAATCACTTCCCTCTCTTCCTACACGTACACATGCCTTACATCCTCGATAAATACTTTTCATTGCTCCCAACAACTTGCCTCCCACACCATATATTACCAACACCTTCCACAGAGCATCTCTATCAACTCTATCATATGCCTTCTCCAGACCCACATATGCCACATACATATCCACCCGCCCCTCCAAGTATTTCTCACATACACTCTTCAAAGCAAACACCCGATCCACACATCCTCTACCACTTCTGAAACCACACTGCCCTTCCCCAATCTGATGCTCTGTACTTGCCTTCACCCTCTCAATCAACACCCTCCCATACAACCCATAAGGAACACTCAACAAACCCATACCTCTGTAATTTGAGCACCAACCCTTATCCCCCCTGCCTCTGCACAACGGCACCATGCAGGCATTCCGCCAATCCTCAGGCACCTCACCACGAGTCATACATACATTAAATAACCTTACCAACCAATCAACAACACAGTCACCCACTTTTTTAATAAATTCCACTGCAATACCATCCAAACCCGCTGCCTTGCCGGCTTTCATCTTCCGCAAAGCCTTCACTACCTCTTCTCTGTTTACCAAATCATTTTCCCCAACCCCCTCACCCTGCACACCACCTCGACCACAACACCCCATATCAGCCACTCTATCATCAAACACATTCAGCAAACCTTCAAAACACTCACTCCATCTCCTTCTCACATCACCACTACTTGTCATCACCTCCCCACTTGCTCCCTTCACTGAAGCTCCCATCCGCTCCCCCGTCCTACGCAACCCACCCACCTTCTTCCAGAATACCCCCCCACCCTCCCTAAATTTTAATGACACTCTCTCACCCCAACTCTCATTTGCCCTCTTTTCACCTCTTGCACCTTTCTCTTGACCTCCTGTCTCTTTCTTTTATACATCTCCCACTCAATTGCATTCTTTCCCTGCAAAAATCGTCCAAATGCCTCCCACTCTTCTCATGCCACAAGCATCTTTTGCGCAATCCATCACTGATTCCCTAAATACATCCCATTCCTTCCCCACTCCCCTTACTTCCATTTTTCTCACCTTTTTCCGTTCTGTACTCAGTCTCTCCTGGTACTTTCTCACACAAGTCTCCTTCCCAAGCTCACTTACTCTCACCACCCTCTTCACCCCAACATACACTCTTCTTTTCAGAAAACCCATACAAATCTTCACCTTAGCCTCCACAAGATAATGATCAGACATCCCTCCACTTGCACCTCTCAGCACATTAACATCCAAAAGTCTCTCTTTTGCGCGCCTGTCAATTAACACGTAATCCAATAACGCTCTCTGGCCATCTCTCCTACATACATACGTATACTTATGTATATCTCGCTTTTTAAACCAGGTATTCCCAATCACCAGTCCTTTTTCAGCACACGAATCTGCAAGCTCTTCATCATTTCCATTTACAACACTGAAGAACCCATGTATACTAATTATTCAGGCAACTGCCACATTACTCACCTTTGCATTCAAATCACCCATCACTATAACCCGGTCTCGTGCATCAAAACCACTAACATACTCATTCAGCTGCTCCCAAAACATTTGCCTCTCATGATCTTTCTTCTCATGCCCAGGTACATATGCACCAATAATCACCCGTCTCTCTCCATCAACTTTCAGTTTTACCCATATTAATCGAGAATTTACTTTCTTACATTTTATCACATACTCCCACAACTCCTGTTTCAGGAGTACTGCTACTCCTTCCCTTTCTCTTGTCCTTTCACTAACCCCTGACTTTACTCCCAAGATATTCCCAAACCACTCTTCCCCTTTACCCTTGAGCATCGTTTCACTCATCCAGGTTCCTTTCCTCAAACATACTACCTATCTCTCCTTTTTTCACATCTTGGTTATATCCACACACATTTAGATACCCCAGTCTGAGCCTTCGAGGAGGATGAGCACTCCCTGCGTGACTCCTTCTGTTTCCCATTTTAGAAAGTTAGAAATACAAGGAGGGGAGGATTTCTGGCCCACCGCTCCCGGGGGCCATATATATATATATTTTTTTTTTTTATACTTTGTCGCTGTCTCCCGCGTTTGCGAGGTAGCGCAAGGAAACAGACGAAAGAAATGGCCCAGCCCCCCCCCCCCCCCATACACATGTATATACATACGTCCACACACGCAAATATACATACCTACACAGCTTTCCATGGTTTACCCCAGACGCTTCACATGCCCTGCTTCAATCCACTGACAGCACGTCAACCCCGGTATACCACATCGCTCCAATTCACTCCATTCCTTGCACTCCTTTCACCCTACTGCATGCTCAGGCCCTGATCACACAAAATCTTTTTCACTCCATCTTTCCACCTCCAATTTGGTCTCCCTCTTCTCCTTGTTCCCTCCACCTCCGACACATATATCCTCTTGGTCAATCTTTCCTCACTCATCCTCTCCATGTGCCCAAACCACTTCAAAACACCCTCTTCTGCTCTCTCAACCACGCTCTTTTTATTTCCACACATCTCTCTTACCCTTACGTCACTCACTCGATCAAACCACCTCACACCACACATTGTCCTCAAACATCTCATTTCCAGCACATCCATCCTCCTGCGCACAACTCTATCCATAGCCCACGCCTCGCAACCATACAACATTGTTGGAACCACTATTCCTTCAAACATACCCATTTTTGCTTTCCGAAATAATGTTCTCGACTTCCACACATTCTTCAAGGCCCCCAGGATTTTCGCCCCCTCCCCCACCCTATGATACACTTCCGCTTCCATGGTTCCATCCGCTGCCAGATCCACTCCCAGATATCTAAAACACTTCACTTCCTCCAGCCTTTCTCCATTCAAACTCACCCCCCAACTGACCCGACCCTCAACCCCACTGTACCTAATAACCTTGCTCTTATTCACATTTACTCTTAACTTTCTTCTACCACACACTTTTCCAAACTCAGTCACAAGCTTCTGCAGTTTCTCACATGAATCAGCCACCAGTGCTGTGTCATCAGAGAACAACAACCGATTCAATTCCCAAGCTCTCTCATCCCCAACAGACTTCATACTTGCCCCTCTTTCCAAAACTCTTGCATTTACCTCCCTAACAACCCCATCCATAAACAAATTAAACAACCATGGAGACATCACACACCCCTGCCGCAAACCTACATTCACTGAGAACCAATCACTTTCCTCTCTTCCTACACGTACACATGCCTTACATCCTCGATAAAAACTTTTCACTGCTTCTAACAACTTTCCTCCCACACCATATATTCTTAATACCTTCCACAGAGCATCTCTATCAACTCTATCATATGCCTTCTCCAGATCCATAAATGCTACATACAAATCCATTTGCTTTTCTAAGTATTTCTCACATACATTCTTCAAAGCAAATACCTGATCCACACATCCTCTACCACTTCTGAAACCACACTGCTCTTCCCCAATCTGATGCTCTGTACATGCCTTCACCCTCTCAATCAATACCCTCCCATATAATTTACCAGGAATACTCAACAAACTTATACCTCTGTAATTTGAGCACTCACTCTTATCCCCTTTGCCTTTGTACAATGGCACTATGCACGCATTCCGCCAATCCTCAGGCACCTCACCATGAGTCATACATACATTAAATAACCTTACCAACCATTCAACAATACAGTCACCCCCTTTTTTAATAAATTCCACTGCAATACCATCCAAACCTGCTGCCTTGCCGGCTTTCATCTTCCGCAAAGCTTTCACTACCTCTTCTCTGTTTACCAAATCATTTTCCCTAACCCTCTCACTTTGCACACCACCTCGACCAAAACACCCTATATCTGCCACTCTATCATCAAACACATTCAACAAACCTTCAAAATACTCACTCCATCTCCTTCTCACATCACCACTACTTGTTATCACCTCCCCACTTGCGCCCATCACCGAAGTTCCCATTTGCTCCCTTGTCTTACGCACTTTATTTACCTCATTCCAGAGCATCTTTTTATTCTCCCTAAAATTTAATGATACTCTCTCACCCCAACTCTCATTTGCCCTCTTTTTCACCTCTTGCACCTTTCTCTTGACCTCCTGTCTCTTTCTTTTATACATCTCCCACTCAATTTCATTTTTTCCCTGCAAAAATCGTCCAAATGCCTCTCTCTTCTCTTTCACTAATAATCTTACTTCTTCATCCCACCACTCACTACCCTTTCTAATCAACCCACCTCCCACTCTTCTCATGCCACAAGCATCTTTTGCGCAATCCATCACTGATTCCCTAAATACATCCCATTCCTCCCCCACTCCCCTTATTTCCATTGTTCTCACCTTTTTCCATTCTGTACTCAGCCTCTCCTGGTACTTCCTCACACAGGTCTCCTTCTCAAGCTCATTTACTCTCACCACCCTCTTCACCCCAACATTCACTCTTCTTTTCTGAAAACCCATACAAATCTTCACCTTAGCCTCCACAAGATAATGATCAGACATCCCTCCAGTTGCACCTCTCAGCATATTAACATCCAAAAGTCTCTCTTTCGCACGCCTGTCAATTAACACGTAATCCAATAACGCTCTCTGGCCCTCTCTCCTACTTACATAAGTATACTTATGTATATCTCGCTTTTTAAACCAGGTATTCCCAATCATCAGTCCTTTTTCAGCACATAAATCTACAAGCTCTTCACCATTTCCATTTACAACACTGAACACCCCATGTATACCAATTATTCCCTCAACTGCCACATTACTCACCTTTGCATTCAAATCACCCATCACTATGACCCGGTCTCGTGCAGCAAAACCACTAACACACTCATTCAGCTGCTCCCAAAACACTTGCCTCTCTTGATCTTTCTTCTCATGCCCAGGTGCATATGCTCCAATAATCACCCACCTCTCTCCATCAACTTTCAGTTTTACCCATATTAATCGAGAATTTACTTTCTTACACTCTATCACATACTCCCACAACTCCTGTTTCAGGAGTATTGCTACTCCTTCCCTTGCTCTTGTCCTCTCACTAACCCCTGACTTTACTCCCCAGACATTCCCAAACCACTCTTCCCCTTTGCCCTTGAGCTTCGTTTCACTCAGAGCCAAAACATCCAGGTTCCTTTCCTCAAACATACTACCTATCTCTCCTTTTTTCACATCTTGGTTACATCCACACACATTTAGGCACCCCACTCTGAGCCTTCGAGGAGGATGAGCACTCCCCGCGTGACTCCTTCTTCTGTTTCCCATTTTAGAAAGTTAATACAAGGAGGGGAGGATTTCTGGCACCCCGCTCCCGTCCCCTCTAGTCGCTTTCTACGACACGCGAGGAAAAAAAAAAAAAAAATGTAGCTTAGACATTGAAGCTTATTGATACAGTGGTTAAATTGATGAGAACTGCCATTGACGTTTGTGTAAATAAATTATACATTTCCTTTTTTCCATAGCCAGAGGTTGAACCATTATGTGACATTCTGTTTTTCATTCATTTCAAACTAGAAGTTTCAGTTTTCTAAATTGTTTCTTACATTTCTCATATGTATATATATGTATGTGTGTGTGTGTGTGTGTGTGTGTGCGTGTGTGTGTGTGTGTGTATGTGTATATGTATATATATATGTATATTATCCCTGGGGATAGGGGTGAAAGAATACTTCCCACGTAATCCTCGCGTGTCGTAGAATATATATATATATATATATATATATATATATATATATATATATATATATATATATATATATATATATATATATATATATATATATATATATATATATATATTTTTTTTTTTTTTTTTTTTTTTCTCTCACCTTCTTCCATTCTGTACTCATTCTCTCGTGGTACATCCTCACATAAATCTCCTTCCAAAGCTCACTTACTCTCACCACTCTCTTCACTCCAACATTCTCTTTCCTTTTCTGAAAACCTCTACAAATCTTCACCTTCGCCTCCAGTAGACAATGATCAGACATCCCTCCAGCTACCCCTCTCAGCACATTAACATCCAAAAGACTCATTTTCACGCGTCTATCAATTAACATATAATCAAATAACGCTATCTGTCCATCCCTCCTACTTACATACGTATACTTATGTATATCTCTCTTTTTAAATCAGGTATTCCCAATCACCAGTCCTTTTTCAGGACATAAATCTACAAACTCTTCACCATTTCTATTTACAACACTGAACAGCATATGTACACCAATTATTCCCTGAACTGCCACATTGCTCACATTTAAATTGAAATCACTCATCGCTATAACCCGGTCTCCTGCATAAAAACTACTAACACACTCATTCAGCTGCTCCCAAAACACTTGCCTCCCATGATCTTTCTTCTCATACCCAGGTGCATATGCACCAAGAATCATCCATCTCGCTCCATCCACTTTCAGTTTTACCCATATCAATCTAGAGTATATTTTCATACACTCTATCACATACTCTCACCGCTCCTGTTTCAGGAGTAGTGCTACTTCTTCCCTTGCTCTTCTCCTCTCACTAACCCCCTGACTTTACTTCCAAGACATTCCCAAACCACTCTTCCCCTTTACCCTTGAGCTTCGTTTCACTCAGAGCCAATACATCCAGGATCCTTCCTGAAACATACTATCTATGTTTCCTTTTTCTCATCTTGGTTACATCCACACACATTTAGACACCCCCAATCTGAGCCTTCGAGGAGGATGAGCACTCCCCGCGTGACTCCTTCTTCTGTTTCCCCTTTTAGAAAATTAAAATACAAGCAGGCTATGGTTTCCAGTCATCTTATTCCGTCCCCTTCAGTTGCCTTCTACGACACCTGAAAAATGAGTGGGAAGTACTCTTTCTCCACTATCCCTAGGGATATATATACTGTCATCATTTTTTTATTATAATTTTGCTTTGTCGGTGTCTCCCGCGTTAGCGAGGTAGCGCAACGAAACAGACGAAAGAATGGCCCAACCCTCCCATAAACACATGTATATACATAACCGTCCACATACGCAAATATATATACCTATATATCTCAAGGCATACATATATATACACACACAGACATATGCATATATAAACATATGCATAATTGATACTTTCTGCCTTTATTCATTCCCATCGCCACGCTACCTCACATGAAATAACAACCCCCTCCCACCTCATGTGCGCGAGGTAGCGCTACGAAGACAACAAAGGCCCGATTCGTTCACACTCAGTCTCTAGCTGTCATGTAATAATGCACGGAAACCACAGCTATTTCTAAAAGGGGAAACATATATATATATATATATATATATATATATATATATATATATATATATATATATATATATATATATATATATATATATATATATATATATATATATATATATATATATATATATATATATATATATATATACATATATATATGATTCACTTCCGCTTCCATGGTTCCATCCGCTGCCAGATCCACTACCAGATATCTAAAACACTTTACTTCCTCCAGTTTTTCTCCATTCAAACTTACCTCCTAATTGACTTGACCCTCAACCCTACTGTACCTAATAACATTGCTCTTATTCACATTTACTCTAAACTTTCTTCTTTCGCACACTTTATCAAACTCAGTCACCAGCTTCTGCAGTTTCTCACATGAATCAGCCACCAGCGCTGTATCATCAGCGAACAACAACTGACTCACTTCCCAAGCTCTCTCATCCACAACAGACTTCATACTTGCGCCTCTTTCCAAAACTCTTGCATTCACCTCCCTAACAACCCTATCCATAAACAAATTAAACAACCACAGAGACATCACACACACCTGCCGCAAACCTACATTCACTGAGAACCAATAACTTTCCTCTCTTCCTACACGTACACATGCCTTACATAATCGATTAAATCTTTTCACTGCTTCTAACAACTTGCCTTCCACACCATATATTCTTAATACCTTCCACAGACCATCTCTATCAACTCTATCATATGCCTTCCCGAGATCTATAAATGCTACATACAAATCCATTTGCTTTTCTAAGTATTTCTCACATACATTCTTCAAAGCAAACACCTGACCCACACACTCTCTACCACTTCTGAAACCACACTGCTCTTCCCCAATCTGACGCTCGGTACATGCCTTCACCCTCTCAATCAATACCCTCCCATATAATTTACCAAGAATACTCAACAAACTTATACCTCTGTAATTTGAGCACTCACTCTTATCCCCTTTGCCTTTGTACAATGGCACTATGCACGAATTCCGCCAATCCTCAGGCACCTCACCATGAGTCATACATACATTAAATAACCTTACCAACCAGTCAACAATACAGTAACCCCCTTTTCTTAATAGATTCCACTGCAATACCATCCAAACCTACTGCCTTGCCGGCTTTCATCTTCCGCAAAGCTTTTACTACCTCTTCTCTGTTTACCAAATAATTTTCCCTAACCCTCTCACTTTGCACACCACCTCGACCAAAACACCCTATATCTGCCACTCTATCATCAAACACATTCAACAAACCTTGAAAATACTCACTCCATCTCCTTCTCACATCAGCCACTACTTGTTATCACCTCCCCACTAGCGCCCTTCACTGAAGTTCCCATCTGCTCCCTTGTCTTACGCACTTTATTTTCCTCCTTCCATAACATCTTTTTATTCTCCCTAAAATTCAATGATACTCTCTCACCCCAACTCTCATTTGCCATCTTTTTCTCCTCTTGCACCTTTCTCTTGACCTCCTGTCTCTTTCTTTTATACATCTCCCACTCAATCGTCAAAATGCTTCTCTCTTCTCTTTCACTCATAAATCTTACTTCTTCATCCCACCACTCACTACTCTTTTCAATCAACCCACCTCCCACGCTTCTCATGCCACAAGCATCTTTTGCGCAATCCATCACTGATTCCCTAGATACATCCCATTCGTCCCCCACTCCCCTTACTTCCATTGTTCTCACCTTTTTCCATTCTGTGCTCAGTTTCTCCTGATACTTCCTCAAACAAGTCTCCTTCCCAAGCTCACTTACTCTCACGACCCTCTTCACCCCAACATTCATTCTTCTTTTCTGAAAACCCATACAAGTCTTCACCCTAGCCTCCACAAGATAATGATCAGACGTCCCTCCAGTTGCACCTCTCAGCACATTAACATCCAAAAGTCTCTCTTTCGCGCGCCTGTCAATTAACACGTAATCCAGTAACGCTCTCTGGCCATCTCTCCTACTTACATACGTATACTTATGTATATCTCGCTTTTTAAAACAGGTATTCCCAATCACCAGTCCTTTTTCAGAACACAAATCTACAAGCTCTTCACCATTTCCATTTACAACACTCAACACCCATGTATACCAATTATTCCCTCAACTGCCACATTAGTCAACTTTGCTTTCAAATCACCCATCACTATAACCCGGTCTTGTGTATCAAAACCATTAACGCACTCATTCATATGCTCCCAAAACACTTGCCTCTCATGATCTTTCTTCTCATTACCAGGTGCATAAGCACCAATAATCATATGCACCAATTATATATATATATATATATCTATATATATATATATATATATATATATATATATATATATATATATATATATATATATATATATATATATATAGTGGTGATGTGAGGAGATGGAGTGAGTATTTTGAAGTTTGTTGAATGTGTTTGATGATAGAGTGGCAGATGTAGGGTGTTTTGGTCGAGGTGGTGTGCAAAGTGAGAGGGATAGGGAAAATGATTTGGTAAATAGAGAAGAGGTAGTAAAAGCTTTACGGAAGATGAAAGCCGGCAAGGCAATAGGTTTGGATGGTATTGCAGTGGAATTTATTAAAAAAGTGGGTGACTGTGTTATTGACTGGTTGGTAAGGTTATTTAATGTATGTATGATTCATGATGAGGTGCCTGAGGATTGGCGGAATGCTTGCATAGTGCCATTGTATAAAGGCAAAGGGGATAGGATTGAGTGCTCAAATTACAGAGGTATAAGTTTGTTGAGTATTCTTGGTAAATTATATGGAAGGGTATTGATTGAGAGGGTGAAGGCATGTACAGAGCATCAGATTGGGGAAGAGCAGTGTGGTTCCAGAAGTGGTAGAGGATTTGAGGGTCAGGTGTTTGCTTTGAAGAATATATGTGAGAAATACCTAGAAAAACAAATGGATTTGTATGTAGCATTTATGGATCTGAAAAAGGCATATGATAGAGTTGATAGGGAAGCTCTGTGGAGGGTTTTAAGAATATATGGTGTGTCAGGCAAGCTGTTAGAAGCAGTGAAAAGTTTTTATCGAGGATGTAAGGCATGTGTACGTGTAGGAAGAGAGGAAAGTGATTGGTTCTCAGTGAATGTAGGTTTGCAATAGAGGTGTGTGATGTCTCCATGGTTATTTAATTTGTTTATGGATGATGTTGTTAGAGAGGTGAATGCAAGAGTTTTGGAAAGAGGGGCAAGTATGCAGTCTGTTGTGGATGAGAGAGCTTGGTAAGTGAGTCAGTTGTTGTTCGCTGATGATACAGCGCTGGTGGCGGATTCATGTGAGAAACTGCAGAAGCTGGTGACGGAGTTTGGTAAAGTGTGTGGAAGAAGAAAGTTAAGAGTAAATGTGAAAAAGAGCAAGGTTATTTTGTACAGTATGATTGAGGGTCAAGTCAATTGGGAGGTAAGTTTGAATGGAGAAAAACTGGAGGAAGTGAAGTGTTTTAGATATCTGGGAGTGGATCTGTCAGCGGATGGAACCATGGAAGCGGAAGTGGATCATAGGGTGGGGGAGGGGGCGAAAATTTTGGGAGCCTTGAAAAATGTGTGGAAGTCGAGAACATTATCTCGGAAAGCAAAAATGGGTATGTTTGAAGGAATAGTGGTTCCAACAATGTTGTATGGTTGCGAGGCGTGGGCTATGGATAGAGTTGTGCGCAGGAGGATGGATGTGCTGGAAATGAGATGTTTGAGGACAATGTGTGGTGTGAGGTGGTTTGATCGAGTAAGTAACGTAAGGGTAAGAGAGATGTGTGGAAATAAAAAGAGCGTGGTTGAGAGAGCAGAAGAGGGTGTTTTGAAATGGTTTGGGCACATGGAGAGAATGAGTGAGGAAAGATTGACCAAGAGGATATATGTGTCGGAGGTGGAGGGAACGAGGAGAAGAGGGAGACCAAATTGGAGGTGGAAAGATGGAGTGAAAAGGATTTTGTGTGATCGGGGCCTGAACATGCAGGAGGGTGAAAGGAGGGCAAGGAACAGAGTGAATTGGAGCGATGTGGTATACAGGGGTTGACGTGCTGTCAGTGGATTGAATCAAGGCATGTGAAGCGTCTGGGGTAAACCATGGAAAGCTCTGTAGGTATGTATATTTGCGTGTGTGGACCTCTCTCTTACCCTTACGTTACTTACTCGATCAAACCACCTCACACCACACATTGTCCTCAAACATCTCATTTCCAGCACATCCATCGTCCTGCGCACATCTCTATCCATAGCCCACGCCTCGCAACCATACAACATTGTTGGAACCACTATTCCCTCAAACATACCCATTTTTGCTTTCCGAGATAATGTTCTCGACTTCCACACATTTTTCAAGGCTCCCAAAATTTTCGCCCCCTCCCCCACCCTATGATCCACTTCCGCTTCCATGGTTCCATCCGCTGACAGATCCACTCCCAGATATCTAAAACACTTCACTTCCTCCAGTTTTTCTCCATTCAAACTCACCTCCCAATTGACTTGACCCTCACCCCTACTGTACCTAATAACCTTGCTCTTATTCACATTTACTCTCAACTTTCTTCTTCCACACACTTTACCAAACTCAGTCACCATAAATATATATATATATTTATACATATATATATATATATGTGTGTATATATATATATCCCTGGGGATTGGGGGGAAAGAATACTTCCCACCCATTCCTCACGTATCGTAGAAGGCGACTAAAGGGGACGGGAGCGGTGGGCCAGAAACACTCCCCTCCTTGTATTTTAACTTTCTAAAAGGGGAAACAGAAGGAGTCACGCGAGGAGTGCTCATCCTCCTCGAAGGCTCATATTGGGGTGTCTAAATGTGTGTGGATGCAACCAAGATGAGAAAAAAGGAGAGATAGGTAGTATGTTTGAGGAAAGGAACCTGGAAGTTTTGTCTCTGAGTGAAACAAAGCTCAAGGGTAAAGGGGAAGAGTGGTTTGGGAATGTCTTGGGAGTAAAGTCAGGGGTTAGTGAGAGGACAAGAGCAAGGGAAGGAGTAGCACTACTCCTGAATCAGGAGTGGTGGGAGGTTGTGATAGAGTGTAAGAAAGTAAATTCTAGATTGATATGGGTAAAACTGAAAGTTGATGGAGAGAGATGGGTGATTATTGGTGCATATGCACCTGGGCATGAGAAGAAAGATCATGAGAGGCAAGTGTTTTGGGAGCAGCTGAATGAGTGTGTTAGTGGTTTTGATGTACAAAACTGGGTTTAGTGATGGGTGATTTGAATGCAAAGGTGAGTAATGTGGCAGTTGAGGGAATAATTCATATACATAGGTGTTCAGTGTTGTAAATGGAAATGGTGAAGAGCTTGTAGATTTATTTGCTGAAAAAGGACTGGTGATTGGGAATACCTGGTTTAAAAAGCGAGATGTACATTAGTATACGTATGTAAGTAGGAGAGATGGCCAGAGAGCGTTATTGGATTACATTCTAATTGACAGACGCACGAAAGAGAGACTTTTGGATGTTAATGTGCTGAGAGGTGCAACTGGAGGGATGTCTCATCATTATCTTGTGGAGGCGAAGGGTAAGATTTGTGGGAGTTTTCAGAAAAGAAGTGAGAATGTTCGGGTGAAGATAGTGGTGAGAGTAAGTGAGCTTGGGAAGGAGACTTGTGTGAGAAAGTATCAGGAGAGACTGAGTACAGAATGGAAAAAGGTGAGAACAAAGGAGGTAAGGGGAGTGGGGGAGGAATGGGATATATTTAGGGAAGCAGTGATGGCTTGCGCAAAAGATGCTTGTGGCATGAGAAACTTGGGAGGTGGGCTCATTAGAAAAGGTAGTGAGTGGTGGGATGAAGAAGTAAGAGTATTAGTGAAAGAGAAGAGGGAGGCATTTGGACGATTTTTGCAGGGAAAAAATGCAAATGAGTGGGAGAGGTATAAAAGAAAGAGGCAGGAGGTCAAGAGAAAAGTGCAAGAGGAGAAAAAGATGGCAAATGAGAGTTGGGGTGAGAGAGTATCATTAAATTTCAAGGACAATAAAAAGATGTTTTAGAAGGAGGTAAATAAAGTGCGGAAGAAAAGGGAGCAAATGGGAACTTCAGTGAAGGGGGCTAATGGGGAGGTGATAACAAGTAGTGGTGATGTGAGAATGAGATGGAGTGAGTATTTTGAAGGTTTGTTGAATGTGTTTGATGATAGAATGGCAGATATAGGGTGTTTTGGTCGAGGTGGAGTGCAAAGTGAGAGGGTTAGGGAAAAGGATTTGGTAAATTGAGAAGATTTAGTAAAAGCGTTGCGGAAGATGAAAGCCGGCCAGGCAGCAGGTTTGGATGGTATTGTAGTGGAATTTATTAAAAAAAGGGGTGACTGTATTCTTGACTTTTTGGTAAGGTTTTTTAATGTATGTATAATTCATGGTGAGGTGCCTGAGGATTGGCGGAATACTTGCATAGTGCCATTGTACAAAGTTAAAGGGGATAAGAGTGAGTGCTCAAATTACAGAGGTATAAGTTTGTTGAGTATTCCTGGTAAATTATATGGGAGGATATTGATTGAGAGGGTGAAGGCATGTACAGAGCATCAGATTGGGGAAGAGCAGTGTGGTTTCAGAAGTGGCAGAGGATGTGTGGATTAGGTGTTTGCTTTGAAGAATGTATGTGAGAAATACTTAGAAAAACAAATGGATTTGTATGTAGCATTTATGGATCTGGAGAAGGCATATGATAGAGTTGATAGAGATGCTCTGTGGAAGGTTTTAAGAATATATAGTATGGGAGGCAAGTTGTTAGAATCAGTGAAAAGTTTTTTTCGAGGATGTAAGGCATATGTACGTGTAGGAAGAGAGAAAAGCGATTGGTTCTCAGTGAATTTAGGTTTGCGGCAGGGGTGCGTGATGTCTCCATGATTGTTTACTTATTTTATGGATGGGGTTGTTAGGGAGGTGAATGCAAGAGTTTTGGAAAGAGGGGCAAGTATGCAGTCTGTTGTGGATGAGAGACTTTGGGAAGTGAGTCAGTTGTTGTTCGCTGATGATTCAGCGCTGGTGACTGATTCAAGTAAGAAACTGCAGAAGCTGGTGACTGAGTTTGGTAAAGTATGTGAAATAAGAATGTTAAGAGTAAATGTGAATAAGAGCAAGGTTATTAGGTACAGTAGGGTTGAGCGACAATTCAATTGGGATGTAAGTTTGAATGGAGAAAAACTGGAGGAAGTAAAGTACTTTAGATATGTGGGAGTGGATCTGGCAGCGGATGGAAATATGGACGCGGAAGTGAATCATAGCGTGGGGGAGGGTGCGAAAATTCTGTGAGCGTTGAAGAATGTTTGGAAGTCGAGAACATTATGTCGGAAAGCAAAAATGGGTATGTTTGAAGGAATACTGGTTCCAACAATGTTGTATGGTTGCGAGGCGTGGGCTATAGATAGAGTTGTGCGCAGGAGAGTGGATGTGCTGGAAATGAGATGTTTTAGGACAATATGTGATGTGAGGTGGTTTGATCGAGTAAGTTATGTAAGGGTAAGAGAGATGTGTGGAAATAAAAAGACCGTTGTTGAGAGAGCAAAAGAGGGTGTTTTGAAATGGTTTGGCCACATGGAGAGAATGAGTGAGGAAAGATTGACCAAGAGGATATATGTGTCAGAGGTGGAAGGAACGAGGAGAAGTGGGAGACCAAATTGGAGGTGGAAAGATGGAGTGAAAAAGATTTTGAGTGATCGGGGCCTGAACAAGCAGGAGGGTGAAAGGCGTGAAAGGAATAAAGTGAATTGGAAAGATGTGGTATACCGGGGTCGACGTGCTGTCAGTGGATTGAACCAGGGTATGTGAAGCGTTTGGGGTAAACCATGGAAAGTTCTGTGGGGCCTGGATGTGGAAAGGGAGCTGTGGTTTCGGTGCATCATTACATGACAGCTAGAGACTGAGTGTGAACGAATGGGGCATTTGGTGTCTTTTCCTAGCGCTACTTCGCACAACTGAGGGGGGAGGAGGTTGTTATTCCATGTGTGGCGAGGTGGCGGTGGGAACAAATAAAGGCATACAGTATGAATTATGTATATGTGTATATATGTATATGTCTGTGTGTGTATATATATGTGTACATTGAGATGTATAGGTATGTATATTTGCGTGTGTGGCCGTGTACGTATGTATATGTGTATATGGACGGCTTGGGCCATTCTTTCGTCTGTTTCCTTGCGCTACCTCGCTAACGCGGGAGACACCGACAAAGCAAAATATATATATGTATATATATATATATATATATATATATATATATATATATATATATATATATATATATATATATATATATATATATATATATATACATATATATATATATATATATATATATATATATATATATATATATATATATATATATATATATATATATATATATATATATATATATATATTATATATATATATATATATATATATATATATATATATATATATATATATATATATATATATATATATATATATATATATATATATATATATATATATATATATATATATATAGAGCAAGGGATGTAGTAGCACTACTCCTGAATCAGGAGTTGTGGGAGTATGTGACAGAGTGTAAGAAAGTAAATTCTAGATTGATATGGGTAAAAGTGAAAGTTGATGTAGAGAGATGGGTGATTATTGTCGCATATGCACCTGGGCATGAGAAGAAAGATCATGAGAGGCAAGTGTTTTGGATGCAGCTGAATGAGTGTCTTAGTGGTTTTGATGCAAAAGATCAGGTTATAGTGATGGGTGATTTGAATTCAAAGGTATGTAATGTGGCAGTTGAGGGAATAATTGATATGCATGGGGTGTTCAGTGTTGTAAATGGAAATGGTGAAGAGTTGTAGATTTATGTGCTGAAAAAGGACTGGTTATTGGGAATAACTGGTTTAAAAAGCGAGATATAATAAGTATACGTATGTAAGTAGGAGAGATGGCCAGAGAGCGTTATTAGATTACGTGTTAATTGATAAACGCACGAAAGAGAGACTTTTGGATGTTAATTGCTGAGAGGTGCAACTGGAGGGATGTCTGATCATTATCTTGTGGGGGCGAAGGTGAAGATTTGTGGGGGTTTTCAGAAAAGAAGAGAGAATGTTGGGGTGAAGAGAGTGGTGAGAGTAAGTGAGCTTGGGAAGGAGTCTTTTGTGAGGAAGTACCAAGAGAGACTGAGTACAGAATGGAAAAAGGTGAGAACAAAGGAGGTAAGGGGAGTGTGGTAGTAATGGGATGTATTTAGGGAATCAGTGATGGCTTGCGCAAAAGATGCTTTTGGCATGAGAAGCCTGGGAGGTGGGTTGATTAGAAAGGGTAGTGAGTGGTGGGATGAAGGATTAAGTTTATTAGTGAAAGACAAGAGAGAGGCATTTGGACGATTTTTGCAGGGAAAAGATGCAAATGAGTGGGAGAGGTATAAAAGAAAGAGGCAGGGGGTCAAGAGAAAGGTGCAAGAGGTTAAATACAGGGCAAATGAGAGTTGGGGTGAGAGAGTATCATTAAATTTCAGGGAGAATAAAATGATGTTTTGGAAGGAGGTAAATAAAGTCCCTGAGACAAGGGAGCAAATGGGAACTTCAGTGAAGGGGGCTAATGGGGAGGTGATAACAAGTAGTGGTGATGTGAGAAGGAGATGGAGTGAGTATTTTGAAGGTTTGTTGAATGTGTTTGATGATATAGTGGCAGATATAGCGTGTTTAGATCGATGTGGTGTGTAAAGTGAGAGGGTTAGGGAAAATGATTTGGTAAATAGAGAAGAGATAGTAAAAGCTTTACGGAAGATGAAAGCTGGCAAGGCAGCAGGTTTGGATGGTATTGCAGAGGAATTTTTTATTAAAAAAGGGGGTGACTCTATTGTTGACTGGTTGGGAAGGTTATTTAATGTATGTATGATTCATGGTGAGGTGCCTGAGGATTGACGGAATGCTTGAATAGTGTCATTGTTCAAAGGCAAAGGGGATAAGAGTGAGTGCTCAAATTACATAGGTATAAGTTTGTTGAGTATTCCTGGTAAATCATATGGGAGGACATTGATTGAGAGGGTGAAGGCATATACAGAGCATCAGATTGGAGAAGAGAAGAATGGTTTCAGAAGTGGTAGCGGATGTTTGGATAAGGTGTTTGCTTTGAAGAATGTATGCGAGAAATACTTACAAAAACAAATGGATTTATATGTAGGATTTATCGATCTGGAAAAGGCATATGATCGAGTTGATAGAAATGGTCTGTGGAAGGTTTTAAGAATATATGGTGTGGGAGGCAAGTTGTTAGAAGCAGTGAAAAGTTTTTATCGGGATGTAAGGCATGTGCACGTGTAGGAAGAGAGGAAAGTGATTGGTTCGCAGTAAATGTAGGTTTGCGGCAGGGGTGCGTGATGTCTCCATGGTTGTCTAATTTGTTTATGGATGGGGTTGTTAGGGAGGTGAATGCAAGAGTTTTGGACCGAGGGGCAAGTATGCAGTCTGTTGTGGATGAGAGAGCTTCGGAAGTGAGTCAGTTGTTGTTCGCTGATGATACAGCGCTGGTTGGCTGATTC
Organism: Panulirus ornatus; assembly: GCF_036320965.1. NCBI lineage: Eukaryota > Metazoa > Arthropoda > Malacostraca > Decapoda > Palinuridae > Panulirus > Panulirus ornatus. The sequence continues at coordinate 24,878,890 of NC_092227.1, forward strand.
ATGTAAGAAACTGCAGAAGCTGATGACTTAATTTTGGTAAAGTGTGTGAAAGAAGAAAGTTAAAAGTAAATGTGAATAAGAGTAAGGTTATTAGGTACAATAGGGTGGAGGGTCAAGTCAATTTGGAGGTAAGTTTGAATGGAGAAAAACTGGAGGAATTGAAGTGTTTTAGATATCTGGGAGTGGATCTGGCAGCTGATGGAACCATGGAAGCCGAAGTGAATCATAGGGTGGGGGAGAGGGCGAAAATTCTGGGAGCCTTGAAGAATGTTTGGAAGTCGAGAACATTATCTCGGAAAGCGAAAATGGGTATGTTTGAAGGAATACTGGTTCCAACAATGTTATATGGTTGCGAGGCGTGGGCTATGGATAGAGTTGTGCGCAGGAGGGTGGATGTGCTGGAAATGAGATGTTTGAGGACAATATGTGGTGTGAGGTGGTTTGATCGAGTAAGTAATGTCAGGGTAAGAGAGATGTGTGGAAATAATAAGAGTGTGGTTGAGAGATCAGAAGAGTGTGTTTTGAAATGGTTTGGTCACATGGAGAGAAAGAGTGAGGAGAGATTGACCAAGAGGATATATATGTGTCAGAGGTGGAGGAAACGAGGAGAAGTGGGAGACCAGATTGGAGGTGGAAAGATGGAGTGAAAAAGATTTTCTGTGATCGGGGCCTGAACATGCAGGAGGGTGAAAGGCGTGTAAGGAATAGAGTAAATTGGAACGATACGGTATACCGGGGTCGACGTGCAGTCAATGGATTGAACCAGGGCATGTGAAGCGTCTGGGGTAAACCATGGAAAGTTGTCTGGGGCATGGATGTAGAAAGGGAGCTGTGGTTTCGGTGCATTATTACATGGAAGCTAGAGACTGAGTGTGAACGAATGGGGCCTTTGATGTTTTTCCTAGCGCTACCTCGCACACATGAGGGGGGAGGGTGTTGTTATTCCATGTATGGAGAGGTGGCGATATGAACAAATAAAGGCAGACAGTATGAATTATGTACATGTGCATATATGTATATATATGTGTGTGTATATATATATGTACAATGAGATGTATAGGTATGTATATTTTCGTATGTGGACGTGTATGTATATACATGTGTATGTGGGCGGTTTGGGCCATTTTTTCGTCTGTTTCCTTGCGATACCTCGCTAACGCGGGAGACAGCGACAAAGCAAATACATATATATATATATATATATATATATATATATATATATATATATATATATATATATATATATATATATATATATATATATATATATATATATATACATATATATATACATATATATATATATATACATATATATATATATATATATATATATATATATATATATATATATATATATATATATATATATATATATATATATATATATATATATATATATATGTGGCAGTTGAGGGAATAATTGGTATACATGGGGTGTTCAGTGTTGTAAATGGAAATGGTGAAGAGCTTGTAGATGTATGTGGTGAAAAAGGACTGATGATTGGGAATACCTGGTTTAAAAAGCGAGATATACATAAGTATACTTATGTAAGTAGGAGAGATGGCCAGAGAGCGTTATTGGATTACGTGTTAATTGACAGGCGTGCGAAAGAGAGAATTTTGGATGTTAATGTGCTGAGAGGTGCAACTGGAGGGATGTCTGATCATTATCTTGTGGAGGCTAAGGTGAAGATTTGTATGGGTTTTCAGAAAAGAAGAGTGAATGTTGGGGTGAAGAGGGTGGTGAGAGTAGGTGAGCTTGGAAAGGAGACCTGTGTGAGGAAGTACCAGGAGAGACTGAGTACAGAATGGAAAAAGGTGAGAACAATGGAAGTAAGGGGAGTGGGGGAGGAATGGGATGTATTTAGGGAATCAGTGATGGATTGCGCAAAAGATGCTTGTGGCATGAGAAGAGTGGGAGGTGGGTTGATTAGAAAGGGTAGTGAGTGGTGTGATGAAGAAGTAAGAGTTTTAGTGAAAGAGAAGAGAGAGGCATTTGTACGGTTTTTGCAGGAAAAAAATGCAATTGAGTGGAAGACGTATAAAAGAAAGAGACAAGAGGTCAAGAGAAAGGTGCAAGAGGTGAAAAAAAGGGCAAATGAGAGTTGGGGTGAGAGAGTATCATTAAATATTAGGGAAAATAAAAAGATGTTCTGGAAGGAGGTAAATAAAGTGCGTAAGACAAGGGAGCAAATGGGAACTTCAGTGAAGGGCGCAAATGGGAAGGTGATAACAAGTAGTGGTGATGTGAGAAGGATATGGAGTGAGTATTTGGAAGGTTTGTTGAATGTGTTTGATGATAGAGTGGCAGATATAGGGTGTTTTGGTCGAGGTGGTGTGAAAAATGCGAGGGCTAGGGAAAATGATTTAGTAAACAGAGAAGAGGTAGTAAAAGCTTTGCGGAAGATGAAAGCCGGTAAGGCAGCAGGTTTGGATGGTATTGCAGTGGAATTTATTAAAAAAGGGGGTGACTGTATTGTTGACTGGTTGGTAAGGTTATTTAATGTATGTATGACTCATGGTGAGGTGCCTGAGGATTGGCGGAATGCGTGCATAGTGCCATTGTATAAAGGCAAAGGGGATAAGAGTGAGTGCTCAAATTACAGAGGTATAAGTTTGTTGAGTATTCCTGGGAAATTATATGGGAGGGTATTGATTGAGAGGGTGAAGGCATGTACAGAGCATCAGATTGGGGAAGAGCAGTGTGGTTTCAGAAGTGGTAGAGGATGTGTGGATCAGGTGTTTGCTTTGAAGAATGTATGTGAGAAATACTTAGAAAAGCAAATGGATTTGTATACAGCATT
>NC_092227.1:24886796-24909296 GCF_036320965.1 Panulirus ornatus
TTTTTTTTTTTTTTTTTTTTTTATACTTTGTCGCTGTCTCCCGCGTTTGCGAGGTAGCGCAAGGAAACAGACGAAAGAAATGGCCCAACCCCCCCCCCATACACATGTACATACACACGTCCACACACGCAAATATACATACCTACACAGCTTTCCATGGTTTACCCCAGACGCTTCACATGCCTTGATTCAATCCACTGACAGCACGTCAAACCCTGTATACCACATCGCTCCAATTCACTCTATTCCTTGCCCTCCTTTCACCCTCCTGCATGTTCAGGCCCCAATCACACAAAATCTTTTTCACTCCATCTTTCCACCTCCAATTTGGTCTCCCTCTTCTCCTCGTTCCCTCCACCTCCGACACATATATCCTCTTGGTCAATCTTTCCTCACTCATTCTCTCCATGTGCCCAAACCATATATATATATATATATATATATATATATATATATATATATATATATATATATATATATATATATTCCCTGGGGATAGGGGAGAAAGAATACTTCCCACGTATTCCCTGCGTGTCGTAGAAGGCGACTAAAAGGGAAGGGAGCGGGGGGCTGGAAATCCTCCCCTCTCGTTTTTTTTTTTTTTTTTTTTCTTTTTTTTTTTTCCAAAAGAAGGAACAGAGGAGAGGTCCAGGTGAGGATATTCCCTCAAAGGCCCAGTCCTCTGTTCTTAACGCTACCTCGCTATCGCGGGAAATAGCGAATAGTATGAAAAAAAAAAAAATATATATATATATATATATATATATATATATATATATATATATATATATATATATATATATCACCTCCCCATTTGCGCCCTTCACTGAAGTTCCCATTTGCTCCCTTGTCTTACGCACTTTATTTACCTCCTTCCAGAACATCTTTTTATTCTCCCTAAAATTTAATGATACTCTCTCACCCCAACTCTCATTTGCCCTTTTTTTCACCTCTTGCACCTTTCTCTTGACCTCCTGTCTCTTTCTTTTATATATCTCCCACTCAATTGCATTTTTTCCCTGCAAAAATCGTCCAAATGCCTCTCTCTTCTCTTTCACTAATACTCTTACTTCTTCATCCCACCACTCACTACCCTTTCTAATCAACCCACCTCCCACTCTTCTCATGCCACAAGCATCTTTTGCGCAATCCATCACCGATTCCCTAAATACATCCCATTCCTCCCCCACTCCCCTTACTTCCATTGTTCTCACCTTTTTCCAATCTGTACTCAGTCTCTCCTGGTACTTCCTCACACAGGTCTCCTTCTCAAGCTCACTTACTCTCACCACCCTCTTCACCCCAACATTCACTCTTCTTTTCTGAAAACCCATACAAATCTTCACCTTAGCCTCCACAAGATAATGATCAGACATCCCTCCAGTTGCACCTCTCAGCACATTAACATCCAAAAGTCTCTCTTTCGTACGCCTGTCAATTAACACGTTATCCAATAACGCTCTCTGGCCATCTCTCCTACTTACATAAGTATACTTATGTATATCTCGCTTTTTAAACCAGGTATTCCCAATCATCAGTCCTTTTTCAGCACATAAATCTACAAGCTCTTCACCATTTCCATTTACAACACTGAACACCCCATGTATACCAATTATTCCCTCAACTGCCACATTACTCACCTTTGCATTCAAATCACCCATCACTATAGTGATGTGAGAAGGAGATGGAGTGAGTATTTCGAAGGTTTGTTGAATGTGTTTGATGATAGAGTGGCAGATATAGGGTGTTTTGGTCGAGGTGGTGTGCAAAGTGAGAGGGTTAGGGAAAATGATTTGGTAAACAGAGAAGAGGTAGTGAAAGCTTTGCGGAAGATGAAAGCCGGCAAGGCAGCAGGTTTGGATGGTATTGCAGTGGAATTTATTAAAAAAGGGGGTGACTGTATTGTTGATTGGTTGGTAAGGATATTTAATGTATGTATGACTCATGGTGAGGTGCCTGAGGATTGGCGGAATGCGTGCATAGTGCCATTGTACAAAGGCAAAGGGGATAAGAGTGAGTGCTCAAATTACAGAGGTATAAGTTTGTTGAGTATTCCTGAAATATTATATGGGAGGGTATTGATTGAGAGGGTGAAGGCATGTACAGAGCATCAGATTGGGGAAGAGCAGTGTGGTTTCAGAAGTGGTAGAGGATGTGTGGATCAGGTGTTTGCTTTGAAGAATGTATGTGAGAAATACTTAGAAAAGCAAATGGATTTGTATGTAGCATTTATGGATCTGGAGAAGGCATATGATAGAGTTGATAGAGATGCTCTGTGGAAGGTATTAAGAATATATGGTGTGGGAGACAAGTTGTTAGAAGCAGTGAAAAGTTTTTATCGAGGATATAAGGCATGTGTACGTGTAGGAAGAGAGGAAAGTGATTGGTTCTCAGTGAATGTAGGTTTGCGGCAGGGGTGTGTGATGTCTCAATGGTTGTTTAATTTGTTTATGGATGGGGTTGTTAGGGAGGTAAATGCAAGAGTTTTGGAAAGAGTGGCAAGTATGAAGTCTGTTGGGGATGAGAGAGCTTGGGAAGTGAGTCAGTTGTTGTTCGGTGATGACACAGCGCTGGTGGCTGATTCATGTGTGAAACTGCAGAAGCTGGTGACTGAGTTTGGTAAAGTGTGTGGAAGAAGAAAGTTAAGAGTAAATGTGAATAAGAGCAAGGTTATTAGGTACAGTAGGGTTGAGGGTCAAGTCAATTGGGAGGTGAGTTTGAATGGAGAAAAACTGGAGGAAGTGAAGTGTTTTAGATATCTGGGAGTGGATCTGGCAGCGGATGGAACCATGGAAGCGGAAGTGGATCATAGGGTGGGGGAGGGGGCGAAAATCCTGGGGGCCTTGAAGAATGTGTGGAAGTCGAGAACATTATCTCGGAAAGCAAAAATGGGTATGTTTGAAGGAATAGTGTTTCCAACAATGTTGTATGGTTGCGAGGCGTGGGCTATGGATAGAGTTTTGCGCAGGAGGATGGATGTGCTGGAAATGAGATGTTTGAGGACAATGTGTGGTGTGAGGTGGTTTGATCGAGTGAGTAACGTAAGGGTAAGAGAGATGTGTGGAAATAAAAAGAGAGTGGTTGAGAGAGCAGAAGAGGGTGTTTTGAAGTGGTTTGGGCACATGGAGAGGATGAGTGAGAAAAGATTGACCAAGAGGATATATGTGTCGGAGGTGGAGGGAACAAGGAGAAGAGGGAGACCAAATTGGAGGGTGAAAGATGGAGTGAAAAAGATTTTGTGTGATCGGGGCCTGAACATGCAGGAGGGTGAAAGGAGGGCAAGGAATAGAGTGAATTGGAGCGATGTGGTATACCGGGGCTGACGTGCTGTCAGTGGATTGAATCAAGGCATGTGAAGCGTCTGGGGTAAACCATGGAAAGCTGTGTAGGTATGTATATTTGCGTGTGTGGACGTATGTATATACATGTGTATGGGGGGTGGGTTGTGCCATTTCTTTCGTCTGTTTCCTTGCGCTACCTTGCAAACGCGGGAGACAGCGACAAAGTATAAAAAAGAAAAAGAAAAAAAAAAAATATATATATATATATATATATATATATATATATATATATATATATATATATATATATATATATATATATATATATATATATATATATGGATGTGGAAAGGGAGCTGTGGTTTCGATGCATTATTACGTGACAGCTAGAGACTGAGTGTGAGCGAATGGGGTTTTTGTTGTTTTTTTTTCTAGTGCTACCTCACACATATGATGGGGGAGGGGGTTGTTATTCCATGAGTGGCGAGGTGGCGATGGGAATAAATAAAGGCAGACAGTATGAATTATGTACATGTTTATATATGTATATGTCTGTGTGTATCTATATTTGTACATTGAGATGTGTAGGTATGTATATTTGCGTGTGTGGACGCGTGTGTATATGCATGTGTATGTGGTTGGGCTGGGCCACTCCCTCGTCTGCTATATATATTTTATTAATATATTATTATATATATATATATATATATATATATATATATATATATATATATATATATATATATATATATATATATATATATATATATATATATTATCCCTGGGGATAGGGGAGAAAGAATACTTCCCACGTATTCCCTGCGTGTCGTAGAAGGCGACTAAAAGGGAAGGGAGCGGGGGGCTGGAAATCCTCCCATCTCTTTTTTTTAATTTTCCAAAAGAAGGAACAGAGAAGGGGGCCAGGTAAGGATATTTCCTTAAAGGCCCAGTCCTCTGTTCTTAACGCTACCTCGCTAACGCGGGAAATGGCGAATAGTATGAAAGAAAAAAAAAGATATATATATATATATACATATATATATATATATATGTATATATATATATATATATATATATATATATATATATATATATATATATATATATATATATATATATATATATATATATATATATATATATATATATATATATATATATATATATATATATATATATATATATATATATATATATATATATATATATATATATATATATATATATATATATATATGCATAGTGCCATTGTACAAAGGCAAAGGGGATAAGAGTGAGTGCTCAAATTACAGAGGTATAAGTTTGTTGAGTATTCCTGGCAAATTATATGGGAGGGTATTGATTGAGAGGGTGAAGGCATGTAGAGAGCATCAGATTGGGGAAGAGCAGTGTGGTTTCAGAAGTGGTAGAGGATGTGTGGATCAGGTGTTTGCTTTGAGGAGTGTATGTGAGAAATACTTGGAAAAGCAAATGGATTTGTATGTAGCATTTATGGATCTGGAGAAGGCATATGATAGAGTTGATAGAGATGCTCTGTGGAAGGTATTAAGAATATATCGTGTGGGAGGCAAGTTGTTAGAATCAGTGAAAAGTTTTTATCGAGGATGTAAGGCATGTGTACGTGTAGGAAGAGAGGAAAGTGATTGGTTCTCAGTGAATGTAAGTTTGCGGCAGGGGTTTGTGATGTCTCCATGGTTGTTTAATTTGTTTATGGATGGGGTTGTTAGGGAGGTGAATGCAAGAGTTTTGGAAAGAGGGGCAAGTATGAAGTCTGTTGGGGATGAGAGAGCTTGGGAAGTGAGTCAGTTGTTGTTCGCTGATGATACAGCGCTGGTGGCTGATTCATGTGAGAAACTGCAGAAGCTGGTGACTTAGTTTGGTAAAGTGTGTGAAAGAAGAAAGTTAAGAGTAAATGTGAATAAGAGCAAGGTTATTAGGTACAGTAGGGTTGAGGGTCAAGTCAATTGGGAGGTGAGTTTGAATGGAGAAAAACTGGAGGAAGTGAAGTGTTTTAGATATCTGGGAGTGGATCTGGCAGCGGATGGAAACATGGAAGCGGAAGTGGATCATAGGGTGGGGGAGGGGGCGAAAATTCTGGGAGCCTTGAAGAATGTGTGGAAGTCGAGAACATTATCTCGGAAAGCAAAAATGGGTATATATGAAGGAATAGTGGTTCCAACAATGTTGTATGGTTGCGAGGCGTGGACTATGGATAGAGTTGTGCGCAGGAGGATGGATGTGCTGGAAATGAGATGTTTGAGGACAATGTGTGGTGTGAGGTGGTTTGATCGAGTAAGTAACGTAAGGGTAAGAGAGATGTGTGGAAATAAAAAGAGCGTTGTTGAGAGAGCAGAAGAGGGTGTTTTGAAATGGTTTGGTCACATGGAGAGAATGAGTGAGGAAAGATTGACCAAGAGGATATATGTGTCGGAGGTGGAGGGAACGAGGAGAAGAGGGAGACCAAATTGGAGGTGGAAAGATGGAGTGAAAAAGATTTTGTGTGATCGGGGCCTGAACATGCAGGAGGGTGAAAGCCGGGCAATGAATAGAGTGAATTGGAGCGATGTGGTATACCGGGTTTGACGTGCTGTCAGTGGATTGAATCAAGGCATGTGAAGCGTCTGGGGTAAACCATGGAAAGCTGTGTAGGTATGTATATTTGCGTGTGTGGACATATGTATATACATGTGTATGGGGGTGAGGTGGGCCATTTCTTTCGTCTGTTTCCTTGCGCTACCTCGCAAACGCGGGAGACAGCGACAAAAAAAAAAAAATATTTATATATATATATATATGTATATATACATATATATATATATATATATATATATATATATGTATATATATATATATATATATATATATATATATATATATATATATATATATATATATATATATAAATTATTTTAAATTCATTTTGCTTTGTCGCTGTCTCCCGCGTTTGCGAGGTAACGCAAGGAAACAGACGAAGAATTGGCCCAACCCACCCCCATACACATGTATATACATACACGTCCACACACGCAAATATACACACCCATACATCTCAATGTACACATATATATACACACACAGACACATACATATATACACATGCACAAAATTCACACTGTCTGCCTTTATTCATTCCCATCGCCACCTCGCCACACATGTAGTAACATCCCCCTCCCCCTCATGTGTGCGAGGTAGCGCTAGGAAAAGACAATAAAATATATTTTTCTTTTTTTATACTATTCGCCATTTCCCGCATTAGCGAGGTAGCGTTAAGAACAGAGGACCGGGCCTTTGAGGGAATATTCTCATATGGCCCCCTTCTCTGTTCCTTCTTTTGGAAAATTTAAAAAAAAATGAGAGGGGAGGATCTCCAGCCCCCGCTCCCCCCCCCCCCCCTCCCAGTCGCCTTCCACGACATGCAGGGAATATATACACATATATATATATATATATATATATATATATATACATACACACATACAAATATATATATATATATATATATATATATATATATATATATATATATATATATATATATATATATATATATATATATATATATATATACATATATATCAAGCGGCCGTCAACTGCTAAATGATGTTAGCCAGAGGATGAGAATTCTGTCTAGGCCAAATCTCTTTAACAGGAGCAGTCGCTTTATAGCTGTCTTAATAGGCTTACTGGCTGAATATCCTAAAAAGAAAATGATTTTTGCTATAGATATTATGGAAACGGAGCAACAAACATCCTCGGAAAACCTAAATATAGCAGTAACCCTCACCCGTTGTTTACCCATCACATTTCTCACGCATCATGTCCACGTGAAGGAAGGATATAACAGACTTGCCACCACCCACTATCATCCCTCCCTTTCCCTAACCAGTAAGATTTATCCCATGGTTCTCCGTTTCAGTCCGGTTTTCTCCCTTTTATGGATTTTGCTTGTAGCTTTGGAGCAATGTGCAATACCCAGTGGTGGCCAAATATTTTTTTTCTTATTTTTATTATACTTTGTCGCTGTCTCCCGCGTTTGCGAGGTAGCGCAAGGAAACAGACGAAAGAAATGGCCCAGCCCCCCCCATACACATGTATATACATACGTCCACACACGCAAATATACATACCTACACAGCTTACCAAACTCAGTCACCAGCTTCTGCAGTTTCTCACATGAATCAGCCACCAGCGCTGTATCATCAGCGAACAACAACTGACTCACTTCCCAAGCTCTCTCATCCCCAACAGACTTCATACTTGCCCCTCTTTCCAAAACTCTTGCATTCACCTCCCTAACAACCCCATCCATAAACAAATTAAACATGCCTCACAGAAATCTAAAACACTTCACTTCCTCCAGTTTTTCTCCATTCAAACTCACCTCCCAATTGACTTGACCCTCAACCCTACTGTACCTAATAACCTTGCTCTTATTCACATTTACTCTTAACTTTCTTCTTCCACACACTTTACCAAACTCAGTCACCAGCTTCTGCAGTTTCTCACATGAATCAGCCACCAGCGCTGTATCATCAGCGAACAACAACTGACTCACTTCCCAAGCTCTCTCATCCCCAACAGACTTCATACTTGCCCCTCTTTCCAAAACTCCTGCATTTACCTCCCTAACAACCCCATCCATAAACAAATTAAACAACCATGGAGACATCACACACCCCTGCCGCAAACCTACATTCACTGAGAACCAATCACTTTCCTCTCTTCCTATACGTACACATGCCTTACATTCTCGATAAAAACTTTTCACTGCTTCTAACAACTTTCCTCCCTCACCATATATTCTTAATACCTTCCACAGAGCATCTCTATCAACTCTATCATATGCCTTCTCCAGATCCATAAATGCTACATACAAATCCATTTGCTTTTCTAAGTATTTCTCACACACATTCTTCAAAGCAAACACCTGATCCACACATCCTCTACCACTTCTGAAACCACACTGCTCTTCCCCAATCTGATGCTCTGTACATGCCTTCACCCTCTCAATCAATACCCTCCCATATAATTTACCAGGAATACTCAACAAACTTATACCTCTGTAATTTGAGCACTCACTCTTATCCCCTTTGCCTTTGTACAAAGGCACTATGCACGCATTCCGCCAATCCTCAGGCACCTCACCATGAGTCATACATACATTAAATAACCTTACCAACCAGTCAAATAAGAAAGCTTATTTCTTATTGAATCCACCTTTTAGTTAGGAGTACGATTAGGCGACGTGCGCGACCGAGTACTGTGGTGCGTGCCGGTGTGGCGTGAAATTGGTGTCATGTACGACTATAGTATGATGTCAAGACATACTTATTAAAGTCAGAAAATGAGTACAATAGTATCAAGTTTGGCTTTACCATTAACGGGAAACATGGTCTGACTTCCCTAAATGCGTTGCGTGCAGCGCAATTCACAACAAAGATGCCCCGAGATCTGGTCATCTGGAGTGACGCTTAAACCAGACCACAAGGCAACTAAAGTTCTTTGCATTCAAAGCTGAAACTCATGACGCTGGACACCACTAGAGGTTTTCTGGTACCAGAAGTCGTTCGAAGTGGTGAAAGCATCTTACGAGTTGTCACTGCTTATTGCCAAAGCAAAGAAAAAGAAAATATATATATATATATATATATATATATATATATATATGTATATATATATATATATATATATATATATATATATATATATATATATATATATATATATATATATATATATATATATATATATATATATATATATATATATATATATATACATATATATATATATATATATGTATATATATATTTTTTTTTTTTTTTTTTTTTGCTTTGTCGCTGTCTTCCGCGTTTGCGACGTAGCGCAAGGAAACAGACGAAAGAAATGGCCCAACCCACCCCCATACACATGTATATACATACGTCCACACACGCAAATATACATACCTACACAGCTTTCCATGGTTTACCCCAGACGCTTCACATGCCCCGATTCAATCCACTGACAGCACGTCAACCCCGGTATACCACATCGCTCCAATTCACTCTATTCCTTGCCCTCCTTTCACCCTCCTGCATGTTTAGGCCCCGATCACACAAAATCTTTTTCACTCCATCTTTCCACCTCCAATTTGGTCTCCCTCTTCTCCTCGTTCCCTCCACCTCCGACATATATATCCTCTTGGTCAATCTTTTCTCACTCATTCTCTCCATGTGACCAAACCATTTCAAAACACCCTCTTCTGTTCTCTCAACCACGCTCTTTTTATTTCCACACATCTCTCTTACCCTTACGTTACTTACTCGATCAAACCACCTCACACCACACATTGCCCTCAAACATATCATTTCCAGCACATCCATCCTCCTGCGCACAACTCTATCCATAGTCCACGCCTCGCAACCATACAACATTGTTGGAACCACTATTCCTTCAAACTTACCCATTTTTGCTTTCCGAGATAATGTTCTCGACTTCCACACATTCTTCAAGGCTCCCAGAATTCTCGCCCCCTCCCCCACCCTATGATCCACTTCCGCTTCCATGGTTCCATCCGCTGCCAGATCCACTCCCAGATATCTAAAACACTTCACTTCCTCCAGTTTTTTCCATTCAAACTCACCTCCCAATTGACGTGACCCTCAACCCTACTGTACCTAATAACCTTGCTCTTATTCACATTTACTCTTAACTTTCTTCTTTCACACACTTTACCAAACTCAGTCACCAGCTTCTGCAGTTTCTCACATGAATCAGCCACCAGCGCTGTATCATCAGCGAACAACAACTGACTCACTTCCCAAGCTCTCTCATCCCCAACAGACTTCATACTTGCCCCTCTTTCCAAAACTCTTGCATTTACCTCCCTAACAACCCCATCCATAAACAAATTAAACAACCATGGAGACATCACACACCCCTGCCGCAAACCTACATTCACTGAGAACCAATCACTTTCCTCTCTTCCTACACGTACACATGCCTTACATCTCGATAAAAACTTTTCACTGCTTCTAACAACTTGCCTCCCACACCATATATTCTTAATACCTTCCACAGAGCATCTCTATCAACTCTATCATATGCCTTCTCCAGATCCATAAATGCTACATACAAATCCATTTGCTTTTCTAAGTATTTCTCACATACATTCTTCAAAGCAAACACCTGATCCACACATCCTCTACCACTTCTGAAACCACACTGCTCTTCCCCAATCTGATGCTCTGTACATGCCTTCACCCTCTCAATCAATACCCTCCCATATAATTTACCAGGAATACTCAACAAACTTATACCTCTGTAATTTGAGCACTCACTCTTATCCCCTTTGCCTGTGTACAATGGCACTATGCACGCATTCCGCCAATCCTCTGGCACCTCACCATGAGTCATACATACATTAAATAACCTTACCAACCAGTCAACAATACAGTCACCCCCTTTTTTAATAAATTCCACTGCAATACCATCCAAACCTGCTGCCTTGCTGGCTTTCATCTTCCGCAAAGCTTTTACTACCTCTTCTCTGTTTACCAAATCATTTTCCCTAACCCTCGCACTTTGCACACCACCTCGACCAAAACACCCTATATCTGCCACTCTATCATCAAACACATTCAACAAACCTTCAAAATACTCACTCCATCTCCTTCTCACATCACCACTACTTGTTATCACCTCCCCATTTGCGCCCTTCACTGAAGTTCCCATTTGCTCCCTTGTCTTACGCACCCTATTTACCTCCTTCCAGAACATCTTTTTATTCTCCCTAAAATTTAATGATACTCTCTCACCCCAACTCTCATTTGCCCTTTTTTTCACCTCTTGCACCTTTCTCTTGACCTCCTGTCTCTTTCTTTTATACGTCTCCCACTCAATTGCATTTTTTCCCCGCAAAAATCGTCCAAATGCCTCTCTCCTCTCTTTCACTAATACTCTTACTTCTTCATCCCACCACTCACTACCCTTTCTAATCAACCCACCTCCCACTCTTCTCATGCCACAAGCATCTTTTGCGCAATCCATCACTGATTCCCTAAATACATCCCATTCCTCCCCCACTCCCCTTACTTCCATTGTTCTCACCTTTTTCCATTCTGTACTCAGTCTCTCCTGGTACTTCCTCACACAAGTCTCCTTCCCAAGCTCACTTACTCTCACCACCCTCTTCACCCCAACATTCACTCTTCTTTTCTGGAAACCCATACAAATCTTCACCTTAGCCTCCACAAGATAATGATCAGACATCCCTCCAGTTGCACCTCTCAGCACATTAACATCCAAAAGTCTCTCTTTCGCGCGCCTGTCAATTAACACGTAATCCAATAACGCTCTCTGGCCATCTCTCCTACTCACATAAGTATACTTATGTATATCTTGCTTTTTAAACCAGGTATTCCCAATCATCAGTCCTTTTTCCGCACATATATCTACAAGCTCTTCACCATTTCCATTTACAACACTTAACACCCCATGTATACCAATTATTCCCTCAACTGCCACATTACTCACCTTTGCATTCAAATCACCCAACACTATAACCCGGTCTCGTGCATCAAAACCACTAACACACTCATTCAGCTGCTCCCAAAACACTTGCCTCTCATGATCTTTCTTCTCATGACAGGTGCATATGCACCAATAATCACCCATCTCTCTCCATCAACTTTCAGTTTTACCCATATCAATCGAGAATTTACTTTCTTACATTCTATCACATACTTCCACAACTCCTGTTTCAGGAGTACTGCTACTCCTTCCCTTGCTCTTGTCCTCTCACTAACCCCTGACTTTACTCCCAAGACATTCTCAAACCACTCTTCCCCTTTACCCTTGAGCTTCGTTTCACTCAGAACCAAAACATCCAGGTTCCTTTCCTCAAACATACTACCTATCTCTCCTTTTTTCACATCTTGGTTACATCCACACACATTTAGGCACCCCAATCTGAGCCTTCGAGGAGGATGAGCACTCCCCGCGTGACTCCTTCTTCTGTTTCCCATTTTAGAAAGTTAAAAAAATACAAGGAGGGGGGGATTTCTGGCCCCCCGCTCCCGTCCCCTCTAGTCGCTTTCTACGACACGCGAGTAATGCGTGGGAAGTATTCTTTCACCCCTATCCCCAGGGATAATATACATATATATATACACATACACACACATACACACACACACGCACACATACAAACACACACACATACATATATATACATGTGAAAAATGTAAGAAACAATTTAGAAATTGAAACTTCTAGCTTGAAATGAAATGAAAAAATGAATGTCACATAATGGTTCAACCTCTGGCTATGGAAAAAGGAAATGTTTAATCTATTTACACAAACGTCAATAGTAGTTCTCATCAATTTAACCACTGTATCAATAAGCTTCAATGTCTAAGCTACATTTTTTTCCAATTTCACTATTTTCTTGTCAAAGCACCATGTATGAAAACTATCACTTCAGTAACACAACTATAAACATTTACTTTCCCTTTATAAAAAGTTCTGGGGAAGTCTGTCTCGATACACTGCGGGACACTCTACCACCTGGCGAGGTTTGTGTTGCAATGGTTCTTGATTCACAAACGTAGTAGCATCACTGGTGGGCCAAGGTAGTTCCGTTGGCAACTGGGACATTTCCTCATCCCTCCTCGCAATCACATCTTCGCACGGTACGGGGAGGAAGTTCTACACCCGAGAGATCCTTATCTCCTGAGCCTTCTCGAACTCTCCCACATCTGTTTCCATTTCTGTCTGCATTCGTATATATATATATATATATATATATATATATATATATATATATATATATATATATATATATATATATATATATATATATTTTTTTTTTTTTTTTTTTTGCTTTGTCGCTGTCTCCCGCGTTTGCGAGGTAGCGCAAGAAACAGACGAAAGAAATGGCCCAACCCACTCCCATACACATGCCTTGATTCAATCCACTGACGTGCTAGCACGTCAACCCCGGTATACCACATCGCTCCAAATAACTCTATTCTTTGCCCTCCTTTCACCCTCCTGCATGTTCAGGCCCCGATCACACAAAATCTTTTTCACTCCGTCTTTCCACCTCAAATTTGGTCTCCCTCTTCTCCTCGTTTCCTCCACCTCCGACACATATATCCTCTTGGTCAATCTTTCCTCACTCATTCTCTCCATGTGACCAAACCATTTCAAAACACCCTCTTCTGCTCTCTCAACAACGCTCTTTTTATTTCCAGACATCTCTCTTACCCTTACGTTACTTACTCGATCAAACCACCTCACACCACATATTGTCCTCAAACATCTCATTTCCAGCACATCCATCCTCCTGCGCACAACTCTATCCATAGTCCAAGCCTCGCAACCATACAACATTGTTGGAACCACTATTCCTTCAAACATACCCATTTTTGCTTTCCGAGATAATGTTTTCGACTTCCACACATTCTTCAAGGCTCCCAGAATTTTCGCCCCCTCCCCCACCCTGTGATCCACTTCCGCTTCCATGGTTCCATCCGCTGCCAGATCCACTCCCAGATATCTAAAACACTTCACTTCCTCCAGTTTTTCTCCATTCAAACTCACCTCCCAATTGACTTGACCCTCAACCCTACTGTACCTAATAACCTTGCTCTTATTCACATTTACTCTTAACTTTCTTCTTTCACACACTTTACCAAACTCAGTCACCAGCTTCTGCAGTTTCTCACATGAATCAGCCACCAGCGCTGTATCATCAGCGAACAACAACTGACTCACTTCCCAAGCTCTCTCATCCCCAACAGACTTCATACTTGCCCCTCTTTCCAAAACTCTTGCATTCACCTCCCTAACAACCCCATCCATAAACAAATTAAACAACCATGGAGACATCACACACCCCTGCCGCAAACCTACATTCACTGAGAACCAATCACTCTCCTCTCTTCCTACACGTACACATGCCTTACATCCTCGATAAAAACTTTTCACTGCTTCTAACAACTTGCCTCCCACACCATATATTCTTAATACCTTCCACAGAGCATCTCTATCAACTCTATCATATGCCTTCTCCCGATCCATAAATGCTACATACAAATCCATTTGCTTTTCTAAGTATTTCTCACATACATTCTTCAAAGCAAACACCTGATCCACACATACTCTACCACTTCTGAAACCACACTGCTCTTCCCCAATCTGATGCTCTGTACATGCCTTCACCCTCTCAATCAATACCCTCCTATATAATTTGTCAGGAATACTCAACAAACTTATACCTCTGTAATTTGAGCACTCACTCTTATCCCCTTTGCCTTTGTACAATGGCACTATGCACGCATTCCGCCAATCCTCAGGCACCTCACCATGAGTCATACATACATTAAATAACCTTACCAACCAGTCAACAATACAGTCACCCCCTTTTTTAATAAATTCTACTGCAATACCATCCAAACCTGCTGCCTTGCCGGCTTTCATCTTCCGCAAAGCTTTTACTACCTCTTCTCTGTTTACCAACTCATTTTCCCTAACCCTCGCACTTTGCACACCACCTCGACCAAAACACCCTATATCTGCCACTCTATCATCAAACACATTCAACAAACCTTCAAAATACTCACTCCATCTCCTTCTCACATCACCACTACTTGTTATCACCTCCCCATTTGCGCCCTTCACTGAAGTTCCCATTTGCTCCCTTGTCTTACGCACTTTATTTACCTCCTTCCAGAACATCTTTTTATTCTCCCTAAAATTTAATGATACTCTCTCACCCCAACTCTCATTTGCCCTTTTTTCACCTCTTGCACCTTTCTCTTGACCTCCTGTCTCTTTCTTTTATACGTCTCCCACTCAATTGCATTTTTCCCTGCAAAAATCGTCCAAATGCCTCTCTCTTCTCTTTCACTAATACTCTTACTTCTTCATCCCACCACTCACTACCTTTTCTAATCAACCCACCTCCCACTCTTCTCATGCCACAAGCATCTTTTGCGCAATCCATCACTGATTCCCTAAATACATCCCATTCCTCCCCCACTCCCCTTACTTCCATTGTTCTCACCTTTTTCCATTCTGTACTCAGTCTCTCCTGGTACTTCCTCACACAAGTCTCCTTCCCAAGCTCACTTACTCTCACCACCCTCTTCACCCCAACATTCACTCTTTTCTGAAAACCCATACAAATCTTCACCTTAGCCTCCACAAGATAATGATCAGACATCCCTCCAGTTGCACCTCTCAGCACATTAACATCCAAAAGTCTCTCTTTCGCGCGCCTGTCAATTAACACGTAATCCAATAACGCTCTCTGGCCATCTCTCCTACTTACATAAGTATACTTATGTATATCTCGCTTTTTAAACCAAGTATTCCCAATCATCAGTCCTTTTTCCGCACATAAATCTGCAAGCTCTTTACCATTTCCATTTACAACACTGAACACCCCATGTATACCAATTATTCCCTCAACTGCCACATTACTCACCTTTGCATTCAAATCACCCAACACTATAACCTGGTCTCGTGCATCAAAACCACTAACACACTCATTCAGCTGCTTCCAAAATACTTGCCTCTCATGATCTTTCTTCTCATGCCCAGGTGCATATGCACCAATAATCACCCATCTCTCTCCATGAACTTTCAGTTTTACCCATATTAATCGAGAATTTACTTTCTTACATTCTATCATATACTTCCACAACTCCTGTTTCAGGAGTACTGATACTCCTTCCCATGCTCTTGTCCTCTCACTAACCCCTGACTTTACTCCCAAGACATTCCCAAACCACTCTTCCCCTTTACCCTTGAGCTTCGTTTCACTCAGAGCCAAAACATCCAGGTTCCTTTCCTCAAACATACTACCTATCTCTCCTTTTTTCACATCTTGGTTACATCCACACACATTTAGGCACCCCAATCTGAGCCTATATATATATATATATATATATATATGTATATATATATATATATATATATATATATATATATATATATATATATATTATTTTTTATTTTTTATTTTTTATTATACTTTGTCGCTGGCTCCCGCGTTTGCGAGGTAGCGCAAGGAAACAGACGAAAGAAATGGCCCAACCCCCCCCCATACACATGTATGTACATACGTCCACACACGCAAATATACATACCTACACAGCTTTCCATGGTTTACCCCAGACGCTTCACATGCCTTGATTCAATCCACTGACAGCACGTCAACCCCGGTATACCACATCGCTCCAATTCACTCTATTCCTTGCCCTCCTTTCACCCTCCTGCATTTTCAGGCCCCGATCACACAAAATCTTTATCACTCCATCTTTCCACCTCCAATTTGGTTTCCCTCTTCTCCTCGTTCCCTCCACCTCCGACACATATATCCTCTTGGTCAATCTTTCCTCACTCATTCTCTCCATGTGCCCAAACCACTTCAAAACACCCTCTTCTACTCTCTCAACCACGCTCTTTTTATTTCCACACATCTCTCTTACCCTTACGTTACTTACTCGATCAAACCACCTCACACCATACATTGTCCTCAAACATCTCATTCCCAGCACATCCATCCTCCTGCGCACAACTCTATCCATAGCCCAAGCCTCGCAACCATACAACATTGTTGGAACCACTATTCCTTCAAACATACCCATTTTTGCTTTCGGAGATAATGTTCTCGACTTCCACACATTCTTCAAGGCCCCCAGAATTTTCGCCCCCTCCCCCACCCTATGATCCACTTCCGCTTCCATGTTTCCATCCGCTGCCAGATCCACTCCCAGATATCTAAAACACTTCACTTCCTCCAGTTTTTCTCCATTCAAACTCACCTCCCAATTGACTTGACCCTCAACCCTACTGTACCTAATAACCTTGCTCTTATTCACATTTACTCTTAACTTTCTTCTTCCACACACTTTACCAAACTCAGTCACCAGCTTCTGCAGTTTCTCACATGAATCAGCCACCAGCGCTGTGTCATCAGCGAACAACAACTGACTCACTTCCCAAGCTCTCTCATCCCCAACAGACTTCATACTTGCCCCTCTTTCCAAAACTCTTGCATTTACCTCCCTAACAACCCCATCCATAAATATATATATATATATATATATATATATATATATATATATATATATATATATATATATATATATATATATATATATATATATATATATATATATATATATATATATATATATATATATATATACATATATATTATCCCTGGTGATAGGGGATCAAGAACACCTCCCACGCACTCCCCGCGCGTCGCAGAAGGCGACCAAATGAAACACAAGAAATTCCCAAGTGCACTTTCGTGTAATAATCACATCATCAGGGGAGACACATGAGAGAAATATAACAGTCAGTTGATAAACATCGAAGAGACGATGCTAGGACGCCATTTGGTGAACATGTGATTATCCAAAACATAGAACGAGCCTTCATAAACTTATCACTTTACAAATCTTATCAACAATAAAGTTATCTAATTTGTATTGACCATCACTAATATTAAGATTATAATTCTTTTTGTATTTAATGATAGAAGATTCAATGATATTTCTCTTGGTAATAGAGTGAGACATAATAACTGAGATGGCGTTACTCCAGTCAGTGCAATGATCATAGTTTTCAACATGATTAATCAAGGCATTTGATTATTGTCCCGTTCTTGTACTATATTTATGTTGATTAAGTCTAACAGAAAGGTCCTTACCAGTCCGACCAAAATAAAATTTATCACAGTTTCCACAAGGCACTTTATAGATGTAACCAAGAGAATTTTCTGGTGAATTCCTGACTAAGATATTCTTTATAGTATTATTATTGCTAAAGGAAACATTTACATTAAAGGATTTAAGCAATATGGGAAGCAAAGTGAAATTATTATTAAAAGGGAGAACTGAAAGATTCTTGGTGTCAATGGGAGATTTGGGCTCAACTCTATAACGTGATTTCTTTGCTAACTTAAGGGATTTATCAATGAAAGATCTAGTGTACTTTAACTTAGATCCAATAGAATATATCTTCTCAAACTCATCATCAATAGACTCTGGACTGGAAATACGTAATGCCCTAAGGAACACAGATTGAAATGATGATAATTTAACTACCTCAATGTTTGTTGCAGCTGTCTGGTATACCATTTGACCAATTTCTAAATATCATTTTAAAGAAAAACATTGAATTAAAGAACCTTGAAATGGAGGAGGCTTTTCTCATTTCAAGAGAGAAGAAACGTGCCATTCAAATGGCAATACCGACACATTGGAAGAACCGGATGTTGGACTATTCCTATGATGAATCAAGGAAAGAACGCAATAGGCTAAAAATATCACTAATTCGTAAGTTGGACCATCTTATTGAAAACAGCGAATGGACCAAGAACACAAATCCATCTTTTGTGGTAAACCTGTCTAACAAACAACTAGATAAAGATTACTTGTTTGCATTAGGCTATGGTTTAAGTTTTGTGTGCTCTAACAGAGAAGCTAGCTGTGTTGATGTCACAAAGTCTTTTTGTAATTTAGAAAAATACAGTAATTTAAGACATGATGATATTAATATCTGTAAGGGTTTAGTGTATGCCAGTTTGTCAAAAGCAGTGGAAGCAAATTACCCTAAAAGATTCATAAGAGCTATTAACACCTTAAAAAAAGACAAGGATATAGATATTGCTAAAGCATATAAGGCTAACACTTGTGTGATTTTAGACAAAAGTAACTATTTATCAAAAATAAATGATCTTCTAAATGATAACACAACATATTCTAAACTTAGAAAAAATCCCTTAGAAGCAGTTAATTCTCACTTCAATAAAGAAATGAAGTTGTTGAAAGGTAACATTTCTCTTATCAAAAGTTTTTTATCTTTGTCCTCTTCGTCCTCTTCATTGCCATATATGCATAGACTTATCAAAACACATAAACTCAATTTTCCAGCAAGACCTATAGTGAGTTCAGTAGGCTCCATCACAAATAAATTGTCAAAATGATAGTTTCTTTATCGAGCCCTTTAGTGGGTAAGGTATCAAATTCTAATATCATGAACAATGTAGATTTGGTCAACAAGCTAAACAATATCAATGTTAATTTTGATTTCAAACTAGTTAGCTTTGATGTTTCCTCACTTTTCACTAAAGTTCCAGTTGATGAGCCTTTTAGAATATTCATTTGATGTCTTGGATGATATTCATTTACCTGTTTCAAAGTCTAATCTCATTGAACTGATAAAAATGTGTATAAAAGACTCTGTATTTCAATTTAATGGAGATTATCATGCTCAAAAATTTGGTATGGCAATGGGTAACCCTCTTTCACCTGTACTAAGTAATCTTTATATGGAATTTTTTGAAACAAAATTACTAAAGGTTATCTTACCTTCTAATACAATTTGGTTTAGGTATGTAGATGATGTTTTTTGTGTTTGGCCAACAAATGTAAATTTACAAATATTTCTCCCCTTACTTAACAATTTAGTACCTTGCATCAAATTTACTGTAGAAAATAAAAATAATGGTATGTTACCAGTTTTAGATTGCATAATCTATCGACAAGGAAACAAGGTGAAGCTTAGCATATACAGAAAACCCACCAATGTATGCTCATATATCCATTATTACTCGTCTCAACATGACAGAGTTAAATTATCATCATTTCAATCTATGTTCCTTTGGACATTACGTATTTGCAGTGCAGAGTTTATTGATGATGAGTTTGAGAAGATATATTCTATTGGATCTAAGATAAACTACCCTAGATCTTTCATTGATAAATCCCTTAAGTTATCAAAGAAATAATTTTATAGAGTTGAGGCCGAACCTTCCTTTGACACCAAGAATCTTTTAGTTCTCCCTTCTAATGATAATTTCACTTTGCTTCCCATTTTGCTAAAATCCTTTAATGTAAATGTTGCCTTTAGCAACAATAATACGATAAAGAATATCTTAATCAGGAATTCACCAGATAATTCTCTTGGTTGCATCTATAAAGTGCCTTGTGGAAACTGTGATAAAGTTCATGTTGGTCAGACTGGTAAGGATCTTTTTTTTAGACTTAAGCAACATAAATATAGTATAAGAACGGGACAAGAATCAAATGCCTTGTTTAATCATGTTGAAAACTATGATCATTGTATTGACTGGAGTAAATCATTGAATCTACTATTACTAAATGCACAAAGAATTATAGTCTTAATATTAGTGATGGTCTATAGAAATCAGATAACCTTATTGTTGATAAGATTTGTAAAATTATAAGTTTATGAACGGTCGTTGTATGTTTTGGACAATCATACGTTTACCAAATGGCGTCCTAGCTTCGTTTTTTCGATGTATATGAACTGACTGTTAAATTTCTCTCTTGTGTCTCCCATGATGATGTGATTATTACACGAAAGTGTACTTGGGAACTTTTCGTGTTTCATTTTTCCCCGTGGACTCATAGGAATATCTTAATCACGCGCAAAATTGTGATCCTTTCCAATATATATATATATATATATATATATATATATATATATATATATATATATAT
Organism: Panulirus ornatus; assembly: GCF_036320965.1. Classification (NCBI taxonomy): domain Eukaryota; kingdom Metazoa; phylum Arthropoda; class Malacostraca; order Decapoda; family Palinuridae; genus Panulirus; species Panulirus ornatus. Next base: position 24,907,609 of record NC_092227.1, read on the forward strand.
ATATATATATATATATATATATTTTATTTTATATATTTTATTATACTTTGTCGCTGTCTCCCGCGTTTGCGAGGTAGCGCAAGGAAACAGACGAAAGAAATGGCCCAACCCCCCCCTATACACATGTATATACATGCGTCCACACACGCAAATATACATACCTACACAGCTTTCCATGGTTTACCCCAGACGCTTCACATGCCTTGCTTCAATCCACTGACAGCACGTCAACCCCGGTATACCACATCGCTCCAATTCACTCTATTCCTTGCCCTCCTTTCACCCTCCTGCATGTTCAGGCCCCGATCACACAAAATCTTTTTCACTCCATCTTTCCACCTCCAATTTGGTCTCCCTCTTCTCCTTGTTCCCTCCACCTCCGACACATATATCCTCTTGGTCAATCTTTCCTCACTCATCCTCTCCATGTGCCCAAACCACTTCAAAACACCCTCTTCTGCTCTCTCAACCACGCTCTTTTTATTTCCACACATCTCTTTTACCCTTACGTTACTCACTCGATCAAACCACCTCAAACCACATATTGTCCTCAAACATCTCATTTCCAGCACATCCATCCTCCTGCGCACAACTCTATCCATAGCCCACGCCTCGCAACCATACAACATTGTTGGAACCACTATTCCTTCAAACATACCCATTTTTGCTTTCCGAGATAATGTTCTCGACTTCCACACATTTTTCAAGGCCCCCAGGATTTTCGCCCCCTCCCCCACCCTATGATCCACTTCCGCTTCCATGGTTCCATCCGCTGCCAGATCCACTCCCAGATATCTAAAACACTTTACTTCCTCCAGTTTCTCTCCATTCAAACTCACCTCCCAATTGACTTGACCCTCAACCCTACTGTACCTAATAACCTTGCTCTTATTCACATTTACTCTTAACTTTCTTCTTCCACACACTTTTCCAAACTCAGTCACCAGCTTCTGCAGTTTCTCACATGAATCAGTGGTAAGTGGTGGGATGAAGACGTAAGATTATTAGTGAAAGAGAAGAGAGAGGCATTTGGACGATTGCTGCAGGGAATAAATGCAAAAGAGTGGGAGATGTATAAAAGAAAGAGGCAGGAAGTCAAGAGCAAGGTGCAAGAGGTGAAAAAGTGGGCAAATGAGATTTGGAGTGAGAGAGTATCATTAAATTTTAGGGAAAATAAAGAGATGTTTTGGAAGAAGGTAAATAAAATGCGTGAGCCAAGGGAGTAAATGATGTGATGGGGGCTAATGGGGAGGTGAAAACTATTAGTGGTGATATGAGGAGATGTAGTGAGTATTTTGAAGGTTTGTTGAATGTGTTTGATGATAGAGTGGCAGATATAGTGTGCTTTGGTCGAGGTGCTGTGCAAATTGAGAGGGTTAGGGAAAATTATTTGGTAAACACAGAAGAGGTAATAAAAGCGTTGCGGAAGATGAAAGCCGGCAAGGCAGCAGGTTTGGATGGTATTGCAGTGGAATTCATTAAGAAAGGGGGTGACTGTATTGTTGACTGATTAGTAAGGTTATCTAATATATGTATGATTCATGGTGAGGTGCCTCAGGATTGGCGGAATGCTTGCATAGTGCCATTGTACAAAGGCAAAGGGGATAAGAGTGAGTGCTCAAATTAGAGGTATAAGTTTGTTGAGTATTCCTGGTAAATTATATGGGAGGGTAATGATTGAGAGGGTG
>NC_092227.1:24914296-24925687 GCF_036320965.1 Panulirus ornatus
CTTTGCAGGAAAATAAGGCAAATAAGTGGAAGATGTATAAAAGAATGAAGCTGGAGGTCACGAAAAAGGAGCAGGAGGTGAAAAAGAGGGCAAAAGACAGTTGGGGTGAGAAAGTATCATTAAGTTTTAGGGAGAATAAATAGATGTTTTGGAAGGAGGTAAATAAAGTGTGTAAGACAAGGGAGCAAATGGGAACATCAGTGAAGGGGGATAATGGGGAGGTGATAGCAAATAGTGGTGATGTGAGAAGGATATGGAGTGAGTATTTTGAAGGTTTGTTGAATGTGTTTGATGAGAGAGAAACTGATATAAGACGTTTTGGTCGAGGTGGTGTGCAAAGTGAGAGGGTTAGGGAAAATGATTTGATAAACAGAGAACAGATATTAAAAGCTTTGCGGAAGATGAAAGCCGGCAAGACAGCGGGTTTGGGTGGTATTGCAGTGAAATTTATTGAAAAAGGGGGTGACTGTGTTGTTCACTGGTTGGTAAGGTTATTTAATGTATGTATGACTCATGGTGAGGTGCCTGAGGATTGGCAGAATGCTTGCATAGTGCCATTCTACAAAGACAAAGGGGATAAAGGTGAATGCTCAAATTACAGAGGTATAAGTTTGTTGTTTTCCTAGGAAATTATATGGAGGGTATAAATTGAGAGGGTGAAGGCATGTACAGAGCATCAGACTGGGGAGGAGCAGTGTGGTTTCAGAATGGTAGAGGATTTGTGGATCAGGTGTTTGCTTTGAAGAATGTATGTGAGAAATGCTTAGAAAAGCAAATGGATTTGTGTGTAGCATTTATAGATCTGGAAAAGTCATATGATAGAGTTGATACAGATGCTTTGTGGAAGGTATTAAGAATATATGGTGTGGGAGCAAGATGTTAGAAAAGTTTTTGTCGAAGATGTAACGCATGTGTACGTGTAAGAAGAGAGGAAAGTAATTGGTTCTAAGTGAATGTCTGTTTGCGGCATGGGTGCGTGATGTCTCCATGGTTCTTTAATTTGTTTATGGATGGGGTTGTTAGGGAGGTGAATACATGAGTTTTGGAAAGAGGGGCAAGTATGCAGTCTGTAGTGGATGAGAGAGCTTGGAAAGTGAGTCAGTTGTTGTTGGCTGATGATATATCGCTGGTGGCTGATTCGGGTGAGAAACTGCATAAACTGGTGACTAAGCTTGATAAGGTGTGTGAAAGAAGAAAGCTGAGAGTAAATGTGAATAGGAGCAAGGTTATTAGGTACAGTAGGGTTGAGGGTCAAGTCAATTGGGAGGAAAGTTTCAATGGAGAAAAACTGGATTAAGTGAAGTGTTTTAGATATACAGGAAAAGATTTGGCAGCGGATGGAACCATGGAAGCGGAAGTGAGTCAGAGGTTGAGAAAGGAGGCGAAAGTTCTGGGAGCGTTGAAAAATGTTCGGAAGGCGAGAACGTTATCTTGGAAAGTAAAAATGGGTATGTTTGAAGGAATTGTGATTTGGCCATGTCCTATGGTTGCGAGGCGTAGGCTATAGATGGAGTTGTGCGGAGGAGGGTGGATGTGTTGGAAATGAGATGTTTGAGGACAATATGTGGTGTGAGGTGGTTTGATTAAGTAACGAAAGGGTAAGAGAGATGTGTGTTAATAAAATGAGTGCGGTAGAGAGAGAAGAGGGTGCTTTGAAATGGTATGGTTACATGGAGAGAATGAGTGAGGAAAGATTGACAATGAGGATATATGTGTCAGAGGTGAAGGGAACGAGGGGAAGTGGGATACCAAACTGGAGGTGGAAAGATGGAGTGAAAAGGATTGAGTGATCGGGGCCTGAACATGCAGGAGGGTGGGAGGCGTGCGAGAAATAAATTGGAACTATGTGGTATACCAGAGTCGACGTGCTGTCAATGGATTGAACCAGGGCATGTGAAGCGTTGGGGTAAACCATGGAAAGTTTTGTGGGGCCTAGGATGTGGAAAGGGAGCTGTGGTTTTGGTGCATTATATATGACAGCTAGAGACAGTGTGAACGAATGCTGCCTTTGCTATCTTTTTCTAGTGCTACCTCGCGCACATGCGGGGGGAGTTGGTTGTCATTTCGTGTGTGGCGGGTGGCAACGGGAATGCATAGTGGCAGACAGTATGAATTATGTACATTTGTATATATGTATATGTCTGTCCGTGTATGTATATGTATACGTTGAGATGTATGGGTATGTATATGTGCGTGTGTGGACGTATATGTATATACATATGTATGTGGTTGAGTTGGGCCATTCTTTCGTCTTTTTTCTTGCTCTACCACGCTAACGCGGGAGACAGCGACAAAGTATAATAATAATAGTAATAAATATGCATATGTCATGTATCTGTATATAGATATATTTGTATATATGTTTATATGTATTGTTCTTAGTAGTAAGATCATAACTATTATCATTATAATACATAATCGCTGTTTTCCGCGACAGCAAGGTAGCGCCTGAAAACTGACGAAAAAAGGCCTATCCATTAAGATACACACAGATACATAAACACTTATATACTCACTTATACATAAATATTCGTATCAATATATACATACATATACAGGCATATACATGCGTACAGAAATACATATTCATACTTGCTTGTCTTCATCCATTCTTGTCGCTATCCCGCCCCATATGATACAGCATCGCTACCTCCACGCCTCAGCGAGAGGTAGGGAGAAAAGGTTCTCTCTCTCCATATGTCCAAATCATTTCATCACCCCCTCTTCTGCTGTCTCAACCATACCTTTTTTATTTCCACACATCTCTCTTACCCTTTCATTACTTACTCCATCAAACCACCTCAAACCACATATTATCTTCAAGCATTTCATTTCCAACACATCCACCCTCCTCCGTACAACCCTATCTATAGGCAATGTCTTGCAACCATATAACATTGTTGAAACTACAATTCCTTCAAACATACCCACTTCTGCTCTTCGAGATAACGTTATATGGTTACGAGACAATGGCTATAGATAGGGTTGTACGTAGGATGGTGGACGTGCTGGTAATGAAATGCTTAAAGATAATATGTGGTGTGAGGTGGTTTGATAGAGTGAGTAATGAAAGGGTAAGAGAGATGTGTGGAAATGAAAAGAGTGTGGTTGAGAGAGCAGAAGAGGGTGTGATGAAATGGTTTCGGACATATGGAGAGAGAGAACCTTTGCTCCCTCCCCCACACTGTGACTCACTTCAGCTTTTATGGTTCCATCCGCAGCTAAGTCCATTCCCTGACATCTGAAACACTTGATTTCCTCCATTTTTTCCATTTAAACTTACATCTCAATTGACTTGTCCCTCATCCTTACTGAACCTAATTACTTTGCTCATGTTCACGTTTCCTCTCAACTCTCTCATTTCACACGATTTTCCAAACTCAGTCACCAACCTCTGCAGTTTCTCACTCGAATTAGCCAATAGAGCTGTATCATCGGCGAACAACAACTGACTCACTTCCCGTGCCCTCTCATCCGCAAGGTCTGCATAATTGTCCCTCTTTCCAAGACTCTAGCACTTATTTCCCTAACCAATCCATCCATAAGCAAATTAAACAACCATGGGGTCATCACATCCATCTGCTACAGACCGACATTCACTGGGAACCAATCACTCTCCCCTCTTTCTACTCGTAGACATGCCTTAGATCCTTGGTGAAAACTTTTCACTGCTTTAAGCAAATTACCTCCCACACCATATAGTCTTAAAACCTTTTACAAAGTATCTCTATCAACCCTGTCATATGCCTTTTCCAGATCCTTAAATGCTATATACAAATCCATCTGTTTTTCTTAGTATTTCTCACATACATTCTTCTAAGCAAACACCTGATCCACACACCTATACCACTTTTAAATCCACACTGCGCTTTACCAGTCTGATGCTCTGTACATTCCTTCTCCCACTCAATTAATACCCTTCCATATAATTTCCCAGGAATATTCAGCAAACTTATGCTTTTATATTTTGAACACTCAAGCTTATCCCCTTTGCCTTTGCACATTGGCACTATGCATGCATTCCGTCAATCCTCATGGACTTTCCCATATCCATATATACACTGAATATCCTTTACAAGCAATCAATCACACAGTCACCCCTTTTTATAATAAATTCTACTGTAGTACCATCAAAAATCGCCGCCCTGCTGAATTTCACCTTTCGCAAAGCTTTCACTAACTCTTCTCTCTTTACCAAACCATTCTCTCTGACCTTCCCACTTCGCACACCACCCGGACCGAAACACCTTTTATATGCTGATATATCATCAATCACATTCAACAAACCTTAAAAATATTCTCTACATTTCCTTACTTCATCACTACCTGTTATTACCTCTCCACTTGGCCCCTTCGCCGATGCTTCCATTTGTTCTCTTGTCCTGCACTCGTTATATACCTCCATCCAAAACATTTTTTTTGTTCTCCCTGAAATCTGATTATACTCTATTACCCAAACTCTCATTTGCCCTCTTTTCAACTCTTGCACCTTTCTCTTGACTTCCTGCCGATCTTTTTTATACATCTCTCAGCCATTAGCACTATTTCCTTGCAAGTATAGTAGGAACACCTGTCTTTTCTTTTTTACTGTCAGCCTTCCTTCTTCAACCCAACGCTCACTACCCTTTCTAATCTGCCCACCTGCTACCTTTCTCATGCTACATGCATCTTTTGCGCAAGCCATCATTGATTCTCTAAATATATTCCATTCCCCGCCTACTACCTTCACGTCATTTGCTCTTACCTTTTGCCATTCTACACTCAATCTCTCCTCGTACTTCCTCACACAAGTCTCCTTTCAAAGCTCACTTACTCTCACCACTCTCTTCTGAATATTCTCTCTTCTTTTTTGAAGTCTCTACAAATCTTTACAGTCTCCTCCACAAGATAACAATCAGACATCCCTCCAGCTGTATATCTCAGCACATTCATGTCCAAAAGTCTCCCTTTTACACGCCTATCAACTACCACGTAATCCAATAATGCCCTTTGACCATCCATCATGCTCACATACGTATACTTATGTACATCTCTCTTTTTATACCAGGTACTCCCTATCTCTAGTCTTTTTTTTAGCACACAACTGCACAAGCTCTTCACCATTTCCATTTACAACACTGGAAATCCCATGTCCATCAGTTATACCCTGAACTGCTACATTACTCACCTTTAGCATTTAAATCACCCATCACTATAACCCTGTCTCGTGCATCAAACTGCTAACACCCTCACTCAGCCGCTCCCAAAATAATTGCCACTCATGATCATTCTTCTCATGATCAGATGTCTCGGCACCAATGATCACCCATCTCTCTCCATCCACTTTTAGTTTTACCGACATCAATCTAGAATTTATTTTCTTACACTCTGTCACATACATCCACAACTCCTGCTTCAGGAGTAGAGCTACTCCTTCCTTAGCTCCTGTCCTCTCACTAACCCCTAACTTTAGTCCCAAGACTTTCCCAAATCACTCTTCCCTTTTTCCCCTGAGCTTCGTTTTACTCAGAGCCAGGACACCCAGGTTTCTTTCCTCAAACACAGTGCTTATCTCTCCCTTCTTATCATCTTGGTTACAATCACACAAATTAAGACACCACAATATGAGCCTTCGAGGAAGATGAGCAAACGCTGATCTTCATGTATAGTGAAACTCTGCTAGTCTGAATTCGAAGCGTCCCGAGGGGGACTCAGGCTGGGGAAAGACGAGGTGTGATGGAAAAGTTAGGTGAGAGAAAGCTAGTAGTGTTTGATATATTGTGATTACATAATGCAGTCATTTTCATATACAAACGATGAGAGTAATTCATAAGGAAGGAGCAAACAGAGAACAATATTAGTGAGCACGTATTATGCCCTTCCAAACTTAGTTCAGATTTTCAGTACGAACATTTCAATTAATAATTATTGTTCTCCTCACTCTGTTCTGATCTTTCCTTCCAATCAAAATTAGTGGTTAGGATAAATACGGGCACGATCAAATTTCAGCTGCTTGATATAGACAACAATAAGGAAGCCTACCAAACGTGTATCCTGTGAACATATACATAACTTTGTCGTGTGAAAAAGGCTCAGCGATTGCTGATTGAAATTTCTTGAGGAGCTTATTGCTTTCTTGCTTGATGCAAGTAAATAAGATAGGGCCGGTTAAAGTAATAGCCATACTTTTTATATTTGCACTATCTATGACATAATTACATATATAATGACAGTGATTCTACAGTGATTTTATGTACAGTGACAGTAATAGACTAATGTATGATGCCATGTACCAGCTACTACAGGTTATTAAGACAGCAGTATTAAAGGACGCGGCAAGTCTACAGTATCGGGAATGCCTGCATTCGTCATATGCTGATACATCTCAATGATAACATCTTTGCCAAGCAAATTCTGTCTTGGTTATTGATAATGACCCACGTTATACGGTACAAATCGCATGGTATTATTCTAGTTTGGAAATAAAGGAAATGTCTAAGAACAGGACTGAGTGAAACCAGACAGTTACCTCATCTTACACTAATGTTAGTAGCCAATTATACAGAAACCGAGGTGTTTTCAAACCTTCACCGCTTGAGGCAGAACATTGCTTCTCTCGTACTCACTATGGCAACACCAACAACACAAGACCAGCTGATCAAACACAGCCAAATCATCGTCCTTCGCGGGAATGGTCTCTCGATTCGGGTCATCGCCCTAGCGATTCCGCATCTCCCTTTTCACTGTGGCAAAGTGGATCAAAAGGAACGAGGAACGAGTGATATAACTGACCTTGGTAAGTTTAAATTAGTTTGAGTGTAATTATCACTGCATATAGTGCTATGATTATGGTATGCAGTAACACTATTTTCTCCTGTATCTTATCATGAGTTATAGGTTATGAGTTTCAATGCTTTAATTTCATAAGAGAAAGGAAACCACGGCCATGGCTGACCACCCGACAGAAAGACGAGGCCATACTAAGTGCAGTGCAGGACATCCCCCTCAACAAAGCAGTTAGGATCCGTGAGTACCTGCAGGTACCAGTGTTAGTGGAGACTATCCAGCGGCGTTTACACGACAGGGGAGTTCACCACAGGGTTCCTGCTATGAAGCAGCGCCTAACCGACCAACACCGCGATGGCCGCCTCCCCTTTGCTCGCCAGTATGTCACAGAGGAAGCGGATATTTGGTCCCGCTTGATCTTTTCTGATGAGAAGACTTTTACCAGCAACAATCACGGCAAAATACACTTTTGGAGTCTCATTAATACTAGGTAAGCATAAATATGATTTGTATATTCTGGAATGCATGAGTACATAAAACTTCATACTAGAAATATTATATAAATTTGTTATATTTTCCTTAAGAATCATAAGGATGAGCCTGGTCTGTTTCAGTATTAATCAAGACTAACTGTGAACTAATGATGGAGGAGGATAGTGACTAGGACTGCTGTTCATTCGTCTTATCTTTTATTTTGGTTCATGCCATTCTGCAGGTGTGAAATGGCAGTGTGTATGAAAATTTAGAGAAGCATACGTTCAAAGTCCTTCTATATGGTATATTGATTTTAGTCAGGTTAATTGAAAAGGATTAACCTTTTGGATGTTAATGTGCTGAGAGGTGCAACTGGAGGGATGTCTGATCATTATCTTGTGCAAGCAAAGGTGAAAATTTGTGGGGGTTTTCAGAAAAGAAGAGAGAATGTTGGGGTGAAGAGAGTGGTGAGAGTAAGTGAGCTTGGGAAGGAGACCTGTGTGAGGAAGTACCAGGAGAGACTGAGTACAGAATGGAAAAAGGTGAGAACAAAGGAGGTAAGGGGAGTGGGGGAGGAGTGGGATGTATTTAGGGAAGTAGTGATGGCTTGCGCAAAAGATGCTTGTGGCATGAGAAGCGTGGGAGGTGGGTTGATTAGAAAAGGTAGTGAGTGGTGGAATGAAGAAGTAAGATTATTAGTGAAAGAGAAGAGAGAGGCATTTGAACGATTTTTGCAGGGAAACAATGCAAATGAGTGGGAGAGGTATAAAAGAAAGAGGCAGGAGGACAAGAGAAAGGTGCAAGAGGTGAAAAAGAGGGCAAATGAGAGTTGAGGTGAGAGAGTATCATCAAATTTCAGGGAGAATAAAAAGATGTTTTGGAAGGAGGTAAATAAAGTGCGTAAGACAAGGGAGCAAATGGAAACTTCAGTGAAGGGGGCTAATGGGGAGGTGATAACAAGTAGTGGTGATGTGAGAAGGAGATGGAGTGAGTATTTTGAAGGTTTGTTGAATGTGTTTGATGATAGAGTGGCAGATGTGGGGTGTCTTGGTCGAGGTGGTGTGCAAAGTGAGAGGGTTAGGGAAAATGATTTGGTAAATAGAGAAGGGGTAGTAAAAGCTTTACGGAAGATGAAAGCCGGCAAAGCAGCAGGTGTGGATGGCATTGAAGTGGAATTTATTAAAAAAAGGGGATGACTGTATTGTTGACTGGTTGGTAAGGTTATTTAATGTATGTATGATTCATGGTGAGGTGCCTGAGGATTGGCGGAATGCTTGCATAGTGCCATTGTACAAAGGCAAAGGGGATAAGAGTGAGTGCTCAAATTCCAGAGGTATAAGTTTGTTGAGTATTCCTAGTAAATTATTTGGGAGGGTATTGATTGAGAGGGTGAAGGCATGTACAGAGCATCAGACTGGGGAAGAGCAGTGTGGTTCAGAAGTGGTAGAGGATGTGTGGATCAGGTGTTTGCTTTGAAGAATGTATGCGAGAAATACTTAGAAAAACAAATGAATTTGTATATAGCATTTATGGATCTGGAGAATGCATATGATAGAGTTGATAGAGATGCTCTGTGGAAGGTATTAAGAATATATGGTGTGGGAGGCAAGTTGTTAGAAGCAGTGAAAAGTTTTTATCGAGGATGTAAGGTATGTGTACGTGTAGGAAGAGAGGAAAGTGATTGGTTTTCAGTGAATGTAGGTTTGCGGCAGGGGTGTGTGATGTCTCCATGGTTGTTTAATTTGTTTATGGATGGGGTTGTTAGGGAGGTGAATGCAAGCGTTTTGGAAAGAGGGGCAAGTATGAAGTCTGTTGTGGATGAGAGAGCTTGGGAAGTGAGTCAGTTGTTGTTCGCTGATGATACAGCGCTGGTAGGTGATTCATGTAAGAAACTGCAGAAGCTGGTGACTGAGTTTGGTAAAGTGTGTGAAAAAAGAAAGTTAAGAGTAAATGTGAATAAGAGCAAGGTTATTAGGTACAGTAGGGTTGAGGGTCAAGTCAGTTGGGAGGTAAGTTTGAATGGAGAAAAGCTGGAGGAAGTGAAGTGTTTTAGATATCTGGGAGTGGATCTGGCAGCGGATGGAACCATGGAAGCGGAAGTGAATCCTAGGGTGGGGAAGGGGGCGAAAATTCTGGGAGCCTTGAAGAATGTTTGGAAGTCGAGAACATTATCTCGGAAAGCGCAAATGGGTATGTTTGAAGGAATAGTGGTTCCAACAATGTTGTATGGTTGCGAGGCGTGGGCTATGGATAGAGTTGTGCGACGGAGGGTGGATGTGCTGGAAATGAGATGTTTGAGGACAATATATGGTGTGAGGTGGTTTGATCGAGAGAGAGATGTGTGGAAATAAAAAGAGTGTGGTTGAGAGAGCAGAAGAGGGTGTTTTGAAATGGTTTGGTCACATGGAGAGAATGAGTGGGGAAATATTGACCAAGAGGATATATGTGTCAGAAGTCGAGGGAACGAGGAGAAGTGGGAGACCAAATTGGAGGTGGAAAGATGGATTGAAAAAGATTTTGAGTGATCGGGGCCTGAACATGCAGGAGGGTGAAAGGCGTGCAAGGAATAGAGTGAATTGGAACGATGTGGTATACCGGGGTCGACGTGCTGTCAATGGATTGAACCAGGGCATGTGAAGCGTCTGGAGTAAACCATGGAGAGTTGTGTGGGACCTGGATGTGGAAAGGGAGCTGTGGTTTCGGTGCATTATTACATGACAGCTAGAGACTGAGTGTGAACGAATGGGGCCTTTGGTATTTTTCCTAGCGCTACCTCGCTCACATGAGGGGGGAGGGGGTTGTTATTCCATGTGTGGCGAGGTGGCGATGGGAACAAATAAAGGCAGACAGTATGAATTATGTACATGTGTATATATGTACATGTCTGTGTGTGTATATGTATGTGTACATTGAGATGTATAGGTATGTACATTGTGCGTGTGTGGACATGTATGTATATACATGTGTATGTGGGCGGGTTGGGCCATTCTTTCCTCTGTTTCCTTGCGCTACCTCGCTAACGCGGGAGACAGCGACAAAGCAAAATAAAATAAAATAAAATAATAACATTTCATATAAGAAAAGTTTTATCTAAAGTTAACGAAGTATAGTCATTGAAAAAAAAAAGAAAACTGAAACACTGCTATGAAACAAGATGTACAACTATTACATCATCTGTATTTCTGTGCAGATATGAGAGTGGGATCATCTACGAGGAGGCGCGGAGTGGGCACGTGACGGTGAACGTGTGTGGGGGTGGAACTCCCTGCATGGCATGGGAAAACTAACCAGGACTGAGGGTAGGTTTACTGTTGTAACATATGATATTTTGCAGAAATTTCAACCTCACCCCCACCAAAACCACCATCACCACACTTCAGGAGCGGAAGTTTCCGTTCCCCGCCGGCCCCATGCTCTTATTTCACGACCGCTGCCCTATCCACACGGCCCGGTCTGGTCAGCAAGGGTTTGCTGGCAGTGAGGACCTGCAGTTGCTCGAGTAGCCAAGTAAGGCGTATGATATGAACCCAGTTGAAAATATCTGAGCAAATATCATAAGCTGCTGGGAGCCAGAGAAGAAGTGGACGCCAGACGAACTTTTGGCCCAGACTAGTCATTAGTGGGAAATGTTCAAGAGCCAGCCTCACCTCGTCCACAACCATTTCTCCTGTATACCAGACAGTAAGAGCTGTGCTCGAGAAGGAGGTTGGTTGGACTCGCTACTAAGAAAGTAAATGGGAAAAGCATACTAAGTTGTCTAGGTATCCTACTGAACTTGTCTCTATTAAGAATTTTTAATCCTTACAGATGTTTCAGTGAAAAATTTGATTAACACAATGAATAAAATCAATAACCAACCTTTCATATTTTAGCAGACGTAATATAAACGTTTGTCTTAATTATTACGTAGAAGCAAAACAAACTATCTTTGATGTCTCACTGAGTGACTGGGTTAGAGTGGACTGCCAGAGGCAGGACAGGGGCAGGTGCCAGTATTACAGAAACAACCGGGATGTAAAGAAAACTAATTTGACGGGTGCTGCTAAGATACTCTTGTGGGAGGTTCATTTTAGCATTGCTCTCCTTGGCCTACTCCTTCCTACATAATTTTTTTCCTTGTTAATCAACATTTCACGACCCAAAGAGAATTTG
>NC_092227.1:24925787-24964287 GCF_036320965.1 Panulirus ornatus
TTAGAGTGAATAGCTGAGATGGCATTACTCCCGTCAATCCAATGAATATAGTTTTTAACGTAATTAATCAAGGCATTTGATTCTTGTCCCGTTCTTATACTATATTTATGTTGTTTACGTGTAACAGAAAGATCCTTACTAGTCTGCCCAACATAAAACTTATCACAATTTCTACATGTCAATTTATAGATGCACCCAGGAGAATTTTCTACTGAATTCCTGATAAAGATACTCATTATAGTGTTATTGTTGCTGAATGCAACATTTACATTAAAGGAAAAGGCAAAATGGAAAGTAAAATAAAATTATTATTAAAAGCGAGAACTAAAAGACTCTTTGTGTCATTGGGAGGATTGGGCTCACCTCTATAAAACGATTTCTTTGCTAGCTTAAGGGATTTATCAGAGAAATATCGAGGGTACTTTAAATTAGATACAATAGAATATGTCTTCTCAAACTCATCATCAATAAACTCTGGACTGCAAATACGTAATACCCTGAGGAACATAGATTGAAATGATGATAATGTGATCTGTCATTTTAAGATGAGTGACAATGGATATATGAGCATAAATTGGTAGGTTTTCTGTATATGCTAAATTTAAACTTGTTCTCTTGACTATGGATCGTCCAACCTAAAATTGGTAGAATACCATTATTTTCATTTTCTACAATCAATTTGATGTAAGGTACTGAATTGTTAAGTAAGGGTAGAAATATTTGCAAATTTTCATTTGTTGGCCAAACACAAAGAACATCATCTATATATCTAAACCAAATTGCATTAGATGGTAAGATATCCTTTAGTTATTTTGTTTCAAAAAATTCCAATAAAGATTATTCATTACAGGTGAAAGAGGGTTACCCATTGCCACACCAAATTTTGAGCATAATCTCCATTGAACTAAAATACAGTCTTTTATACACAATTTTATCAGTTCAATGAAAACAGACTTAGAAACAGGTATATGAATATCATCCTAGACATCAAACAAATATTCTTATATTTCATCAACTGGAACTTTTGTGAAAAGTGAGGAAACATCAAAGTAACTTGTTTGAAATGATAATTAACATTGATGATGATAAGCTTGTTGAATAAACATACATTGTTCATGACATTAGAATTTGATACCTTACCCACGAAATGGCTTAATAAAGAAACTAACCATTTTGACAATTTATAAGTGTTGGAGCCTACTGAATCCACAATAGGTCTTGCTGGAAAATTTTGTTTATGTGTTTTGATATGTCCATACATATTTGGCGTATAGAGAACAACTACCAATGTAAGTTGATATATCCATTATCACTCATTTCAACGTGACAGAGTTGAAATATCAACTTTTCAATATATGTTACTTAGGGCATTACATATTTGCAGTCCAGATCTTATTGACGATGAGTTTCAGAAGATATTTTGTATTGGATCTAAGTTAAAGTGCCCTAGAACTTTCATTAATAAATCCCTTACGTTAGCAAAGAAACCTACCATTGACACCAAGAATCTTTTAGTTCTCCCTTTTGATAATAATTTTCCTTTATATCCCATGTTGCTTGAATCCTCTAGTGTAAATGTTGCCTTCAACAACAATAATACCATAAAGAATATCTTAATCAGGAATTCAGAAAAAAATTCTCCTGGGTGCATATATGAAGTGCCATGTAGAAATTGTGATTGGTTTTAGGTTAGGAAGAATGGTAAGAATCTTTCTCTTAGACATAAACAACATAAACATAGAATAAGAACGGGACAAGAATCAAATGCCTTGTTTAGTCACGTTAGAAACTATGATCATTGTATTGGCTTGAGTAATACCATCTCAGTTATTAACTCTATTACCACGAGAAATATCATTGAATCTTCTATTACTAAATACACATAGAATTACAATCTTAATATTGATGATGGTCTGTACAACTTAGACACCATTATTGTTGATAAAATTTGGAAAATGATAAGTTTATGATACGCTCGCTCTCTGTCTTCGACAATCGGCTATTTACCATATGGTGTCATAACTACGTCTCTTCGTTGTATATCAACTCTCTTATATTTCTCTCTTATATCTCCCCAGATGATGTGATTATTAAACGCTAATGCACTTGGGAAATTTTCGTGTTTCATTTTCCCCGTAGAATCATAGGAATACATATATATGTATATCTATCTATCTAACTATCTATGTATATATATATATATATATATATATATATATATATATATATATATATATATATATATATATATATATATATATATATATATATATATATATATATATATATATATATATATATATATGTGTGTGTGTGTATGTTAATTTTTTTATCATTATCATACTTTGTCGCTGTCTCCCGCGTTAGCAGCGCAAGAAAACAGACAAAAAAATGGCCCAACCCATCCATACACACGTGTATATACATACACGCCCACACAAGCACATATAAATACCTATACATCTCAATGCATACATATGCATATATACACACTCAGATATATACATATGTACATAATTAGTACTGTCTGCCCTTATTCATTCCCGTCGCCACCCCGCCACACATGAAATAACAACCGCCTCCCCCCTCATATGCGCGAGGTAGCGCTAAGAAAAGACAACAATAACCACATTCGTTCACGCTCAGTCTCTAGCTGTCATGTAAAATGCACCGAAAACATAGCTCCCTTTACACGTCCATGTCCCACAATACTTTCCATGGGTTTCCCCAGATGCTTCACATGCCTGGTTCAATCCATTGACATCACGTCCACCCTGGTATACCACACGGTTCCATTTCACTCAATTCCTTTGCACTGCTTTCACCCTCCTGCATGTCCTACCCCGATCACTCAAAATCGTTTTAACTCCATCTTTCCAACTCCAATCTGGTATCCCACTTCTCCTCTTTCCCTCCACCTCTGACACATATATCCTCTTTGTCAATCTTTCCTCACTCATTCTCTCCTTGTGACCAAACCATTTCAAAACACCCTCTTCTGCTCTCTCAACCACACTCTCTTTATTACCACACATCTCTCTTACGCTTTAATTACTTACTCGACCAAACCACCTTTCACCACATATTGTCCAAAGCATCTCATTTCCAGCACATCTACCCTCCTCCGCACAACTCTATCTATAGCCCACGCCTCGCAGCCATATAACATTGTTGGAATCACTGTTCCTTCAAACATACCCATTTTTGCTTTCCAAGATAGCGTTTTCGACTTCCACACATTTTCCAACGCTCCCAGAACTTTCGCCCTATCCCCCACCCTATACTTCACTTCCGCTTCTATGGTTCATTCAGTCGCCAAATCCACTCACAGATATCTAAAATACTTCTCTTCCTCCAGTTATTCTCCATTCAAACTTATCTCCCAAATAATTTGTCCCTCAACCCTACAGTACCTGATAACCTTCCTCTTATTGACATTTAATGTCAGCTTTCCTCTATCACACACTTTCCCAAACTCTGTCACCAGCTTCTGCAATTTCTCAATCGAAACAGCCACCAACGCTGTCTCATCAGCGAACAACAACTGACTCACTTCTCAAGCTCTCTCAACCACAACAGACTGCATACTTGCCCCTCTTTCAAAACTCTTGCATTCACCTCTGAAACAACCCCATCCATAAACGAATTAAACAACCATGGAGACATCACGCAACCCCTGCCGCAAAGCAACATACACTGACAACCAATCACTTTACTTTCTTCCTACACGTACACATGCCTTACATCCTCGATAAAAACGTTTCACTGCTTCTAAGAACTTGCCTTCAACACCATGTTTTCTTAATACCTTCCGCAGAGGATCTCTATCAACTCTATCATATGGCTTCTCCAGATCCATAAATGCTACATAGAAATCCCTTTGCTTTTCTATGTATTTCTCACAAACATTCTTGAAAACAAACACCTGATCCACACATCCTCTTCCTCTTCAGAAACCACAGTGCTCTTCCGCAATCTGAGGCTCTGTACATATCTTCACCCCCTGAATCAATACCCTCCCTTATAATTTCCAAGGATTACTCAACAAACTAATACGTCTGTAATTTGAGCACTCACTCACAACGGCACTATGCACGTATTCGCTAATCCTCAGGCACTTCACCATGAGTAAAACATATATTGAATAACCTTATCAACCAGTCAACAATAGAATAACCGCCTTTTTTAACAGATTCCACTGCAATACCATGCAAACCTGCTGCCTTGCCAGCTTTCATCTTCCGCAAAGCTTTTATTACCACTTCTCTTTCTCTCTTTCTCTCTCTCCCCCCCCTCTCTCTCTCTCTCTCTCTCTCTCTCTCTCTCTCTCTCTCTCTCTCTCTCTCTCTCTCTCTCTCTCTCTCTCTCTCTCTCTATATATATATATATATATATATATATATATATATATGTATTGGAAAGGATCACAATTTCGCGCGTGATCAAGATATCCTATGAGTCCACAGGGAAAATGAAACACTAAAACTTCCCAAGTGCACTTTCGTGTAATAATCACATCATCAGGGGAGACACAAGAGAGGAATATAACAGTTAGTTGCACTTGGGAACTTTTCATGTTTCATTTTCCCCGTGGACTCATAGGAATATATATATATATATATATATATATATATATATATATATATATATATATATATATATATATATATCTTTCTTTCTTTCAAACTATTCGCCATTTTCCGCATTAGCGAGGTAGCGTTAAGAACAGAGGACTGGGCCTTTGAGGGAATACCCTCACCTGGCCCAATTCTCTGTTCCTTCTTTTGGAAAATTGAAAAAAAAAAAAAAAAACCGAGAGGGGAGGATTTCCAGCCCCCCGCTCCCTCCCCTTTTAGTCGCCTTCTACGACACGCAGGGAATACGTGGGAAGTATTCTTAATCCCCTATCCCCTATAATAATTTACACGTATTCCCTGCGTGTCGTAGAAGGCGACTAAAAGGGGAGGGAGCGGGGTGCTGGAAATCCTCCCCTCTCGTTTTTTTTTTTTTTCCAAAAGAAGGAACAGAGAAGGGGGCCAGGTGAGGATATTCCCTCAAAGGCCCGGTCCTCTGTTCTTAACGCTACCACGCTAACGCGGGAAATGGGGAATAGTATGAAAGGAAAGAAATATTTATATATATATATATACATATATATATATATATATATATATATATATATATATATATATATATATATATATATATATATATATATATATATATATATATTTATTTATTCATTATACTTTGTCGCTGTCTCCCGCGTTTGCGAGGTAGCGCAAGGAAACAGACGAAAGAAATGCCCCCCCCCCCCCCCCATACACATGTATATACATACGTCCACACACGCAAATATACATACCTACACAACTTTCCATGATTTACCCCAGACGATTCACATGCCTTGATTCAATCCACTGACAGCACGTCAACCCCGGTATACCACATCGCTCCAATTCACTCTATTCCTTGCCCTCCTTTCACCCTCCTGCATGTTCAGGCCCCGATCACACAAAATCTTTTCCACTCCATCTTTCCACCTCCAATTTGGTCTCCCTCTTCTCCTCGTTCCCTCCACCTCCGACACATATATCCTCTTGGTCAATCTTTCCTCACTCATTCTCTCCATGTGCCCAAACCACTTCAAAACACCCTCTTCTGCTCTCTCAACCACGCTCTTTTTATTTCCACACATCTCTCTTACCCTTACGTTACTCACTCGATCAAACCACCTCACACCACACATTGTCCTCAAACATCTCATTTCCAGCACATCCATCCTCCTGCGCACAACTCTATCCATAGCCCACGCCTCGCAACCATACAACATTGTTGGAACCACTATTCCTTCAAACATACCCATTTTTGCTTTCCGAGATAATGTTCTCGACTTCCACACATTCTTCAAGGCTCCCAGAATTTTCGCCCCCTCCCCCACCCTATGATCCACTTCCGATTCCATGGTTCCATCCGCTGCCAGATCCACTCCCAGATATCTAAAACACTTCACTTCCTCCAGTTTTTCTCCATTCAAACTCACCTCCCAATTGACTTGACCCTCAGCCCTACTGTACCTAATAACCTTGCTCTTATTCACATTTACTCTTAACTTTCTTCTTCCACACACTTTACCAAACTCAGTCACCAGCTTCTGCAGTTTCTCACATGACTCAGCCACCAGCGCTGTATCATCATCATATATATATATATATATATATATATATATATATATATATATATATATATATATATATATATATATATATATATATATATATATATATATATATATATATATATATATAAATATATATATATATATATTTATATATATATATATATATATATATATATATATATATATATATATATATATATTTCATACAAAGCTCCATCAGCCAGGAACGAACCTGGGACCCCTTGTGCAAGAGGCAGGCATGCTAACCGCTAGGCTAAAGGACTGTATAATAGGAAACAACTATTCGAAATACTAAGTACTCGAATACCCTTCGTCTCACTATGGTGAGCAACAGGGTCTATCGGTTGTTTCCGAACAGAACACATAGCCAGCTGAGAGCGTTTTACCGAACCTGACTGTACAACGCGGAGTTATATGAATACGAATAAAGTGTATATGAACGCGCACCTTCATAGAACATACAAAGCTCCATCAGCCAGGATCGATCCTCATCTGGCCCCCATCTCTGTTCCTTCTTTGAAAAAAAAAAAAAAAAAAAAAAAAAAAGATGGGAGGATTTCCAGCCCCCCACTGCCTTCCCTTTTAGTCGCCTTCTATGACACACAGGGAACACGTGGGAAGCATTCTTTCTCCCCTGGAATACCTAAGAGAATGACTACAGTATATCTGCGGCATTTCACCATTATTTCTGCAGAATCCACAACACTTTGCCTTCCTGATTGTAGAGTGATCAAGATATATGTTCAACAATTCATGATTAAAGGTTGGACTCCTGTTAGTGCACATTTGGTCAATAGCTTGTCTCAGAAAATTACTATCTGCACCCATTGGTTCAGCATGGTGTGCTTGAAGGTGCAACGAGGAGAATCTTGCAAGCTCGCTGGGCATATATATATATATATATATATATATATATATATATATATATATATATATATATATATATATATATATATATATATATATATATATGTATTCTTATATATATAAATAAATAAATAAATAAATAAATATACATACATCCCAGGGGATAGGGGAGAAAGAATGCTTCCCACGTATTCCCTGCGTGTCGTGGAAGGCGACTAAAAGGGGAGGGAGCGGGTGGCTGGAAATCCTCCCCTCTCGTTTTTTTCAATTTTCCAAAAGAAGGAACAGAGAAGGGGGCCAGGTGAGGATGTTCCCTCAAAGGCCCATTCCTCTATTCTTAACGCTACCTCGCTGACGTGGGAAATGGCGAATAGTACGTTAGAACAAAAAAAGAAAGAAGAATATATATATATTGATTGGGAATACCTGCTTTAAAAAGCGAGATATACATAAGTATACTTATGTAAGTAGGAGAGATGGCCAGAGAGCGTTATTGGATTACGTGTTAATTGACAAGCGTGCGAAAGAGAGACTTTTGGATGTTAATGTGCTGAGAGGTGCAACTGGAGGGATGTCTGATCATTATCTTGTGGAGGCTAAGGTGAAGATTTGTATGGGTTTTCAGAAAAGAAGAGTGAATGTTGGGGTGAAGAGGGTGGTGAGAGTAAGTGAGCTTGAGAAGGAGACCTGGGTGAGGAAGTACCAGGAGAGACTGAGTACAGAATGGAAAAAGGTGAGAACAATGGAAGTAAGGGGAGTGGGGAGGAATGGGATGTATTTAGGGAATCAGTGATGGATTGCGCAAAAGATGCTTGTGGCATGAGAAGAGTGGGAGGTGGGTTGATTAGAAAGGGTAGTGAGTGGTGGGATGAAGAAGTAAGAGTATTAGTGAAAGAGGAGAGAGAGGCATTTGGACGATTTTTGCAGGGAAAAGATGCAATTGAGTGGGAGATGTATAAAAGAAAGAGACAGGAGGTCAAGAGAAAGGTGCAAGAGGTGAAAAAAAGGGCAAATGAGAGTTGGGGTGAGAGAGTATCATTAAATTTTAGGGAGAATAAAAAGATGTTCTGGAAGGAGGTAAATAAAGTGCGTAAGACAAGGGGGCAAATGGGAACTTCAGTGAAGGGCGCAAATGGGGAGGTGATAACAAGTAGTGGTAATGTGAGAAGGAGATGGAGAGAGTATTTTGAAGGTTTGTTGAATGTGTTTGATGATAGAATGGCAGATATAGGGTGTTGTGGTCGAGGTGGTGTGCAAAGTGAGAGGGTTAGGGAAAATGATTTGGTAAACAGAGAAGAGGTAGTGAAAGCTTTGCGGAAGATGAAAGCCGGCAAGGCAGCACGTTTGGATGGTATTGCAGTGGAATTTATTAAAAAAGGGGGTGACTGTATTGTTGACTGGTTGGTAAGGTTATTTAATGTATGTATGACTCATGGTGAGGTGCCTGAGGATTGGCGGAATGCGTGCATAGTGCCATCGTACAAAGGCAAAGGGGATAAGAGTGAGTGCTCAAATTACAGAGGTATAAGTTTGTTGAGTATTCCTGGTAAATTATATGGGAGGGTATTGATTGAGAGGGTGAAGGCATGTACAGAGCATCAGATTGGGGAAGAGCAGTGTGGTTTCAGAAGTGGTAGAGGATGTGTGGATCAGGTGTTTGCTTTGAAGAATGTATGTGAGAAATACTTAGAAAAGCAAATGGATTTGTATGTAGCATTTATGGATCTGGAGAAGGCATATGATAGAGTTGATAGAGATGCTCTGTGGAAGGTATTAAGAATATATGGTGTGGGAGGCAAGTTGCTAGAAGCAGTGAAAAGTTTTTATCGAGGATGTAAGGCATGTGTACGGGTAGGAAGAGAGGAAAGTGATTGGTTCTCAGTGAATGTAGGTTTGCGGCAGGGGTGTGTGATGTCTCCATGGTTGTTTAATTTGTTTATGGATGGGGTTGTTAGGAAGGTAAATGCAAGAGTTTTGGAAAGAGGGGCAAGTATGAAGTCTGTTGGGGATGAGAGAGCTTGGGAAGTGAGTCAGTTGTTGTTCGCTGATGATACAGCGCTGGTGGCTGATTCATGTGAGAAACTGCAGAAGCTGGTGACTGAGTTTGGAAAAGTGTGTGGAAGAAGAAAGTTAAGAGTAAATGTGAATAAGAGCAAGGTTAGTAGGTACAGTAGGGTTGAGGGTCAAGTCAATTGGGAGGTGAGTTTGAATGGAGAAAAACTGGAAGTGAAGTGTTATAGATATCTGGGAGTGGATCTGGCAGCGGATGGAACCATGGAAGCGGAAGTGGATCATAGGGTGGGGGAGGGGGCGAAAATCCTGGGGGCCTTGAAGAATGTGTGGAAGTCGAGAACATTATCTCGGAAAGCAAAAATGGGTATGTTTGAAGGAATAGTGGTTCCAACAATGTTGTATGGTTGCGAGGCGTGGGCTATGGATAGAGTTGTGCGCAGGAGGATGGATGTGCTGGAAATGAGAAGTTTGAGGACAATGTGTGGTGTGAGGTGGTTTGATCGAGTGAGTAACGTAAGGGTAAGAGAGATGTGTGGAAATAAACAGAGCGTGGTTGAGAGAGCAGAAGAGGGTGTTTTGAAGTGGTTTGGGCACATGGAGAGGATGAGTGAGGAAAGATTGACAAAGAGGATATATGTGTCGGAGGTGGAGGGAACAAGGAGAAGAGGGAGACCAAATTGGAGGTGGAAAGATGGAGTGAAAAAGATTTTGTGTGATCGGGGCCTGAACATGCAGGAGTGTGAAAGGAGGGCAAGGAATAGAGTGAATTGGAGCGATGTGGTATACCGGGGTTGACGTGCTGTCAGTGGATTGAAGCAAGGCATGTGAAGCGTCTGGGGTAAACCATGGAAAGCTGTGTAGGTATGCATATTTGCGTGTGTGGACGTATGTATATACATGTGTATGGGGGGGGGGGGGGGGGCCATTTCTTTTGTCTGTTTCCTTGCGCTACCTCGCAAACGTGGGAGACAGCGACTAAGTATAATAAAATATATATAAATAATATATATATATATATATATATATATATATATATATATATATATATATATATATATATATATATATATATATATATATTCATTTATCTACTTATTTCATTTATCATTTTGCTTTGTCCCTGTCTCCCGCGTTAGCGAGATAGCGCAAGGAAACGGACGAAAGAATGGCCCAACACGCCCATATACGCATGTATATACATACACGTCCACACACGCAAATATACATACCTATACATCTAAATGTACACATACATATACACACAGACATATATATATATACACATGTGCACAATTCATATTGTCTGCCTTTATTTGTTCCCATCGCCACCTCGCCACACATGGAATAACAACCCCTTCCCCCCTCATTTGTGCGAGGTATCGATAGGAAAAGACAACAAAGGCCCCATTCGTTCACACTCAGTCTCTAGCTGTCATGTAATAATGCACCGAAACCACAGCTCCCTTTCCACATCCAGGCCCCACAGATCTTTCCATGGTTTACCCAAACGCTTCACATGCCCTAAATCAATCCATTGACAGCACGTCGACCCCGGTATACCCCATCGATCCAATTCATTCTATTCCTTGCCCGCCTTTTTACCCTCCTGCATGTTCAGGTCCCGATCACTCAAAATCTTTTTCAGTCAATCTTTCCACCTTCAATTTGGTCTCCCACTTCTCCTCGTTCCCTTCACCTCCCACACATATATCCTCTTGGTCAATCTTTCCTCACGCATTCTCTCCATGCGCCCAAACCACTTCAAAACACCTTTTGCTGCTCTCTTAACCACGCTGTTTCTATTTCAACATATCTCTCGTACCCTTACATTACTTACTCGATCAAACCACCTCACACCACAGATTGTCCTCAAACATCTCATTTCTAGCACATTATCCCTCCTGCGCACAACTCTATCCATAGCCCGCGCCTCGTAACCATATAACATTGTTGGAACCACTATTCCTTCAAACATACTCAATTTTGCTTTCCGAGATAATGTTCTCGACTTCCACACATTCTTCAAGGCTCACAGGATTTTCGCCCCCTCCCCCACCCTGTGATTCACTTCCGCTTCCATGGTTCTATCCACTGCCAGATCCACTCCCAGATATCTAAAACACTCTACTTCCTCCAGTTTTTCTACATTCAAACTTACCCCCCAATTGACTTGACCCTCAAACGTACTGTACCTAATAGGCTTGCTCTTATTCAAATTTACTCTTAACTTTCTTTTGTCACATACTTTACCAAACTCATTCACCAGCTTCTGCAGTTTCTCACACGAATCACCGACCAGCGCTGTATCATCAACGAACAAGAACTGACTCACTTCCCAAGCTCTCTCATCCACAACACACTGGATACTTGCCCCTCTTTCCAAAACTCTTGCATTCACCTCCTTAACAACCCCATCCATAAACAAATTAAACAACCATGGAGACATCACACACCCCTGCCGCAAACCTACATTCAGTGAGAACTAATCACTTTTCTCTCTTCCTACATCCTCGATAAAAACTTTTCACTGCTTTTAAGAACTTGCCTCCCACACCATATATTGTTAGTACCTTCCACAGAGAATCTCTATCAACTCTATCATATTCCTTCTCCTGATCCATAAATGCTATATACAAATCCATTTGCTTTTCTAAGTATTTCTCACATACATTCTTCAAAGCAAACACCTGATCCACACATCATCTACCACTTCTGAAACTACACTGCTCTTCCCCAATCTGATGCTCTGTACATGCCTTCACCCTCTCAATCAATGCCCTCACATATAATTTACCAGGAATATATATATATATATATATATATATATATATATATATATATATATATATATATATATATATATATATATATATATATATATATATATATATATATATATATATACATATATATATATATATATATATATCATCCCTGGGGATAGGGGAGAAAGAATACTTCCCACGTATTCCCTGCGTGTCGTAGAAGGCGACTAAAAGGGGAGGGAGCGGGTGGCTGGAAATCCTCCCCTCTCGTTTTTTTCAATTTTCCTAAAGAAGGAACAGAGAAGGGGGCCAGGTGAGGATATTCCCCCATAGGCCCAGTCCTCTGTTCTTAATGCTACCTCGCTATCGCGGGAAATGGCGAATAGTACGAAAGAAAGAAAGATATATATATATATATATATATATATATATATATATATATATATATATATATATATATATATATATATATATATATATTTATTTATTTATTATACTTTGTCGCTGTCTCCCGCGTTTGCGAGGTAGCGCAAGGAAACAGACGAAAGAAATGGCCCAACCCCCCCCCCATACACATGTATATACATACGTCCACACACGCAAATATACATACCTACACAGCTTTCCATGGTTTACCCCAGACGTTTCACATGCCTTGATTCAATCCACTGACAGCGCGTCAACCCCGGTATACCACATCTCTCCAATTCACTCTATTCCTTGCCCTCCTTTCACCCTCCTGCATGTTCAGGCCCCGATCACACAAAATCTTTTTCACTCCATCTTTCCACCTCCAATTTGGTCTCCCTCTTCTCCTCGTTCCCTGCACCTCCGACACATATATCCTCTTGGTCAATCTTTCCTCACTCATTCTCTCCATGTGCCCAAACCACTTCAAAACACCCTCTTCTGCTCTCTCAACCACGCTCTTTTTATTTCCACACATCTCTCTTACCCTTACGTTACTCACTCGATCAAACCACCTCACACCACACATTGTCCTCAAACATCTCATTTCCAGCACATCCATCCTCCTGCGCACAACTCTATCCATAGCCCACGCCTCGCAACCATACAACATTGTTGGAACCACTATTCCTTCAAACATACCCATTTTTGCTTTCCGAGATAATGTTCTCGACTTCCACACATTCTTCAAGGCCCCCCGAATTTTCGCCCCCTCCCCCACTCTATGATCCACTTCCGCTTCCATGGTTCCATCCGCTGCCAGATCCACTCCCAGATATCTAAAAAACTTCACTTCCTCCAGTTTTTCTCCATTCAAACTCACCTCCCAATTGACTTGACCCTCAACCCTACTGTACCTAATAACCTTGCTCTTATTCACATTTACTCTTAACTTTCTTCTTCCACACACTTTACCAAACTCAGTCACCAGCTTCTGCAGTTTCTCACATGAATCAGCCACCAGCGCTGTATCATCAGCGAACAACAACTGACTCACTTCCCAAGCTCTCTCATCCCCAACAGACTTCATACTTGCCCCTCTTTCCAAAACTCTTGCATTTACCTCCCTAACAACCCCATCCATAAACAAATTAAACAACCATGGAGACATCACACACCCCTGCCGCAAACCTACATTCACTGAGAACCAATCACTTTCCTCTCTTCCTACACGTACACATGCCTTACATCCTCGATAAAAACTTTTCACTGCTTCTAACAACTTTCCTCCCACACCATATATTCTTAATACCTTCCACAGAGCATCTCTATCAACTCTATCATATGCCCTCTCCAGATCCATAAATGCTACATACAAATCCATTTGCTTTTCTAAGTATTTCTCACATACATTCTTCAAAGCAAACACCTGATCCACACATCCTCTACCACTTCTGAAACCACACTGCTCTTCCCCAATCTGATGCTCTGTACATGCCTTCACCCTCTCAATCAATACCCTCCCATATAATTTACCAGGAATACTCAACAAACTTATACCTCTGTAATTTGAGCACTCACTCTTATCCCCTTTGCCTTTGTACAATGGCACTATTCACGCATTCCGCCAATCCTCAGGCACCTCACCATGGGTCATACATAGATTAAATAATCTTACCAACCAGTCAACAATACAGTCACCCACTTTTTTAATAAATTCCACTGCAATACCATCCATATTTTTTTTTATACTTTGTCGCTGTCTCCCGCGTTTGCGAGGTCGCGCAAGGAAACAGACGAAAGAAATGGCCCAACCCACCCCCATACACATGTATATATATACGTACACACACGCAAATATACATACCTACACAGCTTTCCATGGTTTACCCCAGACGCTTCACATGCCTTGATTCAATCCACTGACAGCACGTCAGCCCCGGTATACCACATCACTCCAATTCACTCTGTTCCTTGCCCTCCTTTCACCCTCCTGCATGTTCAGGCCCCGATCACACAAAATCTTTTTCACTCCATCTTTCCACCTCCAATTTGGTCTCCCTCTTCTCCTTGTTCCCTCCACCTCCGACACATATATCCTCTTGGTCAATCTTTCCTCACTCATCCTCTCCATGTGCCCAAACCACTTCAAAACACCCTCTTCTGCTCTCTCAACCACGCTCTTTTTATTTCCACACATCTCTCTTACCCTTACGTGTGTGTGTGAATGTGTGTGTATGTGTATATATATATATATATATATGTATATTGTCCCTGGGGATAGGGGAGAAAGAATATATATATATATATATATATATATATATATATATATATATATATATATATATATATATATATATATATATATATATATATATATATATATATATATATATAAATAGATAAATATATATAGGGGAGAAAGAATACTTCCCACGTATTCCCTGCATGTCGTAGAAGGCGACTAAAAGGGAAGGGAGCGGGGGGCTGGAAATCCTCCCCTCTCGTTTTTTTTTTTTGAATTTTCCAAAAGAAGGAACAGAGAAGGGGGCCATATGAGGATATTCCCTCAAAGGCCCAGTCCTCTGTTCTTAACGCTACCTCGCTAATGCGGGAAATGGCGAATGGTATGAAAAAAAAAAAAAAAAATATATATATATATATATATATATATTCTTTCACCCCTATCCCCAGGGACAATATACATATATATATATATATATATATATACACATACACACACATACACACACACACGCACATATACACCCACACACACATACATATACATACATATGAAAAATGTAAGAAACAATTTAGAAAACTGAAACTTCTAGCTCGAAACGAAAAGAAAAAAAAAATGAATGTCACACAATGGTTCAACCTCTGGCCATGGAAAAAGGTAATGTTCAATCCACTCACACAAAAGTCAACAGTAGTTCTCATCAATTTAACCACTGTATCAATAAGCTTCAATGTCTCCAATTTCACTATTTTCTTGTCAAAACACCATGTATGAAAACTATCACTCCAGTAAGACAACTATAAACATTTACTTCCCCTTTAAAAAAGTTCTGGGGAAGTCTGTCTCGATACACTGCGGGACACTACCACCTGACGAGGTTTGTGTTGCAATGGTTTTTGATTCACAAACTTAGTAGCATCACTGGTGGCCAATGTAGTTCCGTTGGCGAAGAGGAGCTCATGAAACATGTCGGAAAGCATGCTACTGCAGGCAGGAGCGAAGGCTGATGCAAACTTCAGATGGCAAAGAAACTGGAGGCACCACATCAGGCAAGAGGACGAGGCAGCTCCCGCCAGTCCTTTAAGTTCCCAAACGGCCTCACAGTACTCTTTTTACATCCTGTTGCCACAGCGAGAACTGCAACGGGTCATCTTCCTCCTTCTCCTCCTCCTCCTTCTCTTCTTCCTCCTCCTCCTCCTCCTCTTCTTCCTCCTCCTCCTCTTCCTCCTCCTACATCTGTTGGAGAATAAGGGTGAAGGGGAAGAGTGGTTTGGGAATGTCTTGGGAGTAAAGTCAGGGGTTAGTGAGAGGACAAGAGCAAGGGAAGGAGTAGCAGTACTCCTGAAACAGGAGTTGTGGGAGTACGTGATAGAATGTAAGAAAGTAAATTCTCGATTAATATGGGTAAAACTGAAAGTTGATGGAGAGAGATGGGTGATTATTGGTGCATATGCACCTGGGCATGAGAAGAAAGATCATGAGAAGCAAGTGTTTTGGGAGCAGCTGAATGAGTGTGTTAGTGGTTTTGATGCACGAGACCGGGTTATAGTGATGGGTGATTTGAATGCAAAAGTGAGTAATGTGGCAGTTGAGGGAATAATTGGTATACATGGGGTGTTCAGTGTTGTAAATGGAAATGGTGAAGAGCTTGTAGATTTATGTGCTGAAAAAGGACTGATGATTGGGAATACCTGGTTTAAAAAGCGAGATATACATAAGTATACTTATGTAAGTAGGAGAGATGGCCAGAGAGCGTTATTGGATTACGTGTTAATTGACAGGCGCGCGAAAGAGAGACTTTTGGATGTTAATGTGCTGAGAGGTGCAACTGGAGGGATGTCTGATCATTATCTTGTGGAGGCTAAGGTGAAGATTTGTATGGGTTTTCAGAAAAAAAAGTGAATGTTGGGGTGAAGAGGGTGGTGAGAGTAAGTGAGGTTGGGAAGGAGACTTGTGTGAGGAAGTACCAGGACAGACTGAGTACAGAATGGAAAAAGGTGAGAACAATGGAAGTAAGGGGAGTGGGGGAGGAATGGGATGTATTTAGGGAATCAGTGATGGATTGCGCAAAAGATGCTTGTGGCATGAGAAGAGTGGGAGGTGGGTTGATTAGAGAGGGTAGTGTGTGGTGGGATGAAGAAGTAAGAGTATTAGTTAAAGAGAAGACAGAGGCATTTGGACGATTTTTGCAGGGAAAAAATGCAGTTGAGTGGGAGACGTATAAAAGAAAGAGACAGGAGGTCAAGAGAAAGGTGCAAGAGGTGAAAAAAAGGGCAAATGAGAGTTGGGGTGAGAGAGTATCATTAAATTTTAGGGAGAATAAAAAGATGTTCTGGAAGGAGGTAAATAAAGTGCGTAAGACAAGGGAGCAAATGGGAACTTCAGTGAAGGGCGCAGATGGGGAGGTGATAACAAGTAGTGGTGATGTGAGAAGGAGATGGAGTGAGTATTTTGAAGGTTAGTTGAATGTGTTTGATGATAGAGTGGCAGATATAGGGTGTTTTGGTCGAGGTGGTGTGCAAAGTGAGAGGGTTAGGGAAAATGATTTGGTAAACAGAGAAGAGGTAGTAAAAGCTTTGCGGAAGATGAAAGCCGGCAAGGCTGCAGGTTTGGATGGTATTGCTGTGGAATTTATAAAAAGAGGGGGTGACTGTATTGTTGACTGGTTGGTAAGGTTATTTAATGTATGTATGACTCACGGTGAGGTGCCTGAGGATTGGCGGAATGCGTGCATAGTGCCATTGTACAAAGGCAAAGGGGATAAGAGTGAGTGCTCAAATTACAGAGGTATAAGTTTGTTGAGTATTCCTGGTAAATTATATGGGAGGGTATTGATTGAGAGGGTGAAAGCATGTACAGAGCATCAGATTGGGGAAGAGCAGTGTGGTTTCAGAAGTGGTAGAGGATGTGTGGATCAGGTGTTTGCTTTGAAGAATGTATGTGAGAAATACTTAGAAAAGCAAATGGATTTGTATGTACCATTTATGGATCTGGAGAAGGCATATGATAGAGTTGATAGAGATGCTCTGTGGAAGGTATTAAAAATATATGGTGTGGGAGGCAAGTTGTTAGAAGCATTGAAAGTTTTTATCGAGGATGTAAGGCATGTGTACGTGTAGGAAGAGAGGAAAGTGATTGGTTCTCAGTGAATGTAGGTTTGCGGCAGGGTGTGTGATGTCTCCATGGTTGTTTAATTTGTTTATGGATGGGGTTGTTAGGGAGGTGAATGCAAGAGTTTTGGAAAGAGGGGCAAGTATGAAGTCTGTTGGGGATGAGAGAGCTTGGGAAGTGAGTCAGTTGTTGTTCGCTGATGATACAGCGCTGGTGGCTGATTCATGTGAGAAACTGCAGAAGCTGGTGACTGAGTTTGGTAAAGTGTGTGAAAGAAGAAAGTTAAGAGTAAATGTGAATAGGAGCAAGGTTATTAGGTACAGTAGGGTTGAGAGTCAAGTCAATTGGGAGGTGAGTTTGAATGGAGAAAAACTGGAGGAAGTGAAGTGTTTTAGATATCTGGGAGTGGATCTGGCAGCGGATGGAACCATGGAAGCGGAAATGGATCATAGGGTGGGGGAGGGGGCGAAAACTCTGGGAGCCTTGAAGAATGTGTGGAAGGCGAGAACATTATCTCGGAAAGCAAAAATGGGTATGTTTGAAGGAATAGTGGTTCCAACAATGTTGTATGGTTGCGAGGCGTGGGCTATGGATAGAGTTGTGCGCAGGAGGATAGATGTGCTGGAAATGAGATGTTTGAGGACAATGTGTGGTGTGAGGTGGTTTGATCGAGTAAGTAACGTAAGGGTAAGAGAGATGTGTGGAAATAAAAAGAGCGTGGTTGAGAGAGCAGAAGAGGGTGTTTTGAAATGGTTTGGGCACATGGAGAGAATGAGTGAGGAAAGATTGACCAAGAGGATATATGTGTCGGTGGTGGAGGGAACGAGGAGAAGAGGGAGACCAAATTGGAGGTGGAAAGATGGAGTGAAAAAGATTTTGTGTGATCGGGGCCTGAACATGCAGGAGGGTGAAAGGAGGGCAAGGAATAGAGTGAATTGGAGCGATGTGGTATACCGGGGTTGAAGTGCTGTCAGTGAATTAAATCGGGGCATGTGAAGCGTCTGGGGTAAACCATGGAAAGCTGTATAGGTATGTATATTTTGCGTGTGTGGACGTATGTATATACATGTGTATGGGGTGGGTTGGGCCATTTCTTTCGTCTGTTTCCTTGCGCTACCTCGCAAACGCGGGAGACAGCTACAAAGCAAAAAAAAAAAAAAAAAAAAATATATATATATATTCTTATGGGTCCACAGGGAAAATGAAACACATAATCTCGGATGTGCACTTTCGTGTAATAATCACATTGTCATGGGAGACACTATAGAGAAATAACAGTCAGTTGATATGCAACGAAGAGACGTAGCTAAGATGCCATTTGGTAGACATGTCATTGTCTAAGAGACAGTGACCGTATCATAAACTTATTATGCGGAGAAGTTGAATTGTTTACAAATCTTATCAACAATAAAGTTATCCAATTTGTATAGACCTTTCGTAATATGAAGGTTATAATTCTTTGAGTATCTAATAATAGAAGATTCAAGATTAACATAATTAAACAAGGCATTTGACTCGTGTTCTGTTCCCATACTATATCTATGGTGCTTATGTGCAACAGAAAGATCCTTCCTGGTCTGCCCAACATAAAATCTATCACAATTTACACACGTCACTTTACGGATGCATCCAGGATAATTCTGTGGAGAATTCATGATTAATATATTCTTTATAGTATTATTTTTGCTGAAAGCAAAATTTACAATAAAGGATTTAAAGAACATAGGAAGCAAAGAAAAACTATCAAAAGGAAGACCTAAAAGATTCTTGCTCTCAATGGGAGGTTTGGGCTGAACTCTATCTAATGATTTCTTTGCTATCTTAAGAGATTTATCAATGAATGATCTAGGGTAGTGTAATTTAGAAAAATAGAATACACATTCTCAAACTCATTATCAATAAAATATGGACTGCAAATACGTAATGCTCCAAGGAACATGGATCGAAATGATGATAATTCAACTCTGTCATATTGAGATGAGCAATAATGGATATATGAGCTTACATTGGTAGGTTTTCTGTATATACAGGATGTATTAAAATGGTTAGGTCACATGAAGAGAATGAGTGAAGAAACATTCAGTTCGAGGATATATGTGTCAGAGGTGGAAGGAACGAGAAGTGGGAGACCAAATTGGAGGTGAAAGGATGGAGTGAAAAACATTTTGAGCGATCAGGGAATGAACATGTAGAATTGTGAAAGGTGTGCAAGGAATAGAATGAATGGGAATGGTGTGCTATACCGGGGACGATGTGCTGTCAATGGATTGAACCACGGCTTAATACGTTTCTGGGGTAAACCAAGGAAAGTTTTGTGGGGCCTGGATGTTGGAAGGGAGCTATGGTTTAGGTTCATTAAACATGACAGGTAGAAACTGACTGTGAACGAATGTGGCCTCTGCTATCTTTTCCTAGCGCAACTTGGCTCTCGTGCTGGGAAAGGGGGTGCCATTTCATGTCTGGCGGGGTTGAGACGAGAATGGCTGAGGGCAGAAAGTATGAATATGTACATGTGTATATATGTATTTGTCTGTGTATGTATGTGCATGAATGCATTGAAATGTATAGGTACGTGCATGTGCGTGTGTGGGCATATGTATATGTATAAGTGCATGTAGGTGAGCTGGGCCATTCTCCCGTCTGTTTACTTGCGCAACCTCGCTAGCGCGAGAGAAAACGACAAAGTATTATAAGTGAATAAATATATATATTCCTGTGGGTACATGGGAAAATGAAGCATGATAAGATTCAAGTGCACTTTCGTGTATCAATCACATCATCAGGGAAGATAAAAAAAATATCTATCATTTGATATAAAACGCAGAGACATAGCTCGGACGCCAACTGGTAGAAAATTGATTGTCCAAGGAAGACAAAGAAGGTCAAGTCAATTGGGAGGTAAGTTTGAATGGAGAAAAACAGGAGGAAGTAAAGTGTTTTAGATATCTGGGAGTGGATCTGGCAGCGGATGGAACCAAGGAAGCGGAAGTGAATCATAGGGTGGGGGAGGGGGCGAAAATTTTGGGAGACTTGAAGAATGTTTGGAAGTCGAGAACATTATCTCGGAAAGCCAAAATGGGTATGTTTGAAGGAATAGTGGTTCCAACAATGTTGTATGGTTGCGAGGCGTGGGCTATGGATAGAGTTGTGCGCAGGAAGGTGGATGTGTTGGAAATGAGATGTTTGAGGACAATATGTGGTGTGAGGTGGTTTGATCGAGTAAGTAATGTAAGGGTGAGAGAGATGTGTGGAAATAGAAAGTGTGTGGTCGAGAGAGCAGAGGAGGGTGTTTTGAAATTGTTTGGTCAAATGGAGAGAATGAGTGGGGAAAGATTGACCAAGAGGATATATGTGTCAGAGGTGGAGGGAACGAGGAGAAGTGGGAGACCAAATTGGAGGTGGAAAGATGGAATGAAAAAGATTTTGAGTGATCGGGGCCTAAACATGCAGGAGGGTGAAAGGCGTGCAAGGAATAGAGTGAATTGGAACGATGTGGTATACCGGGGTCGACGTGCTGTCAGTGGATTGAACCAGTGCATGTGAAGTGTCTGGGGTAAACCATGGAGAGTGTGTGGGGCCTAAATGTGGAAAGGGAGCTGTGGTTTCGGTGCATTATTACATGACAGCTAGAGACTGAGTGTGAACGAATGGGGCCTTTGGTGTCTTTCCTAGAGCTACCTCGCACATACGAGGGGGGAGGAGGTTGTTATTCCATATGTGGCGAGGTGGCGATAGGAACAAATAAAGACAGACAGTATGAATTATGTAAATGTGTATATATGTATATGTCTGTGTGTGTATATATATGTGTACATTGAGATGTATAGGTATGTATATTGTGCGTGTGTGGACGTGTATGTACATGCATGTGTATGTGGGCGGGTTGGGCCATTCTATATATATATATATATATATATATATATATATATATATATATATATATATATATATATATATATATATATATATATATATATATATATATATATATATATATATATATATATATATATATATATATATATATATATATATATATATATATATATATATATATATATAATATATATATATATATATATATATATATATATATATATATATATATATATATATATATATATATATATATATATATATATATATATATATATATATATATATATATATATATATATATATATATATATATATATATATATATATATATATATATATATATATATATATATATATATATATATATATATATATATATATATATATATATATATATATATATATATATATATATATATATATATATATATATATATATATATATATATATATATATATATATATATATATATATATATATATATATATATATATATATATATATATATATAAATATATATATATATATATATATATATATATATATATATAAATATATATATATTTATTTATATTTATTTTGCTTTGTCGTCGACCCCGGTATACCACATCGATCCTATTCACTCTATTCCTTGCCCACCTTTCACCCTCCTGCATGTTCAGGCCCCGATCACTCAAAATCTTTTTCACTCCATCTTTCCACCTCCAATCTGGTCTCCCACTTCTCCTCGTTTACTCCACCTCCGACACATATTTCCTCTTGGTCAATCTTTCCTCACTCATTCTCTCTATGCGCCCGAACCTTTTCAAAACACCCTCTTCTGCTCTCTCAACCACGCTCTTTTTATTTCCACACATCTCTCTTACCTTACATTACTTACTCGATCAAACCACCTCACACCACATATTGTCCTAAAACATCTCATTTCCAACACATCCACCTTCCTGCGCACAACTCTATCCATAGCCCGCCTTGCAACCATACAACATTGTTGGAAACACTCTTCCTTCAAACATAACCATTTCCTGCTTTCGGAGATAATGTTCTCGACACATTCTTCAAGGCTCCCAGAAATTTCGCCCCCTTCCCCACCCTAGGATTCACTTCCGCTTCCATGGTTCCATCCGCTGCCAGATCCACTACCAGATATCTAAAACACTTTACTTCCTCCAGCATTTCTCCATTCAAACTTACCTCCCAATTGACTTGACTCTCAACCCTACTGTACCTAATAACTTTGCTCTTATTCACATTTACTCTTAACTTTCCCTCTTTCACACACTTTACCAAACTCAGTCACCAGCCTCTGCAGTTTCTCACATGAATCAGCCACCAGCGCTGTATAATCAGCGAACAACAACTGACTCACTTCCCAAGCTCTCTCATCCACAACAGACTTCATACTTGCCCTCTTTCCAAAACTCTTGCATTCACCTCCCTAACAACCCCATCCATAAGCAAATTAAACAACCATGGACACATCACACACCCCTGCCGCAAACCTACATTCACTGAGAACCAATCACTTTCCTCTCTTCCTACACGTATACATGACTTACATCCTCGATAAAAACTTTTCACTGCTTCTAACAACTTGCCTCCCACACCATATATTCTTAGTACTTTCCACAGAGCATCTCTGTCAACTCTATCATATGCCCTCTCCAGATCCAAGAATGCCACATACAAATCCATTTTCTTTTCTAAGTATATCTCACATACATTCTTCAAAGCAAACACCTGATCCACACATCCTCTACCACTTCTGAAACCACACTGCTCTTCCCCAATCTGATGCTCTGTACATGCCTTCACCCTCTCAATCAATACCCTCCCATATAATTTACCAGGAATACTCAACAAACTTATACCTCTGTAATTTGAGCACTTACTCTTATCCCCTTTGCCTTTGTACAATGGCACTATGCAAAAATTCCGCCAATCCTCAGGCACCTCATCATGAATCATACATTCATTAAATAACCTTACCAACCAGTCAACAATACAGTCACCCCCTTTTTTAATAAATTCCACTGATATACCATCCAAACCTGCTGCCTTGCCGGCTTTCATCTTCCGCAAAGCTTTTACTACCTCTTCTCTGTTTACCGAATCATTTTCCCTAACCCTCTCACTTTGCACACCACCTCAACCAAAACACCCTATATCTGCCACTCTATCATCAAACACATTCAACAAACCTTCAAAATACTCACTCCATCTCCTTCTCACATCACCACTACTTGTTATCACCTCCCCATTAGCCCCCTTCACTGAAGTTCCCATTTGCTCCCTTGTCTTACGCACTTTATTTACCTCCTTCCAGAACACCTTTTTATTTTCCTTAAAATTTAATGATACTTCCTCACCCCAACTCTCATTTCCCGTCTTTTTCACCTCTTGCACCTTTCTCTTGACCTCCTGTCTCTTTCTTTTATACATTTCCAACTCATTTGCATTTTTCCCTGCAAAAATCGTCCAAATGCCTCTCTCATCTCTTTCACTAATAATCTTACTTCTTCATCCCACCACTCACTACCCTTTCTAATCAACCCACCTCCCACGCTTCTCATGCCACAAGCATCTTTTGCGCAAGCCATCACTACTTCCTTTAGCTAAATACATCCCATTCCTCCCCCACTCCCCTTACCTCCTTTATTCTCACATTTTTCCATTCTGTACTCAGTCACTCCTGGTACTTCTCACAAAAGTCTTGTCCCCAAGCTCACTTACTCTCACCACCCTCATCCCCCCAACATTTTCTCTTCTTTTCTGAAAACCCATACAAATCTACACCTTCGCCTCCACAAGATAATGATCAGACATCCCTCCAGTTGCACCTCTCAGCACATTAAAATCCAAAAGTCTCTCTTTCGCGCGCCTGTCAATTAACACGTAATCCAACAATGCTCTCTGGCCATCTCTCCTACTTATATATGTATACGTATGTATATCTCACTTTTTAAACCAGGTATTCCCAATCACCAGTCCTTTTTCAGCACATAAATCTACAAGCTCTTCACCATTTCCATTTACAACGCTGAACACCACATGTATACCAATTATTCCCTCAAGTGCCACAATACTCACATTTGCATTCAAATCATCCATCACTATAACCCGGTCTTGTGCGTCAAAACCACTAACACACTCATTCAGCTGCTCCCGAAACACTTGCCTCTCATGATCTTTCTTCTCATGCCCAGGTGCATATGCACCAATAACCACCCATCTCTCTCCATCAACTCTCAGTTTTACCCATATTAATCTAGAATTTACTTTCTTACATTCTATCAAATACTCCCACAACTTCTGTTTCAGGAGTAGTGCTACTCCTTCCCTTGCTCTTGTCCTCTCACTAACCCCTGACTTTACTCCCAAGACATACCCAAACCACTCTTCCCCTTTACCCTTGAGCCTCGTTTCACCCAGAGCCAAAACATCCAGGTTCCTTTCCTCAAACATACTACCTACCTCTCCTTTTTTTTCACATCTTGGTTACATCCAGATACATTTAGACACCCCAATCTGAGCCTACGAGGAGGATGAGCACTCCCCGCGTGACTCCTCCTGTTTCCCATTTTAGAAAGTTAAAATACAAGGAGGGGAGGATTTTTGGCCCCCCGCTCTCGTCCCCTCTAGTCGCCTTCTACGACACACGTGTATATATATATATATATATATATATATATATATATATATATATATATATATATATATATATATATATATATATATATATATATATATATATATATATATATATATATATATATATATATATATATCTTTCTTTTCTTTCATACTTTTCGCCAGTTCTCGCATTAGCGAGGTAGCGCTAAGAACAGAGGACTGGGCCTTTGAGGGAATATCCTCACCTGGCCCCCCCTTCTCTGTTCCTTCTTTTGGAAAATTGAAAAAATAAAAACGAGGGAGGAGGATTTCCACCCACCCGCTCCCTCCCCTTTTAGTCGCCTTCTACGACACGCAGGGAATACGTGGGAAGTATTCTTTCTCCCCTATCCCCAGGGATATATATATATATATATATATATATATATATATATATATATATATATATATATATATATATATATATATATATATATATATATATATATATATATATATATATATATATATATACATAAATATTATATTTCAACTTTCTAAACGGGGAAACAAAAGAAGAATCACGCGGGGAGTGCTTATCCTCCTCGAAGGCTCAGATTGGGTGTCTAAATGTGTGGATGTAGCCAAGATGAGAATAAAGGAGAGATACGTAGTATGTTTGAAGAAAGGAACCTGGATATCTTGGCCTCTGAGTGAAACAAAGCTCACGGGTAAGGGGGAAGTGTGTTTTGGGAATGTCTTGGGAGTAAAGTCAGGTGTTAGTGAGAGGACATGAGCAAGGAAAGGGGTAGCACAACCTAAAACAGGAGTGGTGGGAGTATGTGATAGAGTGTAAGAAAGTGAACTCTAGATTGATGTGGGTAAACCTGAAGGTGGATGGAGGGAGATGGGTGATTATTGGTACATATGCACCTGGGAATGAGAAGAAAGATCATGAGAGGCAAGTGTTTTGGGAGCAGCTGAGTGATTGTGTTGGTAGTTTTGATGCACGAGACCAGGTTATAGTGATGGGTGGTTTGAATGCAAAGGTGAGTAACGTGGTAGTTTAGGGAATATTTGGTGTACATGGAGTGTTCAGTGTTGTAAATGGAAATGGTGAAGAACTTGTAGATTTATGTGCTGTAAAAGGACTGGCGATGGGAAATACCTCGCTTAAAAAGAGAGATATACATAAGTATAGGTAGGTAAGTAGAAGAGATGGCCAGAGAGCGTTATTGGATTACATGTTAATTGATAGGCGCGCTAAACTGAGTTTTGGATGCTAATGTGCTGAGAGGTGCAACTGGTGGGATGTCTGATCATTATCTTGTGGAGGCGAAGGTGAAGATTTGTAGAGTTCTCAGAAGTGAAGAGAGAATATATGGGTGAAGAGAGTGGTGAGAGTAAGTGAGCTTGGGAAGGAGATTAGTGTGAGGAAGTACCAGGAGAGATGGATTGCAGAATGGAAAAAGGTGTGAACAAATAACGTAAGGGGAGTGGGGGAGGAATGGGATGCATCTAGGAAAGCAGTGATGGCTTGCGCAAAAGATGCTTGTGTCATGAGAAATGTGGGAGGTGGGCAGATTAAAAAGAGTAGTGAGTGGTGGGATAAAGAAGAAAGATTATTAGTGAAAGAGAAGAGAGAGGCATTTGGACGATTTTTGCAGGGATATAATGCAAATGAGTGGGAGATGTATAAAAGAAAGTGGCAGGAGGTCAAGAGAAACGTGCAAGAGGCAAATAAGAGGGTAAATGAGAGTTGAGGTGAGAGAGTATCATTGAATTTTACGGAGAATAAAAAGATATTTTGGAAGGAGGTATATAAAATGCGGAAGACAAAGAAGCAAATGGGAATATCAGAGAAGGGGTTAATGTGAAGGTGATAACAAGTAGTAGTGATATGAGAAGGAGATAGAGTGAGTGTTTTGAGGGTTTGTCGAAATGCGTTTGATAATAGAGTGGCAGA
Source organism: Panulirus ornatus (assembly GCF_036320965.1). Classification (NCBI taxonomy): domain Eukaryota; kingdom Metazoa; phylum Arthropoda; class Malacostraca; order Decapoda; family Palinuridae; genus Panulirus; species Panulirus ornatus. Next base: position 24,952,857 of record NC_092227.1, read on the forward strand.
TATAGAGTGTTTTGGTCGAGGTGGTATGCCAAAGTGAGAGGGTTAAGGAGAATAATTTAGTAAACATAGAAGAGGTAGTAAAAGCTCTGAGGAAGATAAAAGCCGGCAAGGCAGCGGGTTTGGATGGTATTGCAGTGGAATTTATTAAAAAAGGAGGTGACTATTGTTGAGTGGCTGGTAAAGTTATTTAATGTATGTATGACTAATGGTGAGGTGCCTGAAGACTGGCGAAATGCTTGCATAGTGCCATTGTAAGAAGGCAAAGGGGATAAGAGTGAATGCTAGAATTACAAAGGTATAAGTTTGTTGAGTATTCCTGGGAAATTATATGGGAGGGTTTTGATTGAAAGGGTGAAGGCATCTACAGAGCATCAGATTGGGGAAGAGCAGTGTGGTCTCAGAAATGGTAGGGGATGTTTGGATGAGGTGTTTGTTTTAAGAAATGTATGTGAGAAATACTTAGAAAAGCAAATGGATTTGTATGTAGCATTTATGGATCTGGAGAAGGCATATGATAGAGCTGATAGAGAGCTTCTGTGGAAGGTATTAAGAATATATGGTGTGGGAGGTAAGTTGTTAGAAGCAGTGAAAAGTTTTTATCGAGGATGTAAGATATGTGTACGTTTAGGAAGAAAAGAAGGTGATTGGTTCTCAGTGAATGTTGGTTTGTGGCAGGGATGCGTGATATCTTCATGGTTGTTTAAGATATTTATGGATGGGGTTGTTAGGGAGGTGGTTGGCAAGAGTTTTGGAAAGAGGGGCAAGTATGCAGTCTGTTGTGGATGAGAGAGCTTGGGAAGTGAGTCAGTTGTTGTTCGCTGATGATAGAGAGCTGGTTGCTGATTCATGTGAGAAACTGCAGAAGCTGGTGACTGAGTTTGGTAAAGTGTGTGAAAGAAGAAATCTGAGGGTATATGTGAATAAGAGCAAGGTTATTAGGTACAGTAACGTTGAGGGACAAGACAATTGGGAGGTAAGTTTGAATGGAGAAAAACTGGAGGAAATGAAGTGTTTTAGATATCTTGGAGTGGATTTGGCAGTGGATGCAACCATGGAAGAGGAAGTAAATCGTTGGGTGGAGGAGGGGGCGAAAGTTTTTAGGAGCGTTGAAAAATGTGTGGAAGTCGAGAACGTTATCTTGGAACGTAAAATGTGTATGTTTGAAGGAATAATGGTTCCAAGAATATTATATGGTTGCGTGGCGTGGGCTGGAAATGAGATGTTTGAGGACTATATGTGGTGTTAAGTGGTTTGATCGAGTAAGTGATGGAAGGGTAAGAGAGATGTGTGGTAATAAAAAGAGTGTGGTTGAGAGGGGAGGAGAGGTTGTTTTGAAATGGTTTGATCACATGGAGAGAATGAGTGAGGAAAGATTGACCAAGATGATGTATGTGTCACAGGTGGAGGGATCGAGGAGAAGTGGGAGGCCAAATTGGAGGTGGAAAGATGGAGTGAAAAAGATTTTGAGTGATTGGGGCCTAAACATGGAGGACGGTGAAAGGCGTGCAAGGAATAGAGTGAGTTGGAACGACTTGGTATACCGGGGTCGACGTGCTGTCAATGGATTGAACCAGGGCATGTGAAGCGTCTGGGGTAAACCATGGAAAGTTTTTTGGGGACTGGATGTGGGAAGGGAGCTGTGGTTTCGGTGCATTGTACATGACAGCTAGAGACTGAATGTGAACGAATGTGGGCTTTGTTGTCTTTTCCTAGCGCTACCTCGCGCACATTTGGGGGGAGGAGGTTGTCATTTCATGTGTGGATGGTTGGCAACGGTAATGAATAAGGGCAGACCGTATGAAGTATGTATATGTGGACATAGGTATATATCTGTGTGTGTATATATATGTATACGTTGAGATGTATACGTATGTATATGTACGTATGTGGACGTGTATGTATATACATGTGTATGTGGGTGGTGTACCACTTCTCCTTGTTCCCTCCACCTCTGACACATATATCCTCTTTGTCAATCTATCCTCACTGATTCTCTCCATGTGACCAAACCATTTCAAAACACCCTCTTCTGCTCTCTCAACCACACTCTTTTTACTACCACACATCTCTTTTACTTACCCTTTCATTACTTACTCGATCAAACCACCTCACTCCACATATTGGCCTCAAATATCTCATTTCCAGCAAATCCACCCTCCTCTTAACAACAGTATCTATAGCCCAAGCCTACCACCTCACTCCACATATTGTCATCAAACATCTCATTTCCATCAAATCCACCCTCCTCTCCACAACTGTATCTATAGCCCAGGCCTCACAACCATATAACGTTGTCGGAACCACTATTCCTTTAAACATACCATTTTTCCTTTCCTACAAAACGTTCTCGCCCTTCCAAACATTTTTCAACGTTTCCAGAACTTTTGCTCCCTCCCCACCCTATGATTCACCTCCGCTTCCATGGTTCCAACCGTTGCCAAATCTACTCCCAGACATCTAAAACACTTCACCTCCTCCAGTTTTTCTACATTCAAACGTACCTCCCAGTTGACTTGTCCATGAAACCAACTGTACCTAATAACCTTGCTCTTATTCACATTTACTCTCAGCGCTCTTCTTTCTAACACTTTACTAAGCTCAGTCACCAGTTCTGCAGTTTCTCACCGAATCAGCCAACAGCGCTCTATCGTCAGCGAAAAACAACTGACTCACTTCCCAAGCTCTCTCACCCACAACAGACTATATACTTGCCCCTCTTTCCAAAACTGTTGCATTAACCTCCCTAACAACCCTATCCATAAACAAATTAAGCAACCATGGAGACATCACACACCCCTGTCGCAAACTAACATTCACTGAGAATCAATCACTTTCCTCTATTCCTACATGTACACATGCCTTACATCCTCGATGAAAAATCCAGTTGCTCACCAATGTGAGACGAAGGGTATTCGAGCACATAGTACTCCAATAGTTATTTCCTATTAGCCTGGCCCATAGCCTAGCGGTAGAATTCCCGCTTGTGGCAGAGAGGGTCCCGGATTCGATCCTGGCTTTTGGAGGTTTGTATGTTCTATGAAGGTGCGCGTTAATATGCACTTTATTCGTATTCATATACTTCCGCGTTCCACTGTTAGGCTCGGTAAAATGCTATCTGCTCGCTATGTGCGCCTCTTGGGAAATAACCGGTGTAGACCCCGTTGCTCACCAATGTGCGACGAAGTGATTCAAGTACATAGTATTCTAATAGTTATTTCCTATTAGCCAGGCCCATAGACTAGCGTTAGCATTTCGGCCTGTGGCAGACAGGTCCCGGATTCGATCCTGGCTGTTGGCGATTTGTATGTTTATGAAGGTGCGTATTAATATGCACTTCATTCTTATTCATATACCTTCGCGTTGCACGGCTAGGTTCGGTAAAATGCTATCTGCTAGCTATGTGCGCCTGTTGGGAAATAACCGGTGCAGAGTGGCAGAGGATGTGTGGATCAGGTGTTTGCTTTGAAGAATGTATGTGAGAAATACTTAGAAAAGCAAATGGATTTGTATGTAGCATTTATGGATCTGGAAAAGGCATATGATAGAGTTGATAGAGATGCTCTGTGGAAGTTATTAAGAATATATGGTGTGGGAGGCAATTTGTTAGAAGCAGTGAAAAGTTTTTATCGAGGATGTAAGGCATGTGTAAGTGTATGAAGAGAGGAAAGTGATTGGTTCTCAGTGAATGTAGGTTTGCGGCAGGGGTGTGTGATGTCTCCATGGTTGTTTAATTTGTTTATGGATGGGGTTGTTAGGGGGGTGAATGCAAGAGTTTTGGAAAGAGGGGCATATATATATATATATATATATATATATATATATATATATATATATATATATATATATATATATATATATATATATATATATATATATATATATATATATATATATATATATATAAATATATATGAATCATAGGGTGGGGAGGGGGCGAAAATCCTGGAGCCTTGAAGAATGTGTGGAAGTCGAGAACATTATCTAGGAAAGCAAAAATGGGTATGTTTGAAGGAATAGTGATTTCAACCAATGTTGTATGGTTGCGAGGCGTGGGCTATGGATAGAGTTGTGCGCAGGAGGGTGGATGTGCTGGAAATGAGATGTTTGAGGACAATATGTGGTGTGAGGTGATTTGATCGAGTAAGTAATGTAAGGGTAAGAGAGATGTGTGGAAATAAAAAGAGCGTGGTTGAGAGAGCAGAAGAGGGTGTTTTGAAATGGTTTGGGCACATGGAGAGAATGAGTGAGGAAAGATTGACCAAGAGGATATATATGTCAGAGGTGGAGGGAACGAGGAGAAGTGGGAGACCAAATTGGAGGTGGAAAGATGGAGTGAAAAAGATTTTGAGTGATCGGGGCCTGAACATGCAGGAGGGTGAAAGGCGGGCAAGAAATAGAGTGAATTGGTATACCGGGGTTGACGTGCTGTCAGTGGGTTGAATCAGGGGATGTGAAGTGTCTGGGGTGAACCATGGAAAGTTGTGTGGGGCCTGGATGTGGAAAGGAAGCTGTGGTTTCGGGCATTATTGTATGACAGCTAGAGACTGAGTGTGAACGAATGGGGCCTTTGTTGTCTTTTCCTAGCGCTACCTCGCACACATGAGGGGGGAGGGGGATGGTATTCCATGTGTGGCGAGGTGGCGATGGGAATGAATAAAGGCAGACAGTGTGAATTGTGTGCATAGGTATATATGTATATGTCTGTGTGTGTATATATATGTGTACATTGAGATGCATGGGTATGTATATTTGCGTGTGTGGACGTGTATGTATATACATGTGTATCTGGGTGGGTTGGGCCATTTCTTTCGTCTGTTTCCTTGCGCTACCTCGCAAACGCGGGAGACAGCGACAAAGCAAAAAAAATAAGATAGATATATATATGCGTTTGTGTGTATAGATATATGTATATATACGTGTGCGAGGGTTGCATCGGAATTAATCGTCCTAAGCCAACGACCTCGTCAGGTCCTGATCCTCCGTATTCCCCTGACCACACCACCAAGAAGCCCGCTATGCTAACGGCAGACAAAATCTCAGCCACTTAGCAGGACTACAGTAAAGACATCGTCTCACTTTACTTTCAGGACTGAATAGTGTACTCAGTCGGCGAGAACATATCTTTAATGAGTCATTGTTTTAGCTGACGTGTTCAACCTACAAGTAACATGACAAATGTAACTGTAAGACTTGTAAGTTCAGGTCAAAAGTTCTTAGTGCGTCACTAAGTTTTTCCTCAGCTTCTGAGTGATGATTCAGGATACACTTCTCTTATTATATGTGTTATGCTCAAATCTCTATCAGCTTTTCTTTTCACACAAGTATATTATTACTCGACTATTTTAATGTCTTTTTATACGTCCTGGTGACTACTTGGATGAGATCATGAAGGCAGTATTCATACATATCTCGTGTGTCAGAGGATGTGAGGAAAATAACACAAATGTAACAATGAACTTCATTTTCATATATTCCCCTTCCAGACTTTTTCGCACAAAGACACGTTAATATTAAAGATTCTGTTCTAATTCAGCAAGTCATCAACATGAGTAGAATGTTAGTCTCAACGGCGCTTGTACATTTTTAAGAATGGTAAATACACTTCTCAGTCCTCTGGCAGCAGGAGCCAGTTTGTCCTCTCCTCAAAAATGAATGTTGCAATACTCCTTGTCGCGCCAGGAAGGAACGGGCAAACAGTTCTCTACCTGTGATGTCCAGTACGTAGTGCCTGGGAGGCTGGGGAAGCAGAGATTGAATTACAAGGGAAAAGATAGTAACAAAAAAGTGTGGATTTATATACATAAAAAAGAGAGAGAGGAATGAAAGAGAGAAAGCATGAGTGAAGTAGGAACATTATATTTTTGTTGAGTGAAGGCAACACTTCTCTGAACTCGATTTTTCTGATATATATCAACATATTGGCGTTATGTATCTCCGCACATATTTGTTCTGAGTGTTAAGATCTCTTTCGGAAGAGCAGGAGGGACATGTACCTAGCTTGGCGTGTCTTCTTGGTTTTGCCTGGTTCTTTTTGAGAGAAAAAGAAAGTGGAAGTGAAGACAACGATGATCAGTACCTCCTTCATTGTTTTGTTACCTCTCTCTCTCTCTCTCTCTCTCTCTCTCTCTCTCTCTCTCTCTCTCTCTCTCTCTCTCTCTCTCTCTCTCTCTCTCTCTCTCTCTCTCTCTCTCTCTCTCTCCATCACCTCCGGTGAAACACTTAGTATCTCACTTCCATTACCCTGGAAAGAACATGGCCCAATGCTTATATATTCAAAACTTCAGCTTTCCTATCTTCTAAAAAAAGTGAGGCTAAAAGTTTTCAAATTGTTATAATTGGGCAAAGTTATGGATTCCAACGTTCAATTGCAGAGACTTTGGCAGTAAATAGTCAAGTATTTTGACTCCAGTAACGAGGGCCATCTAATTACGAAACTAAAGAGTTTTACTTTTATTTATCTATTTATTTTTTTGGTGAAGAAAATTGCATTTTCAAACAGAATGAACTTTCACCATTAATTCTAGAACGTTAGCATATGTGTGTAATGGTTTGTGTTTTTACTGTATGATTTTCAACGTGTCTGTCTTATTGTCTTTACCCAAGACGATAACCATACCATCCTCTCCGTCTATCCTGCCTCGTACCATAATCATCCTCCAGCTTCCCTCCTAGCCTTTTCCTCTGAACCAGCCAAACCAGCAGAATCCCTCAACCCCCACGTCTAGTTCCCCACATCCCATCTCCCGTTTTGCTACCCCTGAGCTATAATCTCTCTTTATATATAAAAAAGGGGGCGTCTCTTTTCCTCTCACCCGTTCCTCATCACGAGACACTTCGGTAATGACTGCCTCGGAGGTCCCTCCTACCCGCCTTCCTCTCCCCACTCACCCCTCTTCCCTCCCAGGCCTTCACAACCCACCTCCCCCCAGGCTGGCTGCTGGCCTGGGGTCCCCAGCACTTTTCAAACTTTCCAGGAGCCAGATCCCAAATTTTGTACACACTCGAGTGATCGTGAATGGCGACTCGCACTTTGCCGACGTAGTGGGGGTGATATGAAGGAGATTAGTCGGGGTGAGAGGCTGATCCACAGGGAGAGGAGGGAAGAGAGAAGCGGAGAAGCGTTAGCAGGAAAAGGGAAGATGTAGGTAGAGGGAAGGAAGGAGAGGACAAGTGATAGGAAAAAAGAAGAGAAGCGGTAGGTAGAGGGAAAAACAGTAGGGACAGGTGCAAAAGGAAATAGGAAATCAGTTTGAGGTAGAGAAGGGTGAAGACAAAAGTGAGATTTTACAGTAGAGAAAGAATATGGACAGAGAGGAGGGATGAATGGGTAAAGGCGAAGACGGATCTTGGGAAGAGATGAGAGAAGAGAGAGAGAGAGAGAGAGAGAGAGAGAGAGAGAGAGAGAGAGAGAGAGAGAGAGAGAGAGAGAGAGAGAGAGAGAGAGAGAGAGAGAGAGAGAGAGAGAGAGAGAGAGAGAGAGAGAGAGAGAGAGAGAGAGAGAGAGAGAGAGAGAGAGAGAGAGAGAGAGAGAGAGAGAGAGAGAGAGAGAGAGAGAGAGAGAGAGAGAGAGAGAGAGAGAGAGAGAGAGAGAGAGAGAGAGAGAGAGAGAGAGAGAGAGAGAGAGAGAGAGAGAGAGAGAGAGAGAGAGAGAGAGAGAGAGAGAGAGAGAGAGAGAGAGAGAGAGAGAGAGAGAGAGAGAGAGAGAGAGAGAGAGAGAGAGAGAGAGAGAGAGAGAGAGAGAGAGAGAGAGAGAGAGAGAGAGAGAGAGAGAGAGAGAGAGAGAGAGAGAGAGAGAGAGAGAGAGAGAGAGAGAGAGAGAGAGAGAGAGAGAGAGAGAGAGAGAGAGAGAGAGAGAGAGAGAGAGAGAGAGAGAGAGAGAGAGAGAGAGAGAGAGAGAGAGAGAGAGAGAGAGAGAGAGAGAGAGAGAGAGAGAGAGAGAGAGAGAGAGAGAGAGAGAGAGGAGAGAGAGAGAGAGAGAGAGAGAGAGAGAGAGAGAGAGAGAGAGAGAGAGAGAGAGAGAGAGAGAGAGAGAGAGAGAGAGAGAGAGAGAGAGAGAGAGAGAGAGAGAGAGAGAGAGAGAGAGAGAGAGAGAGAGAGAGAGAGAGAGAGAGAGAGAGAGAGAGAGAGAGAGAGAGAGAGAGAGAGAGAGAGAGAGAGAGAGAGAGAGAGAGAGAGAGAGAGAGAGAGAGAGAGAGAGAGAGAGAGAGAGAGAGAGAGAGAGAGAGAGAGAGAGAGAGAGAGAGAGAGAGAGAGAGAGAGAGAGAGAGAGAGAGAGAGAGAGAGAGAGAGAGAGAGAGAGAGAGAGAGAGAGAGAGAGAGAGAGAGAGAGAGAGAGAGAGAGAGAGAGAGAGAGAGAGAGAGAGAGAGAGAGAGAGAGAGAGAGAGAGAGAGAGAGAGAGAGAGAGAGAGAGAGAGAGAGAGAGAGAGAGAGAGAGAGAGAGAGAGAGAGAGAGAGAGAGAGAGAGAGAGAGAGAGAGAGAGAGAGAGAGAGAGAGAGAGAGAGAGAGAGAGAGAGAGAGAGAGAGAGAGAGAGAGAGAGAGAGAGAGAGAGAGAGAGAGAGAGAGAGAGAGAGAGAGAGAGAGAGAGAGAGAGAGAGAGAGAGAGAGAGAGAGAATTACATAGATGCACTACCACACAGACCCAAGGTTAAAGCGCGATGGTCTGCTCTTAACAAAACGCTTAGAAATGAGAAGAACTGCAGCCTCTTACATAGCGGTAAAGGAAAAAAACTAAAAGTTAAACTGTTCGTTATCCTCCACTCTGACAACATGCCGTACGTAAAACAGGTAAGAAATGATAAGTTGCAGTATTAATAAGCCTGAAGGAAGATTTCATGAGCAATACAAAAGGTACAATGAACATGAATATGTCATGCATCCCATCAACAACTACAAGCATCCCTTCACTTTTTAATATAAAAAAAATATTTAGGATAACTTTGAGCTCCAGACCCTCGACTTACCATGCCTATATCATTCCTATTGTTGAAAAATTATACAATAATTTTTTCTTGCTCCCTTAGATTTGGCGGCACGGGTTAATGGGTGTTGGCGTGTTACGACAGTATGGCTAGGGAGTGATCGGTGGTTGAGTAGGTATCATAATATATCACTACATTGTGAAGATTGATTAAATAAGTCATTCAATACCGGATGGTGAAAAGTGACGATCAAGCCGATTTTTTAATATAATTAGAACGTTGCTCTATACAACATTTTCTGGGAGCTTATTCCACGCATCATTAATGTCAATGGTAAAGAAATATTTTGTACAGTCCAGATTAAATCGGTGACCTCTGATTTTCAGTTCACTTCCTCTCGTTGGCAGTGCTGGCACTACTGTTAAGAATTTTCTTCTGTATCGACGTTGCTGAAACCTTTAAGTGTTATAAAACATTTTATCAATTTTCCTCGGAAACTCTTCTTGCGTAGAGAGAATAGTATCACTATCTGTTCTTATGTGATTTGTTACGAAAGGATGGCATCAATTTAGTTGCTCTTCGCTGCACTGATTTCAATCTAATAATATCCTTGCTTAAGTGGGGGGCCCAGAACTATACTACATATCAGAGATGTGGTCTAACTAGAATTATGTACAAAGGCTATATCACATCCTTGCTTTTGTATTTAAAGTTTTTCTTAATAAATCCTAAAAACCTATTTGCTTTCTTGGCAGTGTCATTACAATGCTGGGAAAATTTGAAACTGGAGACAGTGACCCCTAGATCTCTCACAATTAGGGTGTCCTTCTTGTGGCCCATCAGTTCTTAATCAAGTTTTTTGTTGAGTTTTCCTGCCTGTGGCAGTTGACATTTATTCAGCGTTTATATCTAGATCCTATTATGATCAAAGCCTATATTCCTGAATTAGTATCGTATTACCGATACTTGTGTCATCTTAGATTTGGACTTTTTGTTACTTAGCCACACAGCATTATCGTTGATATAAATGAGGACAAGTATATAATCAGAAGGAGTGAGAGGGTTTTTAAAGTGTATACACACTTGTTGCCGAGATTTACGAGATGTCATATACAGGGCTAGCGCAACCTGCTCATCGCAGGCAAATATAGATTTACAAAGAATGAGTCGTACGAGTTACATGCTTTCAAATATAAAATGTAACGTTCAGGGACAGTATATATGTGACTAAAAGCGAGCAGCCCAAGTGAGTGTGAGGCAGAAGAAAAAGATAGCTAAGTAAGCCAAAGGAGTGTCGCTTGACAGCCATTGAATCCCATGGCACTGCTAAGACTAACCACTACGACACTCCGGCGGGCAGTAGCAGTAGTATACCTCCCTCGTTCATGACGAGCCTTGCCTTTTAGTAAATTCTCCTTGTGAACACTGGTATGCAGGTGAATACATACATATATGTTTAACACATCTAAATCGAAACACTTACTTCCTCCTTACATTCTTTCAAGACCCTCGCATAAATACCATCTGGTCCAGGACTCTTGTTTAATTCTAATCGCTCTATTTGCTTCAAAATATCAGATTTATTTATCTTTATATCGCATAACTTCCCACTCTCGTCCCCCCCTGTAAATATGTTCTGGAACCGGAATGCTTGTATTCTCCTCCTGCGTAGATATTCATATGAAATGATTGCTTAAAACTTTACAAATTTCAATCTCACTATCAACTAATCTAACAGAATGCGATTTGATTGGTCCAATTTCCTTCCTAACCTTCGTTCTGTACATTTGAAAAAAAAAATTGGCATTGTTTTTGGCTCCGTTAGCTATGTTAATTTCTTGATATCTTTCATCCTTCCTAATCTCTGATTTTACCATTCTTTTAATTCTCGTTAACTAACTGTTTCTTACCGTTTTACATTATTTTACCAGCCATTCTTCTGCCCTGTAAGGTGCTTTATTCTATCATTCAGCCCTTTTTGGGTCATTATTATTAGTCCTATACTGCCTATATGGAATATTCAAATCTTGTCCCTTTTTCATTGTTACCTGGAAACTTTCTACGGAAACATCCGCTCACTCACACTTGACCTGACACTGCCACTAAGCTGATCTAAATCACCTGACAAACCGGACCTCACACCACCTGCAATGCTTAGTCCGTCTGACCTCATCCCACTTTCATTTGGTCTCACCCAATCAACACAAACAAGGTATCTACGTAGCCCCGCAAAGTTGGCCTTACGAAAGTCGGGAATAAACTCTTCATTCTCCTTCCTATTCACATCTTTCATTACAATGAATCTTATTTTCTTGTGGTAATTATCATCTAACTGTCCTCTCACCTCAAGTTCATCTATAAGGATGTTTGCATTTGCCAGTAACAAACCTAAAATGTTATCACACCTGGTCTCCTTGGAAATGTGCTATGTTAGGAAACAATCTTGAAGTGTTTCCATAAATTCCCCTCACTCAACATCTCCCCCATTGCTCTCCCAGTTAAATGTAATG
>NC_092227.1:24964387-25006838 GCF_036320965.1 Panulirus ornatus
AACTTCTGTGAAAGGGAATCATGGGGATGTGTAAACAATTAGTGGTGATGTGAGAAGTAGATGAAGTGAGTATTTTGAAGAGTTGATGATTATAATATAAATATATATATATATATATATATATATATATATTGTTTATCTTATTTTGTTTTTTGCTGTCTCCCGCGTTACCGAGGTAGCGCAAGGAAACAGACGAAAGAAAGGCCCAACCCACCCACATACACATGCATATACATACATATCCACGCACGCAAATATACATACCTATACATCTCAATGTACACATATATACACACACACACAGACATATACCTATATACACATGTACATAATTCATAATATCTGCCTTTATTTATTCCCATCGCTACCTCGTCACACATGGAATAACAACCCCCTCCCCCCTCATGTTCGCGAGGTAGCGCTAGGAAAAGACAACAAAGGCCCCATTCGTTCATACTCAGTCTCCAGCTGTCATATAATAATGCACCAAAACCACAGCTCACTTTCCGCATCCAGGCCCCACAGAACTTTCCATGGTTTACCCCAGACGCTTCACATGCCCTGGTTCAATACACTGACAGCATGTCGACCCCGGTATACCACATCGTTCCAATTCACTTCTTTCCTTGCATTCCTTTCAATACCCTGCATGTTTAGGCCCCGATCACTAAAGATCTTTTTCACTCCATCTTTCCACCTCCAATTTGGTCTCACATTTCTCCTCATTCCCTCCACCTCTGACATATATATCCTCTTCGTCAATCTTTCCTCACTCATTCTCTCCATGTGAACAAAACCATTTCAAAACACCCTCTTCTACTCGTCCAACCACACTCTTTTTATTTCCACACATCTCTCTCACCCTTACATTACTTACTCGATCAAACCACCTCACACCACATATTGTCCTCAAACATCTCATTTCTAGCACATCCACCCTCCTGCGCACAACTCTATCCATAGCCCACGCCTCGCAACCATACAACATTGTTGGAACAACTATTCCTTCAAACATACCCATTTTTGCTTTCCGAGATAATGTTCTCGACTTCCAAACATTCTTCAAGGGTCCAAGAATTTTAGCCCCCTCCCCCACCCTATGATTCACTTCCACATTCACTTACCTCCCAATTGACTTGACCCTCAACCCTACTGTACCTAATAACCTTGCTCTTATTCACATTTACTCTTAACTTTCTTCTTTCACACCTTTACCAAACTCGGTCACCAGCTTCTGTAGTTTCTTATATGAATCAGCCACCAGCGCTGTATCATCAGCGAACAACAACTGACTCACTTAGCAATCTCTCTCATCCAGAACAGACTGCATACTTGCCCCTCTTTCCAAAACTCTTGCATTCACCTCCCTAACAACCCCATCCATAAACAAATTCAACAACGATGGAGACATCACACACCCCTGCCGCAAACCTACATTCACTGAGAAAAAATCACTTTCCTCATGCCTTACATCCTCGGTAAAAACTTTTCACTGCTTCTAACAACTTGCCTCCCACACCATATATTCTTAATACCTTCCACAGAGCATCTCTATCAACTCTATCATATGCCTTCTCCAGATCCATGAATGCTACATACAAATCCATTTCCTTTTCTAAGTATTTCTCACATACATTCTTCAAAGCAAACACCTGATCCTCACATCCTCTACCACTTTTGAAACCACACTGCTCTTCCCCAATCTGATGCTCTGTACATGCCTTCACCCTCTCAATAAATACCCTCTCATATAATTTACCAGGAATACTCAACAAACTTATACCTCTGTAATTTTAGCACTCACTCTTATCCCCTTTGCCTTCGTACAAAGGCACTATGCAAGCATTCCGCCAGTCCTCAGGCACCTCACCATGAATCATACATACATTAAATAACCTTACCAACCAGTCAACAATACAGTCACCCCCTTTTGTAATAAATTCCACTGCAATACCATCCAAACCTGCTGCCTTGCCGGCTTTCATCTTCCGCAAATCTATTACTACCTCTTCTCTATTTACCAAATCATTTTCCCTAACCCTCTCATTTTGCACACCATCTCGACCAAAACACCCTGTATCTGCCACTCTATCATCAAACACATTCAACAAACCTTCAAAATACTCACTCCATCTCCCTCTCACATCACCACTACTTGTTATCACCTCCCCATTTGCCCCTTTCACTGAAGTTCCCATTTGCTCCCTTGTCTTACGCACTTTATTTACCTCTTTCCAAAACATCTTTTTATTCTCCCTAAAATGTAATGATACTCTCTCACCCCAACTCTCATTTGCCCTCTTTTTCGCCTCTTGCACCTTTCTCTTGACCTCCTGCCTCTTTCTTTTATACCTCTCACATTCATTCGCATTTTTTCCCTGCAAAAATCGTCTAAATGCCTCTCTCTTCTCTTTCACTAATAATCTTACCTCTTCATCACACTATTCACTACCTTTTCTAATCAACCCACCTCCCACACTTCTCATGCCACAAGCATATTTTGCGCAAGCCATCACTGCTTCCCTAAATACCTCCCATTCCTCCCCCACTCCCCATCCCTCCTTTGTTCTCACCTTTTTCCATTCTCTACTCAGTCTCTCCTGGTACTACCTCGTACAAATATCCTTCCCAAGCTCACTTACTTTCACCACCGTCTTCACCCCAACATTCTCTCTTTTTTGCTGAAAACCGACACAAATCTTCACCTTAGCCTCCACAAGATAATGATCAGACATCCCTCCAGTTGCACCTCTCAGCACATTAACATCCAAAAGTCTCTCTTTCTTGCGTCTATCAATTAACACGTAATCCAATAACGCTTTCTGGCCATCTCTCCTACTTACATACGTATACTTATGTATATCTCGCTTTTTAAATCAGGTATTCCCAATCACCAGTCCTTTTTCAGCATATAAATATACAGGCTCTTCACCATTTCTATTTACAACACTAAACACTCCATGTATACCAATTATTCCCTCAACTGCCACATTACTCAGCTTTGCATTCAAATCACCCATCACTATAACACGGTCTTTTGCATCAAAGCCAATAACACACTCATTCAGCTACTCCCAAAACACTTCCCTCTCATGATCTTTCTTCTCATGCCCAGGTGCATATGCACCAATAATCACCCATCTCTCTCCATCAACTTTCAGTTTTACCCATATCAATCTAGTATTTACTTTCTTACACTCTATCACATACTCCCACAACTCCTGATTCAGGAATAGTGCTACTCCTTCCCTTGCTCTTGTCATATCACTAAACCCTGAGTTTACTCCCAAGATATTCCCAAATCACTCTTCCCCTTTACCCTTGAGCTTCCTTTCACTCAGAGCCAAAACATCCCCGATCACTAAAAATCTTTTTAACTCCATCTTTCCACCTCCAATTTGGTCTCCCACTTCTCCTCGTTCCCTCCACGTCCGACACATATATCCTCTTATTCAATCTTTCCTCACTCATTCTCTCCATGTGCCCAAACCATTTCAAAACACCCTCTTCTGCTCTCTCAACCACGCTCTTTTTATTTCCACTCATCTCTCTTACCCTTACGTTACTTACTCGATCAAACCACCTCACACCACACATTGTCCTCAAACATCTCATTTCCAGCACATCCATCCTCCTGCGCACAACTCTATCCATAGCCCACGCCTCGCAACCATACAACATTGTTGGAACCACTATTCCTTCAAACATACCCATTTTTGCTTTCCGAGATAATGTTCTCGACTTCCACACATTCTTTAAGGCTGCCAGGATTTTTGCCCCCTCCCCTACGCTATGATACACTTCCGCTTCCATGGTTCCATCCGCTGCCAGATCCACTCCCAGATATCTAAAACACTTTACTTCCTCCAGTTTTTCTCCATTCAAACTTACCTCCAAATTGACT
This sequence comes from Panulirus ornatus, assembly GCF_036320965.1. Classification (NCBI taxonomy): domain Eukaryota; kingdom Metazoa; phylum Arthropoda; class Malacostraca; order Decapoda; family Palinuridae; genus Panulirus; species Panulirus ornatus. The sequence continues at coordinate 24,968,292 of NC_092227.1, forward strand.
TGACCCTCAACCCTACTGTACCTAATAACCTTGCTCTTATTCACATTTACTCTTAACTTTCTTCTTTCACACACTTTACCAAACTCAGTCACCAGCTTCTGCAGTTTCTCACATGAATCAGCCACCAGCGCTGTATCATCAGCGAACAACAACTGACTCACTTCCGAAGCTCTCTCATCCACAACAGACTTCATACTTGCCCCTCTTTCCAAAACTCTTGCATTCACCTCCCTAACAACCCCATCCATAAACAAATTAAACAACCATGGAGACATCACACACCCCTGCCGCAAACCTACATTCACTGAGAACCAATCACTTTCCTCTCTTCCTACACGTACACATGCCTTACATCCTCGATAAAAACTTTTCACTGCTTCTAACAACTTGCCTCCCACACCATATATTCTTAATACCTTCCACAGAGCATCTCTATCAACTCTATCATATGCCTTCTCCAGATCCATAAATGCTACATACAAATCCATTTGCTTTTCTAAGTATTTCTCACATACATTCTTCAAAGCAAACACCTGATCCACACATCCTCTACCACTTCTGAAACCACACTGCTCTTCCCCAATCTGATGCTCTGTACATGCCTTCACCCTCTCAATCAATACCCTCCCATATAATTTACCAGGAATACTCAACATACTTATACCTCTGTAATTTGAGCACTCACTCTTATCCCCTTTGCCTTTGTACAATGGCACTATGCACGCATTCCGCCAATCCTCAGGCACCTCACCATGAGTCATACATACATTAAATAACCTTACCAACCAGTCAACAATACAGTCACCCCCTTTTTTAATAAATTCCACTGCAAAACCATCCAAACCTGCTGCCTTGCCGGCTTTCATCTTCCGCAAAGCTTTTACTACCTCTTCTCTGTTCACCAAATCATTTTCCCTAACCCTCTCACTTTGCACACCACCTCGACCAAAACACCCTATATCTGCCACTCTATCATCAAACACATTCAACAAACCTTCAAAATACTCACTCCATCTCATTCTCATATCATCACTACTTGTTATCACCTCCCCATTTGCGCCCTTCACTGAAGTTCCCATTTGCTCCCTTGTCTTATGCACTTTATTTACCTCCTTCCAGAACATCTTTTTATTCTCCCTAAAATTTAATGATACTCTCTCACGCCAAATCTCAATTGCCCTCTTTTTCACCTCTTGCACCTTTCTCTTGACCTCCTGTCTCTTTCTTTTATACATCTCCCACTCAATTGCATTTTTTCCCTGCAACAACTGTCCAAATACCTCTCTCTTCTCTTTCACTAATAATCTTACTTCTTCATCCCACCACTCACTACCCTTTCTAATCAACCCACCTCTCACTCTTCTCATGCCACAAGCATCTTTTGCGCAATCCATCACTGATTCCCTAAATACATCCCATTCCTCCCCCACTCTCCTTACTGCCATTGTTCTCACCTTTTTCCATTCTGTACTCAGTCTCTCCTGGTACTTCCTCACACAAGTCTCCTTCTCAAGCTCACTTACTCTCACCACCCTCTTCACCCAACATTCACTCTTCTTTTCTGAAAACCCATACAAATCTTCACCTTAGCCTCCACAAGACAATGATCAGACATCACTCCAGTTGCACCTATCAGCACATTAACATCCAAAAGTCCCTCTTTCGCGAGCCTGTCAATTAACACATAATCCAATAACGCTCTCTGGCCATCTCTCCTACTTATATACGTATACTTATGTATATCTCGCTTTTTAAGCCAGGTATTCCCAATCACCAGTCCTTTTTCAGCACATAAATCTACAAGCTCTTCACCATTTCCATTTACAACACTGAACACTCGATGTATCCCAATTATTCCCTCAACTGCCATATTACTCACCTTTGCATTCAAATCACCCATCACTATAACCCGGTCTCGTGCATCAAAACCACTAACACACTCATATATATATATATATATATATATATATATATATATATATATATATATATATATATATATATATATATATATATATATATATATATATATATATATATATATATATATATATATATATATATATATATATATATATATATATATATATATATATATATATATATTATATATATATATATATATATATATGTATATATATATATATATATATATATATATATATATATATATATATATATATATATATATATATATATATATATATATATAATATATATATATATATTATATATATATATATATATATATATATATATATATATATATATATATATATATATATATATATATATATATATATATATATATATATATATATATATATATATATATATATATATATATATATATATATATATATATATATATATATATATATATATATTTTTATTTATTTTTTTTATTATACTATGTCGCTGTCTCCCGCGTTTGCGAGGTAGCGCAAGGAAACAGACGAAAGAAATGGCCCAACCCCCCCCCATACACATGTATATACATAAGTCCACACACGCAAATATACATACCTACACAGCTTTCCATGGTTTACCCCAGACGCTTCACATGCCTTGATTCAATCCACTGACAACACGTCAACCCTGGTATACCACATCGCTCCAATTCACTCTATTCCTTGCCCTCCTTTCACCCTCCTGCATGTTCAGGCCCCGATCACACAAAATCTTTTTCACTCCATCTTTCCACCTCCAATTTGGTCTCCCTCTTCTCCTCGTTCCCTCCACCTCCGACACATATATCCTCTTGGTCAATCTTTCCTCACTCATTCTCTCCATGTGCCCAAACCACTTCAAAACACCCTCTTCTGCTCTCTCAACCACGCTCTTTTTATTTCCACACATCTCTCTTACCCTTACGTTACTCACTCGATCAAACCACCTCACACCACACATTGTCCTCAAACATCTCATTTCCAGCACATCCATCCTCCTGCGCACATCTCTATCCATAGCCCACGCCTCGCAACCATACAACATTGTTGGAACCACTATTCCTTCAAACATACCCATTTTTGCTTTCCGAGATAATGTTCTCGACTTCCACACATTCTTCAAGGCCCCCAGAATTTTCGCCCCCTCCCCACCCTATGATCCACTTCCGCTTCCATGGTTCCATCCGCTGCCAGATCCACTCCCAGATATCTAAAACACTTCACTTCCTCCAGTTTTTCTCCATTCAAACTCACCTCCCAATTGACTTGACCCTCAACCCTACTGTACCTAATAACCTTGCTCTTATTCACATTTACTCTTAACTTTCTTCTTCCACACACTTTACCAAACTCAGTCACCAGCTTCTGCAGTTTCTCACATGAATCAGCCACCAGCGCTGTATCATCAGCGAACAACAACTGACTCACTTCCCAAGCTCTCTCATCCCCAACAGACTTCATACTTGCCCCTCTTTCCAAAACTCTTGCATTTACCTCCCTAACAACCCCATCCATAAACAAATTAAACAACCATGGAGACATCACACACCCCTGCCGCAAACCTACATTCACTGAGAACCGATCACTTTCCTCTCTTCCTACACGTACACATGCCTTACATCCTCGATAAAAACTTTTCACTGCTTCTAACAACTTTCCTCCCACACCATACATTCTTAATACATTCCACAGAGCATCTCTATCAACTCTATCGTATGCCTTCTCCAGATCCATAAATGCTAAATACAAATCCATTTGCTTTTCTAAGTATTTCTCACATACATTCTTCAAAGCAAACACCTGATCCACACATCCTCTACCACTTCTGAAACCACACTGCTCTTCCCCAATCTGATGCTCTGTACATGCCTTCACCCTCTCAATCAATACCCTCCCATATAATTTACCAGGAATTCTCAACAAACTTATACCTCTGTAATTTGAGCACTCACTCTTATCCCCTTTGCCTTTGTACAATGGCACTATGCACGCATTCCGCCAATCCTCAGGCACCTCACCATGAGTCATACATACATTAAATAACCTTACCAACCAGTCAACAATACAGTCACCCCCTTTTTTAATAAATTCCACTGCAGTACCATCCAAATATATATATATATATATATATATATATATATATATATATATATATATATATATATATATATATATATATATATATATATATATATATATATATATATATATATACCCCTGGGGATAGGGGAGAGAGAATACTTCCCACGCATTTCTCACGTGTTGCAGAAGGTGACAAAAGGGGACGGAAGCGGGTGTTAGAAACACTCCCCTCCTTGTATTTTAGCTTTCTAAAATGGGAAAGAGAAGAAGGAAACCCGTTGGGAGTGCTCATCCTCCTCGAAGGCTCAGATTGGGGTGTCTAAATGTGTGTGGATGTAACCAAGATTAGAAAATTGGAGAGATAGGTTGCATGTTTTAGGAAAGGAACCTGGATATTTTGGCTATGAGTGAAACGAAGCCCAAGAGTAAAGGAGTAGAGTGGTTTGGGAATCCCTTGGGAGAAAAATCAGAGGTTAGTGAGAGGACGACAGGAACGGAAGGAGTAGCACTACTCCTGAAACAGGAGTGGTCGGAGTATGTGATAGAGTGTAAGGAAGTAAACTCTAGATTGATATGGCTAAAACTGAAAGTGGATTGAGAAAGATGGGTGATTATTGTTGCATATGCACCTGGGCACGTAAAGAAAGATCTTGAGAGGCAAGTGTTTTAGGAGCAGCTGAGTGAATGTGTTAGTAGTTTTGATGCACGAGACCAAGTTATTGTAATGGGTGACTTGAATGCAAAGATGAGTAATATGGCAGTTGAGGGAATAATTGGTGTACAAGGGGTGCTCAGTGTTGTAAATGGAAATGCGGATGAACCTGTAGATTTATGTGCTGAAAAAGGACTGGTGATTGGGAATACCTGGCTTAAAAAGAAAGATATACATAAGCATACGTATGTAAGTAGGAGAGATAGCCAGAGAGCGTTATTGGATTACGTGTTAATTGATGTGCTGAGAGGTGCAATTGGAGGGATGTCTGATCATTATCTTATGGAGGCGAAAGTGAAGTTTTGTAGAGGTTTTCAGAAAAGAAGAGAGAATGTTGGGTTGAAGAGAGTGTTGAGAGTAAGTGAGCTTGGGAAGGAGACTTGTGTGAGGAAGTACCAGGAGAGACTGAGTACAGAATGGAAAAAGGTGAGAACAAATGACGTAAGTGGAGTGGGGGAGGAATGGGATGTACTTAGGTAACACAGATGGCTTGTGCAAAAGACGCTAGTGTTATGAGACGCGTGGGAGGTGGGCCGATTACAAAGAGTAGCGACTGGTGAGATGAAGAAGTAAGATTATTAGTGAAAGAAAAGAGTGAGATTAGGACGATTTTTCCAGGGAAATTATGGAAATGACTGGGATATGTTTAAAGGCAAGAGGTCAAGAGAAAGGTGCAAGAGGTGAAAAAAAGGGCAAATGAGAGTTAAGGTGAGAGAGTATCATCAAATTTTAGGAAGAATAAAGTGATGTTTTGGAAGGAGGTAAAGAAAGTGAGTAAGACAAGGGAATAAATGGGATCATCAATGAAGGGGGCAAATGGGGAGGTGATAACAAGTACTGTTGATGTGAGAAGGAGATGGAGTGAGTATTTTTAAGATTGTTGAATGTGTTTGATGATAGAGTGGCAGATATAGGGTGTTTTGGTCGAGGTGGTGTGCAAAGTCAGAGGGTTATAGGGAATGATTTGGTAAATAGAGGAGAGGTAGTAAAAGCTTTACGAAATATGAAAGTTGGCAAGGCAGCGGGTTTGGATGGTATTGCAGTGGAATTTATTGAAAAAGGTGGTGACTGTATTGTTGACTGGTTGGTAAGATTATTTAATGTATGTATGACTCATGGTGATGTGCCTGAGGATTGGCTGAATGCTTTCATAGTGCCAGTATACAAAAGCAAAGTGATAAATGTGAGTGCTTAAATTAGAGAGGTATAAGTTTGTTGAGTATTGTACCTGGGAAATTATATGGGAGGATATTGTTTGAGAGGGTGAAGGCATGTACACAGCATCAGATTGGAGAAGAAAAGTGTTGTTTTGGAAGTGGTAGAGGATATGTGGTTCAGGTGTTTGCTTTGAAGAATGTATCTGAGAAATACTTTAAAAAGCAAATGGATTTGTATGTAGCATTTATGGATCTGGAGAACGCATATGATAGATTGATTGAGATGTTCTGTGGAAGGTATTAAGAACAAATGGTGTGGTAAGCAAGTTGTTAGAAGCAGTCGAAAGTTTTTTTTTCGAGGATGGAAGGCATGTGTACGTGTAGGAAGAGAGGAAAGTGATTGGTTCTCAGTGAATGTTGGTTTGCGGCAAAGGTGCGTGATGTCTCCATGGTTGTTTAATTTGTTTACGGATGGGGTTGTTCAGGAGGTGAATGCAAGAGTTTTGGAAAGAGGGGCAAGTATGCAATCTGTTGTGGATGAGAGAGCTTGGGAATTGAGTCAGTTGTTAGCTGATGATACAGCGCTGGTTGCTGGTTTGGGTGAGAAACCGTCGAAGCTGGTGACTGAGTATGATAAAGTGTGTGAAAGAAGAAAGCTGAGAGTAAAGGTGAAGAAGAGGAAGGTTATTAGGTACAGTATGGTTGAGAGACAAGTCAATTGGGGGGTAGGTTTCAATGTAGAAAAACTGGAGGAAGTGAAGTGTTTTAGATATTTGGGAGTGGATTTGGCAGCGGATGGAACCATGGAACCGGAAGTGAGTCATAGGGTCGGGGAGGGGGCGAAAGTTTTGGAAGCGTTGAAGAATGTGTGGAAGTCGAGATTGTTATCTTGGAAAGCAAAAATGAGTATGTTTGAAGGAATAGTGGTTCCAACAATGATATATGGTTGCAAGGCGTGGGCTATAGATTGAGTTGCGCGGAGGATAGTGATTATGCTAGAAATGTGGTGTTTGAGGATAATATGTGGTGTGAGGTGGTTTGATTGAGTAAGCAATAACAGGGTAAGAAAGATGAGTGGTGGTAAAAGAGTGTGGTTGAGAGAGCAGAAGAGGGTGTTTTGAATTGGTTTGGTCACATGGAGAGAATGAGTGAGGAAAGATGGACCAAGGGGATATATGTGTCAGAGGTGGAGGGAACGAGGAGAAGTGGGAGACCAAATTGGCGGTGGAAAGATGGAGTGAAAAATATTTTGAGTGATCGAGGCCTGAACATGCAGGAGGGTGAAGGCGTTCAAGAAATATAGTGAATTGGAACGTTATGGGAAACCGGGGTCGACGTGATGTCAATAGATTGAACCAGGGCATGTGAAGCGTCTGGGGTAAACCATGGAAAGATCTATGGGGCCTGGATGTAGAAAGGGAGCTGTGTTTTCGATGCATTATACCTGACAGCTAGAGACTGAGTGTGAGAGAATGTGGCCTTTGTTGTCTTTTACCAGAGCTAGCTCACGGACATGTGTGGTGAGGGGTTTGGTATTTCATTATGTGGCCAGGTGGCGACGGGAATGATTAAGGTCAGACAGTATGAATTATGTACACTTGTATATATATGTATATGTCCTTGATAAATCTTTTCACTGCTTCTAAAAATCTTGCCTCCTACACCATATATTCTTAGTACCTTCCACTGCGCATCTCTATCAACTCCATCACATGCCTTCTCCAGATCCATAAATGCTTCACGGAAAATGCATTTGCTTTTCTAAGTATTTTTCACATACATTCTTCAGAACAAACACCTGATCCACACATCCTTTACCGCTTCTATAACCACACTGCTCTTCCCCAATCTGATGCTCTGTATATACCATCACCCTCTTAATCAATACCCTCCAATATAAGTTCCCAAGAATACTCAACAAACTTATACCTCTGTAATTACAGCACTCACGTTTATCCCCTTTGCCTTTGTGCAAGGGAAGTATGCAAGCATTCCGCCAATCCTCAGGCATCTTACCATGAAACATACACATATTAAATAGCTTTACCAACTAGTCAAAAACACAGTCACCTCCTTTTTCAATAAATTCCACTGCAATACCATCCGACTCCGCTGCCTTGCCGGCTTTCATCTTCCGCATAGCTTGTACAATCCCTTCTCTGTTTAACAAATCATTCTCTCTAAACCTCTCGCTTTGCACACCACCTCGACCAAAACACCCTCTCTTTCGAAGGCCTATCAATTAACACGTAATCCAATAACGCTCTCTGGCCATCTACCCTACTTACGTACGTATACTTATGTATATCTCTCTTCTTAAACCAGGTATTCCCAATCACCAGTCCTGTTCAGCGCACAAATCTATAAGCTCTTCACCATTTCCATTAACAACATTGAACACCCAATGTACACAAATTATTCCATCAACTTCAACATTACTCACCTTTGCATTCAAATCACCCAGTACTATAACCAGGTCTCCCACATCAAAACTACTAACACACTCACTCAGCTGCTCCCAAAACACTTGCTTCTCATGATCTTTCTTCTCATACCCAGGTGCAAATGCACCAATAATTACCCATCTCTCTGTCCATCCAATTTCAGTTTTACCCATATAAATATATATATATATATATATATATATATATATATATATATATATATATATATATATATATATATATATATATATATATATATATATATATTGGAAAGGATCATAATTTTGCGCGTGATCAAGATATTCCTATGAGTCCACGGGGAAAATGAAACACGAAAAGTTCCCAGGTGCACTTTCGTATAATAATCACATCATCAGGGGAGACACAAGAGAGAAATATAAAGTCAGTTGATATACATCGAAGAGACGAAGCTAGGACATGTGATTGTCCAAAACATATAACGAGCGTTCATAAACTTATCATTTTACAAATCTTATAAACAATGAAGTTATCTAATTTGTATAGACCATCGCTAATATTAAGATTATGATTCTTTGTGTCTTTAACAATAGAAGATTCAATGATATTTCTCTTAGTAACAGGGTTAGAGTTAATAACTTAGATGGCGTTACTCCAGTCAATACAATGATCATAGTTTTTAACATGATTAAACAAGGCATTTGATTCTTGTCCCGTTCTTATACTATATTTATGTTGCTTAAGTCTAACAGAAAGATCCTTACCAGTCTGACCAACATAAGATTTATCACAGTTTCCACAAGGCACTTTATAGATGCAACCAAGAGAATTTTCTGGTGAATTCCTGATTACGATATTCTTTATAGTATTATTGTTGCTAAAGGCAACATTTACATTAAAGGATTTAAGCAATATGGGAAGCAAAATGAAATTATTATCAAAAGTGAGAAATAAAAGATTCTTGGTGTCAGTGGGAGATTTGGGCTCAACTCTATAAAATGATTTCTTTCCTAACTTAAGGGATTTCTCAATGAGATTTCTAGGGTACTTTAACTTAGATCCAATAGAATATTGGGGTGAGAGAATATCATTAAATTTAGGGAGAATAAAAAAATTTTTGGAAGGAGATAAATAAAGTGCGTAAGACATGGGAACAAATATATATATATATATATATATATATATATATATATATATATATATATATATATATATATATATATATATATATATATATATATATATATGTATATTATCCCTGGGGATAGGGGAGGAAGAATACTTCCTACGTATTCCCTGTGTGTCGTAGAAAGTAACTAAAAGGGGAAGGAGCGGGGGGCTTGAAATCCTCCCCTCTAGTTTTTTTTTAATTTTCCAAAACAAGGAACAGAGAAATTGGCCAGGTGAGGATGTTCCCTCAAAGGCCAAGTCCTCTGTTCTTAACGCTACCTCGCTAATGCGGGAAATGGCGAATAGTTTGAAAGAAAAAGAAAGCTATATATATATATATATATATATATATATATATATATATATATATATATATATATATGTATATATATATATATATATATATATATATATATATATATATATATATATATATATATATATATATATATATATATATATATATATATATATATATATATATATATATATATATTATTTGTTTTTTATTATACTTTGTCGCTGTCTCCCGCGTTTGTGAGGTAGCGCAAGGAAACAGACGAAAGAAATGGCCCAACCCCCCCCATACACATGTATATACATACGTCCACACACGCAAATATACATACCTACACAGCTTTCCATGGTTTACCCCAGACGCTTCACATGCCTTGATTCAATCCACTGACAGCACGTCAACCCCGGTATACCACATCGCTCCAATTCACTCTATTCCTTGCCCTCCTTTCACCCTCCTGCATGTTCAGGCCTCGATCACACAAAATCTTTTTCACTCCATCTTTCCACCTCCAATTTGGTCTCCCTCTTCTCCTTGTTCCCTCCACCTCCGACACATATATCCTCTTGGTCAATCTTTCCTCACTCATCCTCTCCATGTGCCCAAACCACTTCAAAACACCCTCTTCTGCTCTCTCAACCACGCTCTTTTTATTTCCACACATCTCTCTTACCCTTACGTTACTCACTCGATCAAACCACCTAACACCACACATTGTCCTCAAACATCTCATTTCCAGCACATCCATCCTCCTGCGCACAACTCTATCCATAGCCCACGCCTCGCAACCATACAACATTGTTGGAACCACTATTCCTTCAAACATACCCATTTTTGCTTTCCGAGATAATGTTCTCGACTTCCACACATTCTTCAAGGCGCCCCAGAATTTTCGCCCCCTCCCCCACCCTATGATCCACTTCCGCTTCCATGGTTCCATCCGCTGCCAGATCCACTCCCAGATATCTAAAACACTTCACTTCCTCCAGTTTTTCCCATTCAAACTCACCTCCCAATTGACTTGACCCTCAACCCTACTGTACCTAATAACCTTGCTCTTATTCACATTTACTCTTAACTTTCTTCTTCCACACACTTTACCAAACTCAGTCACCAGCTTCTGCAGTTTCTCACATGAATCAGCCACCAGCGCTGTATCATCAGCGAACAACAACTGACTCACTTCCCAAGCTCTCTCATCCCCAACAGACTTCATACTTGCCCCTCTTTCCAAAACTCTTGCATTTACCTCCCTAACAACCCCATCCATAAACATATTAAACAACCATGGAGACATCACACACCCCTGCCGCAAACCTACATTCACTGAAAACAAATCACTTTCCTCTCTTCCTACACGTACACATGCCTTACATCCTCGATAGAAACTTTTCACTGCTTCTAACAACTTTCCCCCCACACCATATATTCTTAATACCTTCCACAGAGCATCTCTATCAACTCTATCATATGCCTTCTCCAGATCCATAAATGCTACATACAAATCCATTTGCTTTTCTAAGTATTTCTCACATACATTCTTCAAAGCAAACACCTGATCCACACGTCCTCTACCACTTCTGAAACCACACTGCTCTTCCCCAATCTGATGCTCTGTACATGCCTTCACCCTCTCAATCAATACCCTCCCATATAATTTACCAGGAATACTCAACAAACTTATACCTCTGTAATTTGAGCACTCACTCTTATCCCCTTTGCCTTTGTACAATGGCACTATGCACGCATTCCGCCAATCCTCAGGCACCTCACCATGAGTCATACATACATTAAATAACCTTACCAACCAGTCAACAATACAGTCACCCCCTTTTTTAATAAATTCCACTGCAATACCATCCAAACCTGCTGCCTTGCCGGCTTTCATCTTCCGCAAAGCTTTCACTACCTCTTCTCTGTTTACCAAATCATTTTCCCTAACCCTCTCACTTTGCACACCACCTCGACCAAAACACCCTATATCTGCCACTCTATCATCAAACACATTCAACAAACCTTCAAAATACTCACTCCATCTCCTTCTCACATCACCACTACTTGTTATCACCTCCCCATTTGCGCCCTTCACTGAAGTTCCCAGTTGCTCCCTTGTCTTACGCACTTTATTTACCTCCTTCCAGAACATCTTTTTATTCTCCCTAAAATTTAATGATACTCTCTCACCCCAACTTTCATTTGCCCTTTTTTTCACCTCTTGCACCTTTCTCTTGACCTCCTGTCTCTTTCTTTTATACATCTCCCACTCAATTGCATTTTTTCCCTGCAAAAATCGTCCAAATGCCTCTCTCTTCTCTTTCACTAATACTCTTACTTCTTCATCCCACCACTCACTACCCTTTCTAATCAACCCACCTCCCACTCTTCTCATGCCACAAGCATCTTTTGCGCAATCCATCACTGATTCCCTAAATACATCCCATTCCTCCCCCACTCCCCTTACTTCCATTGTTCTTTCTTCTGTTTCTCATTTTAGAAAGTTAATACAAGGAGGGGAGGATTTCTGGCCCCCCGCTCCCGTCCTCTCTAGTCGCTTTCTACGACACGCGAGGAATACGTGGGAAGTATTCTTTCACCCCTATCCCAAGGGATAATATACATATATATATACATATACACATACACACACATACACATACATACGCACATATACACACACACACACATACATATATATACATATGAAAAATGTAAGAAACAATTTAGAAAACTGAAACTTCTAGCTTGAAATGAATGAAAAAAATGAATGTCACATAATGGTTCAACCTCTGTCTATGGAAAAAAGGAAATGTATAATTTATTTACACAAACGTCAATAGCAGTACTCATCAATTTAACCACTGTATCAATAAGCTTCAATGTCTAAGCTACATTTTTCTCCAATTTCACTATTTTCCTTCACATTTTCACATATATATATATATATATATATATATATATATATATATATATATATATATATATATATATGCATACCAATTATTCCCTCAACTGCCACATTACTCACCTTTGCATTCAAATCACCCATCACTATAACCCGGTCTCGTGCATCAAAACCGCTAACACACTCATTTAGCTGCTCCCAAAACACTTGCCTCTCATGATCTTTCTTCTCATGCCCAGGTGCATATGCACCAATAATCACCCACCTCTCTCCATCAACTTTCAATTTTACCCATATTAATCGAGAATTTACTTTCTTACATTCTATCACATACTCCCACAACTCCTGTTTCAGGAGTATTGCTACTCCTTCCCTTGCTCTTGTCCTCTCACTAACCCCTGACTTCACTCCCCAGACATTTCCAAACCACTCTTCCCCTTTACCCTTGAGCTTCGTTTCACTCAGAGCCAAAACATCCAGGTTCCTTTCCTCAAACATACTACCTATCTCTCCTTTTTTCACATCTTGGTTACATCCACACACATTTAGGCACCCCACTCTGAGCCTTCGAGGAGGATGAGCACTCCCCGCGTGACTCCTTCTTCTGTTTCCCATTTTAGAAAGTTAATACAAGGAGGGGAGGATTTCCGGCCCCCCGCTCCCGTCCCCTCTAGTCGCTTTCTACGACACGCGAGGAATACGTGGGAAGTATTCTTTCACCCCTGTCCCCACGGATAATATATATATATATATACACACAAACACACACACATACACACACATACGCACATACACACACACACACACATACATATATATACATATGAAAAATGTAAGAAACAATTTAGAAAACAAACTCTTAGCTTAAAATGAATGAACAAATGAACGTCACATAATGGTTCAACCTCTGGCTATGGAAAAGGAAATGTACAATTTATTCACACAAACGTCAATAGCAGATCTCATCAATTTCACCACTGAATCAATAAGCTCCAATAAGCAGTTGAGGGAATAATTGGTATGCATGGGGTGTTCAGTGTTGTAAATGGAAATGGTGAGGAGCTTTTAGATTTATGTGCTGAAAAAGGACTGATGATTGGGAATACCTGGTTTAAAAAGCGAGATATACATAAGTATACTTATGTAAGTAGGAGAGATGGCCAGAGAGCGTTATTGGATTACGTGTTAATTGACAGGCGTGCGAAAGAGAGACTTTTGGATGTCAATGTGCTGAGAGGTGCAACTGGAGGGATGTCTGATCATTATCTTGTGGAGGCTAAGGTGAAGATTAGTATGGGTTTTCAGAAAAGAAGAGTGAATGTTGCGGTGAAGAAGGTGGTGAGAGTAAGTGAGCTTGGGAAGGAGACCTGTGTGAGGAAGTATCAGGAGAGACTGTGTACAGAATGGAAAAAGGTGAGAACAATGGAAGTAAGGGGAGTGGGGGAGGAATGGGATGTATTTAGGGAATCAGTGATGGATTGCGCAAAAGATGCTTGTGGCATGAGAAGAGTGGGAGGTGGGCTGTTTAGAAAGGGTAGTGAGTGGTGGGATGAAGAAGTAAGAGTATTAGTGAAAGAGAAGAGAGAGGCATTTGGACGATTTTTGCAGGGAAAAAATGCAATTGAGTGGGAGAAGTATAAAAGAAAGAGACAGGAGGTCAAGAGAAAGGTGCAAGAGGTGAAAAAAAGGGCAAATGAGAGTTGGGGTGAGAGACTATCAGTAAATTTTAGGGAGAATAAGATGTTCTGGAAGGAGGTAAATAAAGTGCGTAAGACAAGGGAGCAAATGGGAACTTCAGTGAAGAGCGTAAATGGGGAGGTGATAACAAGTAGTGGTGATGTGAGAAGGAGATGGAATGAGTATTTTGAAGGTTTGTTAAATGGGTCTGATGACAGAGTGGCAGATATAGGGTGTTTTGGTCGAGGTGGTGTGCAAAGTGAGAGGGTTAGGGAAAATGACTTGGTAAACAGAGAAGAGGTAGTAAAAGCTTTGCGGAAGATGAAAGCCGGCAAGGCAGCAGGTTTGGATGGTATTGCAGTGGAATTTATTAAAAAAGGGGGTGACTGTATTGTTGACTGGTTGGTAAGGTTATTTAATGTATGTATGACTCATGGTGAGGTGCCTGAGGATTGGCGGAATGCGTGCATAGTGCCATTGTACAAAGGCAAAGGGGATAAGAGTGAGTGCTCAAATTACAGAGGTATAAGTTTGTTGAGTATTCCTGGTAAATCATATGGGAGGGTATTGATTGAGAGGGTGAAGGCATGTACAGAGCATCAGAATGGGGAAGAGCAGTGTGGTTTCAGAAGTGGTAAAGGATGTGATCAGGTGTTTGCTTTGAAGAATGTATGTGAGAAATACTTAGAAAAGCAAATGGATTTGTATGTAGCATTTATGGATCTGGAGAAGGCATATGATAGAGTTGATAGAGATGCTCTGTGGAAGGTATTAAGAATATATGGTGTGGGAGGCAAGTTGTTAGAAGCAGTGAAAAGTTTTTATCGAGGATGTAAGGCATGTGTACGTGTAGGAAGAGAGGAAAGTGATTGGTTCTCAGTGAATGTAGGTTTGCGGCAGGGGTGTGTGATGTCTCCATGGTTGTTTAATTTGTTTATGGATAGGGTTGTTAGGGAGGTAAATGCAAGAGTTTTGGAAAGAGGGGCAAGTATGAAGTCTGTTGGGGATGAGAGAGCTTGGGAAGTGAGTCAGTTGTTGTTCGCTGATGATACAGCGCTGGTGGCGGATTCATGGGAGAAACTGCAGAAGCTGGTGACGGAGTTTGGTGAAGTGTGTGGAAGAAGAAAGTTAAGAGTAAATGTGAATAAGAGCAAGGTTATTAGGTACAGTAGGGTTGAGGGTCAAGTCAATTGGGAGGTGAGTTTGAATGGAGAAAAACTGGAGGAAGTGAAGTGTTTTAGATATCTGGGAGTGGATCTGTCAGCGGATGGAACCATGGAAGCGGAAGTGGATCATAGGGTGGGGGAGGGGGCGAAAATTTTGGGAGCCTTGAAAAATGTATGGAAGTCGAGAACGTTATCTCGGAAAGCAAAAATGGGTATGTTTGAAGGAATAGTGGTTCCAACAATGTTGTATGGTTGCGAGGCGTGGGCTATGGATAGAGTTGTGCGCAGGAGGATGGATGTGCTGGAAATGAGATGTTTGAGGACAATGTGTGGTGTGAGGTGGTTTGATCGAGTAAGTAACGTAAGGGTAAGAGAGATGTGTGGAAATAAAAAGAGCGTGGTTGAGAGAGCAGAAGAGGGTGTTTTGAAATGGTTCGGGCACATGGAGAGAATGAGTGAGGAAAGATTGACCAAGAGGATATATGTGTCGGAGGTGGAGGGAACGAGGAGAAGAGGGAGACCAAATTGGAGGTGGAAAGATGGAGTGAAAAGGATTTTGTGTGATCGGGGCCAACTCTCATTTGCCCTTTTTTTCACCTCTTGCACCTTTCTCTTGACCTCCTGTCTCTTTCTTTTATACATCTCCCACTCAATTGCATTTTTTCCCTGCAAAAATCGTCCAAATGCCTCTCTCTTCTCTTTCACTAATACTCTTACTTCTTCATCCCACCACTCACTACCCTTTCTAATCAACCCACCTCCCACTCTTCTCATGCCACAAGCATATTTTGCGCAATCCATCACTGATTCCCTAAATACATCCCATTCCTCCCCCTCTCCCCTTACTTCCATTGTTCTCACCTTTTTCCATTCTGTACTCAGTCTCTCCTGGTACTTCCTCACACAGGTCTCCTTCTCAAGCTCACTTACTCTCACCACCCTCTTCACCCCAACATTCACTCTTCTTTTCTGAAAACCCATACAAATCTTCACCTTAGCCTCCACAAGATAATGATCAGACATCCCTCCAGTTGCACCTCTCAGCACATTAACATCCAAAAGTGTCTCTTTCGCACGCCTGTCAATTAACACGTAATCCAATAACGCTCTCTGGCCATCTCTCCTACTTACATAAGTATACTTATGTATATCTTGCTTTTTAAACCAGGTATTCCCAATCACCAGTCCTTGTTCAGCACCTAAATATACAAGCTCTTCACCATTTCCATTTACAACACTGAACACCCCATGTATACCAATTATTCCATCAACTGCCACATTACTCACCTTTGCATTCAAATCACCCATCACTATAACCCGGTCTCGTGCATCAAAACCACTAACACACTCATTCAGCTGCTCCCAAAACACTTGCCTCTCTTGATCTTTCTTCTCATGCCCAGGTGCATAAGCACCAATAATCACCCACCTCTCTCCATCAACTTTCAGTTTTACCCATATTAATCGAGAATTTACTTTCTTACACTCTATCACATACTCCCACAACTCCTGTTTCAGGAGTATTGCTACTCCTTCCCTTGCTCTTGTCCTCTCACTAACCCCTGACTTTACTCCCCAGACATTCCCAAACCACTCTTCCCCTTTACCCTTGAGCTTCGTTTCACTCAAAGCCAAAACATCCAGGTTCCTTTCCTCAAACATACTACCTATCTCTCCTTTTTTCACATCTTGGTTACATCCACACACGTTTAGGCACCCCACTCTGAGCCTTCGAGGAGGATGAGCACTCCCCGCGTGACTCCTTCTTCTGTTTCCCATTTTAGAAAGTTAATACAAGGAGGGGAGGATTTCTGGCCCCCCGCTCCCGTCCCCACTAGTCGCTTTCTACGACACGCGAGGAATACGTGGGAAGTATTCTTTCACCCCTATCCCCAGGGATAATATACATATATATATACATATAGACATACACACACATACACCTACATACGCACATATACACACACACACTCATACATATATATACATATGAAAAATGTAAGAAACAATTTAGAAAACTGAAACTTCTAGCTTGAAATGAATGAAAAAAATGAATATATATATATATATATATATATATATATATATATTTATTTATTTTTTATTTTGCTTTGTCGCTGTCTCCCGCGTTTGCGAGGTAGCGCAAGGAAACAGACGAAAGAAAATGGCCCAACCCACTCCCATACACATGTATATACATACACGTCCACATTCGCAAATATACATACCTATACATCTCAATGTATACATATATATATACACACACAGACACATACATATATGCCCAAGCACACAATTCACACTGTCTGCCTTTATTCATTCCCATCGCCTCCTCGCCACACTTGGAATACCATCCCCCTCCCCCCTCATATGTGCGAGGTAGCGCTAGGAAAAGACAACAAAGGCTCCATTCGTTCACACTCAGTCTCTAGCTGTCATGCAATAATTCCCGGAACCACAGTTCCCTTTCCACATCCAGGACCCACAAAACTTTCCATGGTTTACCCTAGACGCTTCATATGCCCTGATTCAATCCACTGACAGCACGTCAACCCCGGTATACCACATCGATCCAATTCACTCTATTCCTTGCCCGCCTTTCACACTCATGCATGTTCAGGCCCCGATCACTCAAAATCTTTTTCACTCCATCTTTCCACCTTCAATTTGGTCTCCCACTTCTCCTCGTTTCCTCCACCTCCGACACATATATCCTCTTGGTCAATCTTTCCTCACTCATTCTCTCCATGTGCCCAAACCATTTCAAAACACCCGCTTCTGCTCTCTCAACCACGCTCTTTTTATTTCCACACATCTCTCTTTCCCTTACATTACTTCCTCGATCAAACCACCTCACACCACACATTGTCCTCAAACATCTCATTTCCAGCGCATCCACCCTCCTGCGCACAACTCTATCCATAGCCCACGCCTCGCAACCATACAACATTGTTGGAACCACTATTCCTTCAAACATACCCATTTTTGCTTTCCGAGATAATGTTCTCGACTTCCACACATTCTTCAAGGCTCCCAGGATTTTCGCACACTTCCCAACCCTATGATTCACTTTCGCTTCCATGGTTCCATCCGCTGCCAGATCCACTCCCAGATATCTAAAACACTTTACTTCCTCCAGTTTTTCTCCATTCAAACTTACCTCCCAATGGACTTGACCCTCAACCCTACTGTACCTAATAACCTTCTCTCATTCACATTTACTCTTACATTTCTTCTTTCACACTTTACCAAACTCAGTCACCAGCTTCTGCACTTTCTCACATGAACCAGCCACCAGCGCTGTGTCATCAGCGAACAACAACAGACTCAATTCCCAAGCTGTCTCATCCACAACAGACTTCATACTTGCCCCTTTTTCCAAAACTCTTGCATTCACCCCCCTAACAACCCCATCCATAAACAAATCAAACAACCATGGAGACATCACACACCCCTGCCGCAAACCTACATTCACTGAGAACCACTCACTTTCCTCTCTTCCTACACGTACACATGCCTTACATCCTCGAGAAATTATATGATAAATTGTTTAGCATGAGAACAATGCAGTAACTGATATTTGAAAATCAGGAAATGACAAAATGAGAGAAAATGATAAGCTTAGGGGGACATTAGCTCTGGGAGTGGGTAGAATTCCAGCTATTTTCTTGTACTACACAAAAACAGCAATATATATATATATATATATATATATATATATATATATATATATATATATATATATATATATATATATATATATATATATATATATATATATATATATATATATATATATATATATATATATATATATATATATATATATATATATATATATATATATATATAAATATATATAAATATATATATATATATATATATATATATATATATATATATATATATATATATATATATATATATATATATATATATATATATATATATATATATATATATATATATATATATATATATATATATATGTATATATACATATATATATATATATATATATATATATATAAATATATGTATATATATATATACATATATATATATATATATATATATATATATATATATGTATATATATATATACATATATATATATATATATATATATATATATATATATATATATATATATATATATATATATATATATATATATATATATATATATATATATATATATATATATATATATATATATATATATATATATATATATATATATATATATATATATATATATATATATATATATATATATATATATATATGTATATATATATATGAATATATATATATGAATATATATATATGTGTGTATATATATATAAATATATATATATATATATATATATATATATATATATATATATATATATATATATATATATATATATATATATATATATATATATATATATATATATATATATATATATATATATATATATATATATATATATATATATATATATATATATATATACATATATATGTATATATATATATATATATGAATAAGATCAAGGTCATTAGGTACAGTAGGGTTGAGGGTCAAGTCAACTGGGAGGTAAGGTTGAATGGAGAAAAACTGGAGGAAGTAAAGTGTTTTAGATATATATATATATATTTATATATATATATATATATATATATATATATATATATATATATATATATATATATATATATATATATATATATATATATATATATATATATATATATATATATATATATATATATATATATATATATATATATATATATATATATATATACACACATATATATATATATATATATATATATATATATCTAATCAACCCACCTCCCACTCTTCTCATGCCACAAGCATCTTTTGCGCAATCCATCACTGATTCCATAAATACATCCCATTCCTCCCCCACTCCCCTTACTCCATTGTTCTCACCTTTTTCCATTCTGTACTCAGTCTCTCCTGGTACTTCCTCACACAGTCTCCTTCCCAAGCTCACTTACTCTCACCACCCTCTGTCACCCCAACATTCACTCTCATTTCTGATAACCCATACAAATCTTCACCTTAGCCTCCACAAGATAATGATCAGACATCCTCCAGTTGCACCTCTCAGCACATTAACATCCAAAAGTCTCTCTTTCGCGACGCCTGTCAATTAACACGTAATCCAATAACGCTCTCTGGCCATCTCTCCTACTTACATAAGTATACTTATGTATATCTCGCTTTTTTAAACCGTGTATTCCAATCATCAGTCCTTTTTCAGCACAAAAATCTACAAACTCATTCCCAATTCCAATTACAACACTGAACACCCAATGCATACCAATTATTCCCTCAACTGCCATATTACTCACCTTTGCATTCAAATCACCCATCACTATAACCCGGTCTTGTGCATGAAAACCACTAACACACTCATTCAGCTCCTCCCAAAACACTTGCCTCTCATTATCTTTCTTCTCATGCACAGGTGCCTATGCACCAATAATCACCCATCTCTCTCCAACAACTTTCAGTTTTACCCATATTAATCTAGAATTTACTTTCTTACACTCTATCACATACTCCCACCACTCCTGTTTCAGGTGTAGTGGTACTCCTTCCCTTGCTCTTGTCCTCTCACTAACCCCTGACTTTAATCCCAAGACATTGCCAGACCACTCTTCTCCGTTACCCTTGAGCTTCGTTTCACTCAGAGCCAAAACATCCAGGTTCCTTTCCTCAAACATACTACCTATCTCTCCTTTTTCTCATCTTGGTTACATCCACACACATTTAGAAACCCCAATCTGAGCCTTGGAGGAGGATGAGCACTCCCCGCGTGACTCCCTCTTCTGTTTCCCCTTTTAGAAAGTTAAAATACAAGGAGGGGAGGGTTTCTAGCCCCACGCTCCCGTCCCCTTTAGTCGCCTTCCACGACACGTGAGGAATGCGTGGGAAGTATTCTTTCTCCCCTATCCCTAGGGATATATATATATATATATATATATATATATATATATATATATATATATATATATATATATATATATATATATATATATATATATATATATATATATATACACATATATATATATATATATATATATATATATATATATATATATATATATATATATATATATATATATATATATATATATATATATATTTTTTTTTTTTTTTTTTATTTTGCTTTGTCGCTGTCTCCCGCGTTTGCGAGGTAGCGCAAGGAAACAGACGAAAGAAAATGGCGCAACCCACCCCCATACACATGTATATACATACACGT
This sequence comes from Panulirus ornatus, assembly GCF_036320965.1. NCBI lineage: Eukaryota > Metazoa > Arthropoda > Malacostraca > Decapoda > Palinuridae > Panulirus > Panulirus ornatus. The sequence goes on from NC_092227.1 coordinate 24,990,124, forward strand.
CCACATTCGCAAATATATATACCTATGCATCTCAATGTATACATATATATATACACACACAGACACATACATATATGCCCATGCACACAATTCACACTGTCTGCCTTTATTCATTCCCATCGCCTCCTCGCCACACTTGGAATACCATCCCCATCCCCCCTCATGTGTGCGAGGTAGCGCTAGGAAAAGACAACAAAGGCTCTATTCGTTCACACTCAGTCTCTAGCTGTCATGCAATAATTCCCGAAACCACAGTTCCCTTTCCACATCCAGGACCCACAAAACTTTCCATGGTTTACCCTAGACGCTTCACATGCCCTGATTCAATCCACTGACTGCACGTCAACCCCGGTATACCACATCGATCCAATTCACTCTATTCCTTGCCCGCCTTTCACACTCATGCATGTTCAGGCCCCGATCACTCAAAATCTTTTTCACTCCATCTTTCCACCTTCAATTTGGTCTCCCACTTCTCCTCGTTCCCTCCACCTCCGACACATATATCCTCTTGGTCAATCTTTCCTCACTCATTCTCTCCATGTGCCCAAACCATTTCAAAACACCCGCTTCTGCTCTCTCAACCACGCTCTTTTTATTTCCACACATCTCTCTTACCCTTACATTACTTCCTCGATCAAACCACCTCACACCACACATTGTCCTCAAACATCTCATTTCCAGCGCATCCACCCTCCTGCGCACAACTCTATCCATAGCCCACACCTCGCAACCATACAACATTGTTGGAACCACTATTCCTTCAAACATACCCATTTTTGCTTTCCGAGATAATGTTCTCGACCTCCACACATTCTTCAAGGCTCCCAGGATTTTCGCACCCTTCCCCACCCTATGATTCACTTTCGCTTCCATGGCTCCACCCGCTGCCAGATCCACTCCCAGATATTTAAAACACTTTACTTCCTCCAGTTTTTCTCCATTCAAACTTACCTCCCAATGGACTTGACCCTCAACCCTACTGACCCTGATAACCTTCTCTCATTCACATTTACTCTTACATTTCTTCTTTCACACTTTACCAAACTCAGTCACCAGCTTCTGCACTTTCTCACATGAATCAGCCACCAGCGCTGTGTCATCAGCGAACAACAACTGACTCACTTCCCAAGCTCTCTCATCCACAAGAGACTTCATACTTGCCCCTTTTTCCAAAACTCTTGCATTCACCCCCCTAACAACCCCATCCATAAACATAATCAAACAACCATGGAGACATCACACACCCCTGCCGCAAACCTACATTCACTGAGAACCACTCACTTTCATCTCTTCCTACACGTACACATGCCTTACATCCTCGAGAAATTAGATGATAAATTGTTTAGCATGAGAACAATGCAGTAACTGATATTTGAAAATCAGGAAATGACAAAATGAGAGAAAATGATAAGCTTAGGGGGACATCAGCTCTGGGAGTGGGTAGAATTCCAGCCATTTTCTTGTACTACACAAAAACAGCAATATGTATATATATATATATATATATATATATATATATATATATATATATATATATATATATATATATATATATATATATATATATATATATATATATATATATATATATATATATATATATATATATATATATAAATATATATATATATATATATATATATATATATATATATATATATATATATATATATATATATATATATATATATATATATATATCTTCTTTTTTCTTTCAAACTATTCGCCATTTCCCGCATTAGCGAGGTAGCGTTAAGAACAGAGGACTGGGCCTTTGAGGGAATACCCTCACCTGGCCGAATTCTCTGTTCCTTCTTTTGGAAAATTAAAAAAAAAAAAACGTGAGGGGAGGATTTCCAGCCGTCCGCTCCCTCCCCTTTTAGTCGCCTTCTACGACACGCAGGGAATACGTGGGAAGTATTCTTTCTCCCCTATCCCCTATATGTATATATATATACATGTATATATATATACATATATATATATTTTTTTTTTTTTTTTTTTTTTTTATACCTCGTCGCTGTCTCCCGCATTTGCGAGGTAGCGCAAGGAAACAGACGAAAGAAATGGCCCAACCCCCCCATACACATGTACATACACACGTCCACACACGCAAATATACATACCTACACAGCTTTCCATGGTTTACCCCAGACGCTTCACATGCCTTGATTCAATCCACTGACAGCACGTCAACCCCTGTATACCACATCGCTCCAATTCACTCTATTCCTTGCCCTCCTTTCACCCTCCTGCATGTTCAGGCCCCGATCACACAAAATCCTTTTCACTCCATCTTTCCACCTCCAATTTGGTCTCCCTCTTCTCCTCGTTCCCTCCACCTCCGACACATATATCCTCTTGGTCAATCTTTCCTCACTCATTCTCTCCATGTGCCCAAACCACTTCAAAACACCCTCTTCTGCTCTCTCAACCACGCTCTTTTTATTTCCACACATCTCTCTTACCCTTACGTTACTTACTCGATCAAACCACCTCACACCACACATTGTCCTCAAACATCTCATTTCCAGCACATCCATCCTCCTGCGCACAACTATATCCATAGCCCACGCCTCGCAACCATACAACATTGTTGGAACCACTATTCCTTCAAACATACCCATTTTTGCTTTCCGGGATAATGTTCTCGACTTCCACACATTTTTCAAGGCTCCCAAAATTTTCGCCTCCTCCCCCACCCTATGATCCACTTCCGCTTCCATGGCTCCATCCGCTGACAGATCCACTCCCAGATATCTAAAACACTTCACTTCCTCCAGTTTTTCTCCATTCAAACTCACCTCCCAATTGACTTGACCCTCAACCCTACTGTACCTAATAACCTTGCTCTTACTCACATTTACTCTTAACTTTCTTCTTCCACACACTTTACCAAACTCCGTCACCAGCTTCTGCAGTTTCTCACATGAATCCGCCACCAGCGCTGTATCATCAGCGAACAACAACTGACTCACTTCCCAAGCTCTCTCATCCCCAACAGACTTCATACTTGCCCTTCTTTCCAAGACTCTTGCATTTACCTCCCTAACAACCCCATCCATAAACAAATTAAACAACCATGGAGACATCACACACCCCTGCCGCAAACCTACATTCACTGAGAACCAATCACTTTCCTCTCTTCCTACACGTACACATGCCTTACATCCTCGATAAAAACTTTTCACTGCTTCTAACAACTTTCCTCCCACACCATATATTCTTAATACCTTCCACAGAGCATCTCTATAAACTCTATCATATGCCTTCTCCAGATCCATAAATGCTACATACAAATCCATTTGCTTTTCTAAGTATTTCTCACATACATTCTTCAAAGCAAACACCTGATCCACACATCCTCTACCACTTCTGAAACCACACTGCTCTTCCCCAATCTGATGCTCTGTACATGCCTTCACCCTCTCAATCAATACCCTTCCATATAATTTACCAGGAATACTCAACAAACTTATACCTCTGTAATTTGAGCACTCACTCTTATCCCCTTTGCCTTTGTACAATGGCACTATGCACGCATTCCGCCAATCCTCAGGCACCTCACCATGAGTCATACATACATTAAATAACCTTACCACCCAGTCAACAATACAGGAGGTAAATAGGGTGCGTAAGACAAGGGAGCAAATGGGAACTTCAGTGAAGGGCGTAAATGGGGAGGTGATAACAAGTAGTGGTGATGTGAGAAGGAGATGGAATGAGTATTTTGAAGGTTTGTTGAATGTGTCTGATGACAGAGTGGCAGATATAGGGTGTTTGGGTCGAGGTGGTGTGCAAAGTGAGAGGGTTAGGGAAAATGATTTGGTAAACAGAGAAGAGGTAGTAAAAGCTTTGCGGAAGATGAAAGCCGGCAAGGCAGCAGGTTTGGATGGTATTGCAGTGGAATTTATAAAAAAAGGGGGTGACTGTATTGTTGACTGGTTGTATATATATATATATATATATATATATATATATATATATATATATATATATATATATATATATATATATATATATATATATATATATATATATATATATATATATATATATATATATGTATATATATATATATATATATATATATATATATATATATATATATATATATATATGAATAAGATCAAGGTCATTAGGTACAGTAGGGTTGAGGGTCAAGTCAACTGGGAGGTAAGTTTGAATGCAGAAAAACTGGAGGAAGTAAAGTGTTTTAGATATATATATATATATATATATATATATATACATATATATATATATATATATATATATATATATATATATATGTATATATATATATATGTATATATATATATCTATATATATATATATATATATCTATATATATATATATATATATATATATATATATATATATATATATATATATATATATATATATATATATATATATATATATGTATATATATATATATGAATAAGATCAAGGTCATTAGGTACAGTAGGGTTGAGGGTCAAGTCAACTGGGAGGTAAGTTTGAATGGAGAAAAACTGGAGGAAGTAAAGTGTTTTAGATGTCTGGAAGTGGATCTGGCAGCGGATGGAACCATGGAAATGTGATGTTTGAGAACAATGTGTGGTGTGAGGTGGTTTGATCGAGTTAGTAAAGTAAGGGTAAGAGAGATGTGTGGAAATAAAAAGAGCGTGGCTGAGAGAGCAGAAGAGTGTGTTTTGAAATGGTTTGGGAACATGGAGAGAATGAGTGAGGAAAGATTGACCAAGAGGATATATATGTCGGAGGTGGAGGGAACGAGGAGAAGTGGGAGACCAAATTAGAGGTGGAAAGATGGAGTGAAAAAGATTTTGTGTGATCGGGGCCTGAACATGCAGGAGGGTTAAAGGAGGGCAAGGAATAGAGGGAATTGGATCGATATGGTATACCGGGGTTGACGTGCTGTCAGTGGATTGAATCAGGGCATGTGAATCGTCTTTGGTAAACCATGGAAAGCTGTGTAGGTATGTATATTTGCGTGTGTGGACGTATGTATATACATGTGTATGGGGGTGGGTTGGGCCATTTCTCTCGTATGTTTCCCTGCGCTACCTCGCAAACGCGGGAGACAGCGACAAAGCAAGAAAAAAAAGAAAAAAAAATATATATTTATATATGATATATATATATATATATGTTACTGGAGTGATAGTTTTCATGCATGGTGTTTTTGACAAGAAAATAGTGAAGTTGGAGAAAAATGTAGCTTAGACATTGAAGCTTATTGATACAGTGGTGAAATTGATGAGAACTGCTATTGACGTTTGTGTGAATAAATTGTACATTTCCTTTTCCATAGCCAGAGGTTGAACCATTATGTGACATTCATTTTTTCATTCATTTCAAGCTAAAAGTTTGTTTTCTAAATTGTTTCTTACATTTTTCATATGTATATATATGTGTGTGTGTGTGTGTGTGTGTATGTGCGTATGTGTGTGTATGTGTGTGTGTGTGTATATGTATATATATATATGTATATTATCCCTGGGGATAGGGGTGAAAGAATACTTCCCACGTATTCCTCGCGTGTCGTAGAAAGCGACTAGAGGGGACGGGAGCGGGGGGCCGGAAATCCTCCCCTCCTTGTATTAACTTTCTAAAATGGGAAACAGAAGAAGGAGTCACGCGGGGAGTGATCATCCTCCTCGAAGGCTCAGAGTGGGGTGCCTAAATGTGTGTGGATGTAACCAAGATGTGAAAAAAGGAGAGATAGGTAGTATGTTTGAGGAAAGGAACCTGGATGTTTTGGCTCTGAGTGAAACGAAGCTCAAGGGTAAAGGGGAAGAGTGGTTTGGAAATGTCTGGGGAGTGAAGTCAGGGGTTAGTGAGAGGACAAGAGCAAGGGAAGGAGTAGCAATACTCCTGAAACAGGAGTTGTGGGAGTATGTGATAGAATGTAAGAAAGTAAATTCTCGATTAATATGGGTAAAATTGAAAGTTGATGGAGAGAGGTGGGTGATTATTGGTGCATATGCACCTGGGCATGAGAAGAAAGATCATGAGAGGCAAGTGTTTTGGGAGCAGCTGAATGAGTGTGTTAGCGGTTTTGATGCACGAGACCGGGTTATAGTGATGGGTGATTTGAATGCAAAGGTGAGTAATGTGGCAGTTGAGGGAATAATTGGTATGCATGGGGTGTTCAGTGTTGTAAATGGAAATGGTGAAGAGCTTGTAGATTTATGTGCTGAAAAAGGACTGATGATTGGGAATACCTGGTTTAAAAAGCGAGATATACATAAGTATACTTATGTAAGTAGGAGAGATGGCCAGAGAGCGTTATTGGATTACGTGTTAATTGACAGGCGTGCGAAAGAGAGACTTTTGGATGTTAATGTGCTGAGAGGTGCAACTGGAGGGATGTCTGATCATTATCTTGTGGAGGCTAAGGTGAAGATTAGTATGGGTTTTCAGAAAAGAGGAGTGAATGTTGGGGTGAAGAAGGTGGTGAGAGTAAGTGAGCTTGGGAAGGAGACCTGTGTGGGGAAGTACCAGGAGAGACTGTGTACAGAATGGAAAAAGGTGAGAACAATGGAAGTAAGGGGAGTGGGGGAGGAATGGGATGTATTTAGGGAATCAGTGATGGATTGCGCAAAAGATGCTTGTGGCATGAGAAGAGTGGGAGGTGGGCTGTTTAGAAAGGGTAGTGAGTGGTGGGATGAAGAAGTAAGAGTATTAGTGAAAGAGAAGAGAGAGGCATTTGGACGATTTTTGCAGGGAAAAAATGCAATTGAGTGGGAGAAGTATAAAAGAAAGAGACAGGAGGTCAAGAGAAAGGTGCAAGAGGTGAAAAAAAGGGCAAATGAGAGTTGGGGTGAGAGACTATCAGTAAATTTTAGGGAGAATAAAAAGATGTTCTGGAAGGAGGTAAATAGGGTGCGTAAGACAAGGGAGCAAATGGGAACTTCAGTGAAGGGCGTAAATGGGGAGGTGATAACAAGTAGTGGTGATGTGAGAAGGAGATGGAATTGTATTTTGAAGGTTTGTTGAATGTGTCTGATGACAGAGTGGCAGATATAGGGTGTTTTGGTCGAGGTGGTGTGCAAAGTGAGAGGGTTAGGGAAAATGATTTGGTAAACAGAGAAGAGGTAGTAAAAGCTTTGCGGAAGATGAAAGCCGGCAAGGCAGCAGGTTTGGATGGTATTGCAGTGGAATTTATTAAAAAAGGGGGTGACTGTATTGTTGACTGGTTGGTAAGGTTATTTAATGTATGTATGACTCATGGTGAGGTGCCTGAGGATTGGCGGAATGCGTGCATAGTGCCATTGTACAAAGGCAAAGGGGATAAGAGTGAGTGCTCAAATTACAGAGGTATAAGTTTGTTGAGTATTCCTGGTAAATTATATGGGAGGGTATTGATTGAGAGGGTGAAGGCATGTACAGAGCATCAGATTGGGGAAGAGCAGTGCGGTTTCAGAAGTGGTAGAGGATGTGTGGATCAGGTGTTTGCTTTGAAGAATGTATGTGAGAAATACTTAGAAAAGCAAATGGATTTGTATGTAGCATTTATGGATCTGGAGAAGGCATATGATAGAGTTGATAGAGATGCTCTGTGGAAGGTATTAAGAATATATGGTGTGGGAGGCAAGTTGTTAGAAGCAGTGAAAAGTTTTTATCGAGGATGTAAGGCATGTGTACGTGTAGGAAGAGAGGAAAGTGATTGGTTCTCAGTGAATGTAGGTTTGCGGCAGGGGTGTGTGATGTCTCCATGGTTGTTTAATTTGTTTATGGATGGGGTTGTTAGGGAGGTAAATGCAAGAGTCCTGGAAAGAGGGGCAAGTATGAAGTCTGTTGGGGATGAGAGAGCTTGGGAAGTGAGTCAGTTGTTGTTCGCTGATGATACAGCGCTGGTGGCTGATTCATGTGAGAAACTGCAGAAGCTGGTGACTGAGTTTGGTAAAGTGTGTGGAAGAAGAAAGTTAAGAGTAAATGTGAATAAGAGCAAGGTTATTAGGTACAGTAGGGTTGAGGGTCAAGTCAATTGGGAGGTGAGTTTGAATGGAGAAAAACTGGAGGAAGTGAAGTGTTTTAGATATCTGGGAGTGGATCTGTCAGCGGATGGAACCATGGAAGCGGAAGTGGATCATAGGGTGGGGGAGGGGGCGAAAATTTTGGGAGCCTTGAAAAATGTGTGGAAGTCGAGAACATTATCTCGGAAAGCAAAAATGGGTATGTTTGAAGGAATAGTGGTTCCAACAATGTTGTATGGTTGCGAGGCGTGGGCTATGGATAGAGTTGTGCGCAGGAGGATGGATGTGCTGGAAATGAGATGTTTGAGGACAATGTGTGGTGTGAGGTGGTTTGATCGAGTAAGTAACGTAAGGGTAAGAGAGATGTGTGGAAATAAAAAGAGCGTGGTTGAGAGAGCAGAAGAGGGTGTTTTGAAATGGTTTGGGCACATGGAGAGAATGAGTGAGGAAAGATTGACCAAGAGGATATATGTGTCGGAGGTGGAGGGAACGAGGAGAAGAGGGAGACCAAATTGGAGGTGGAAAGATGGAGTGAAAAAGATTTTGTGTGATCGGGGCCTGAACATGCAGGAGGGTGAAAGGAGGGCAAGGAATAGAGTGAATTGGAGCGATGTGGTATACAGGGGTTGACGTGCTGTCAGTGGATTGAATCAAGGCATGTGAAGCGTCTGGGGTAAACCATGGAAAGCTGTGTAGGTATGTATATTTGCGTGTGTGGACGTGTGTATGTACGTGTGTATGGGGGGGGGTTGGGCCATTTCTTTCGTCTGTTTCCTTGCGCTACCTCGCAAACGCGGGAGACAGCGACAAAGTATAAAAAAAAAAAAAAAAAAAAAAAAAAAAAAAAAAAAAATATATATATATATATATATATATATATATATATATATATATATATATATATATATATATATATTGTTACGATCATGTGTGTGTGTGCCCAATGTATCTTTGTGTACGGTGTTGTTGCTGTTTCTTGTTTGGACGAGTGCTAGGGTCTTCCCTTGCTATCGGCTTGGACCTCACTTCCCTGACCGACTTATTTCTCTAACTAATCCCGTTTTGAAGTCAGATTGTGACTAGTCCTGTAGCACTCGAACCCTTATCAGAGGCATCAGGTTAAGTCGTGAGGCCAGCTACGGGGTATGTCATCCCGTACATCATCGCCGATGTCGTAAGTAAGAGAACAAAGGAGGTTGAACTCTAGGCAAGATGTGGGACGGACTTAGGATCTTCCAAGCAATCACATTTGGATCTTAGGCCCATTGCCATTCAAGGGTAACATTGTAGTAACTGGGCGGACGCTCTTTCTTACTTGTAATAGATATCCTTGACACCCACTGAACCTCGATTCTCTCTCTCTAGCCCAACGCTGGAAGTGGTGTCCCCCTGTCGTAAAGCCTGTTACCCGAGTGAAGTGCGCGATATAGACTCTACATTGTTTTGCCGCTGTCATTTAATTTCGAGTGTCATAGAGTATTGTAACTTCTCATAGAAGAGTCCAACCATAAGTGTATGTTGAATCATGTTACCGAAGAAATTGTCATAAAGGAAAGAGATCTCCTAGTTTGAAATCTTATCTGGAATGTTAAACTCATATTCGATGTTAACGTAAATGATTTTTGTCTTTCATGTGTTTATTTTTTTACACTTTAGTTCTCTCAGTATAAGTAATTTTAATGCCGGTGTTTGATGTAACGCCATAACTTTAAGATAGTGTTATCCTGTGTTGTTCAACATAACAAATCTAACGTCCCTGCAAAGACAAGTATCAGTATAGCATTTGTAACATATATATGTAATTGACGACCTTACTGGAATAAGTATTGAATTCGTAACATATAAATTGGCGACCTCGCCAGGATATTTCTTGCCTTAACGGAATCTCTTTCCTTGATTCGTTAATCATGCCGTTGACCAGCAACGCTGACGTTGACCAGTTCTGTCGATCTGAGCCCTCTCCTGAGAACATTAAACTTTTAACAAAGCATGAGTTGAGGGTTGTTGCGGATAGGTTAGGAGTGAATTATGGCCGGAGAACTACTAAAGTACAGTTGGAGACTTTAGTAATGATAAATCTCAAACTTGACGCGGAGAGATGTTCAAAGGGCTTCGACGGCTGGGGGAGGTCCAGAGGTCATGTAATCCCACATGAATCTGCTACCTTGCCGGTAACTCATAAAAGTCAGGGGAAATTCTCCCAGAAAGTTAAGATTTGCTCTCACTGTGGCTAGGTTGGGCACTAGGTGAAGGATTGCTGGGCTCGGGTGAGGGAGTCCAGAGACTCTACCAAGAGTAGGCCGGTGAGTCTCTTCTCAACTTAAGGGTCACTTAGTAAAGTAGGTGAGGCTATCCCTTCTCTTAGGAAAGTGAGGGATTGCGAGAGTGTTGATCAATCTGTTGTTAAGGATCCGTTCCGTGGGAACTACAATGCGTTCCTGTCTGAGGGCTATGTTAGTAGATGTGGTGTACGAAGAAAAGTGACCGTATTACGGGGTTCAGGTGCGCTGCACTCCTTGATGTTGGATGGCTTGGTGCCGTGAGGAGAGTTTGGAGACCGGGTCTTGCTCGATGGACTGTCGGGTCCCAAGGAAACTCTAGGGGTTGTAGATAAGTTGCCTGTCTCAGGTGTGGACTTTGTGTTAGGCAATGACCTAGCGGGTGGGAAGATGAACCCTGTGCCGGTGGTGTCGGTGACACCAGTGGAGTCCACGGTGGCAGCGCAGCTTGAGGAAGAGGTACCAGAGACAGTCCCCAAGTACGAGGGTGCCAGGTCCATGACAGCTGGCACGGCAGGCCGTGTGCCTGAGGACATAGCCGTTGAAACGCAGGAATTGAAGATTCTCCCCCCGAGTGAGACCAGCGAGAGGAAGCTGTGTGATACCCTCTCCCCTGGTGTAGACTCCATTGAAACGGAGGAAGTGAAGACTCTCCCTGAGAGTAAGATCAGTGAGAGGAAGTTGTGTGACACCCGCTGTGCTGGTGTAGACTCCGCTGAGACGGAGAGACTGACTGCGTTCTCTGAGAATAAGACCAGCGAGAGGGAGCGGTGTGATACTCTCTCCTCTGAGGTAGACTCCTTGGAGACGGAGGAAATGAGGACGCCTTCCGAGGATGAAATTAGTGAGGAGAAGCTGTGTGATACCTCCTGTGCTGGTTTCGAGTTCGTACAAGAATCAGTAGGAGAGGCTGATGATTTGTCTCGTGCCCATTCAAGAAATGGAATGACGAGATGGCCTGACAGACGGTCTCGATTGAGAAGCTTCAAGACTGCGACGAGGTGTTGTTTCTACTATCGCAGCCAGGTCAACCCTTGGCAGCCCATTTTCAGGGTCCCTACACCATTATCCGGAGTGTAGGAGACTCAAATTACCTTGTCTCTACCCCCGATAGGCGCAGAGGTCGAAGATTATACCACGTCAACATGTTTAAGCCATATTTCAGTCGTGATCCTCCCCATTTGGAACCGACGGTTCCAGTCTGCATCATCCAACGTCCAGCGGTAGCCGTGTGTGACGAAGACGACGACGTAGCTGCGAGTGCCTCGGAGACCTGGGAACCGGACGGAGGCACGAACGGGAAGTGGGAGGCGAAACTTTCGCATCTGACGGAGGAACAACGTGTGCAGATGTCAGCCTTGCTGTCAAAACACTCGGAGGTTTTCCGAAACACACCTGGACAGACCTCGCTCGCAAGCAATGATGTGGACGTATGGGATGCCCGACCTGTTAAATTAGCTCCGTACCGGGTGAGCCTACAACGAGCGGCCATCCTTCACACTGAGCTGAACTATATGCTTGAGCACGACCTGTTTAAGCCATGTCAGTCAGAGTAGAGCTCCCCTGTTACTCTCGTATTCAAGCCCGATGGGACCTATCGGTTCTGTATTGACTACCGCCGGGTTAATGAGGTGACAAGAACTGACAGTTACCCCCTGCCGCGAGTGGAAGAATGCATAGATCGCATCGGCAATGCTCGCTTCCTGTCGAAATTAGATATCAGAAAGGGGTACTGGCAGATTAGAGTGACGGAGAGAGCACAAGATATCAGCACCTTTGTCGTGCTAGGACGGACTTATAGGTATAAAGTGGTGCCTTTTGGCATGAAGAATGCCCCTGCCACATTTCAACGACTTATGGACATCCTCATCAGAGACCTGCCTGGTTGTGTCGTCTACCTGGACGATATTGTTATATACAGTCAGAGTTGGGACGAACATCTACAGAGACTTGCCAACGTTCTGACTGTCTTGAATGAGGCCAACCTTGTTCTCAATTGGGACAAATGCGAGTTTATGAAGGCCAAGGTGCAATATTTGGGTTATGTGATCGGTCAAGGTGAGCTAGCCCCACCCACTGCAAAGGTCCAATCTTTATCCCAGATGGGTGTCCCTTGATCTCGAAGAGAACTGAGACGTTCTATGGGTATGGTTGGGTACTATAGGATGTTCATTGTAAATTTTGCAACACTTGCAACTCCTCTGATATATTTATTGAAGAAAGATGTTAGATATGTTTGGAATGAGCAGCGTGAGATAGTTTCATCAGTTAAAATCCATACTTTGTAATAGTCCTATCTTGCAGGCTCCTGATTTTGATCAACCATTCAAGTTAATTGTAGATGCCAGTAATGTGGGAGCCCGTGCTGTCCTCTTGCAGGAGGACGGAAACAAGGTTGACCATCCTGTAAGCTATTTTAGTAAGAAATTCAATCAAGCCTGAAGGAATTATTCCACCATTGAGAAGGAACTTTTGTCTTTAATACTTGCATCGCAACACTTTCATGTTTATTTGTGCCCTTCAGGCCATGTTATCAAGGTGTATACTGACCACCACCCATTGAAATATGTTAACAAGTTTCGAGATAAAAATCAAAGGTTAACTAGGTGGGCCTTGTTCCATCAAGAGTATAATTTAGATATTCACCATATTTGTTTATCACGCTCTTAAGATGAGAAAATTCCTCATCCAGGAATTATCTTCTTTAAGGAGGGGGTGTTAGGAACATGTGTGAGTGTGCTCACATGTTGATATATATGTATGGTGTGTCTTTGTGTATGGTGTGCCTTTGTGTATGGTGTTGCTGCTATTTCTTGTTTGGACGAGGATTAGGGCCTTCCTCTGCTATCGGCTAGGACCTCACCTCCCTGACCGAGTTATTTGTCTTAATAATCCTGTTCTGAAGCCAGATAGCGACCAGTCCTCCATAACCCGAACCTTTATCAGAGGCGTCAGGCCATGTCGTGAGGCCAGCTACGGGGTATGTCATCCCGTACATCATCGCCCCTGTCGTAAACAAGAGAACAAAGGAGGTTGAACTCTAGACAAGATGTGGGACGGACTTAGGATCCTCCAACCAATCACAATTGGATCTTAGGACCACAACCAATCAAGGGTAATATTGTAGTAACAGGGCGGACGCACGTTCTTATTTATAATAAATACCCCTGACACCCGCTGAGCCTCGATTCTCTCTCTTTAGCCCGGTGCGGTAAGTGGTGTCCCCCTGTCGTAAAGCCCGTTACCCGAGTGATGTGCGCGATATAGACTCTATATTGTTTTGCCTCTGTCATTTAATTTCGAGTGTCATAGAGTATTGTAACTTGTCATAGAAGGATCTAACCATTTCTGTATCTTGAATCATTTTATCGAAGAAATTGTCATAAAGGAGATAGATCTCCTGGTTAGAAACCTTATCTGGAATGTTAAACTCATATTCAGTGTTAACTTAAATGATTTTTACCTTTCAATTGTCTATTTTCATACACTTAAGTTCTCTCATTATAAGTAATTTTAATGCTGGTGTTTGATTTAATCCCATAACTTTAAGATAATGTTATCCTGTGTTGTGCAACATAACAAATTTAGCGTCCCTCCAAAGACAAGGATCAGTATAGTATTCGTAACATGTATATGTAATTGGCGACCTTGCTAGAATAAGTATTGAGTTCGTAAATATATATATATATATATATATATATATATATATATATATATATATATATATATATATATATATATATATATATATATATATATATATATATATATTTTTTTTTTTTTCTTTTTCATATTTTTCTCCCCTATCCCTGGGGATAGGGGAAAAAGAATACTTCCCACGCATTCCTCACGTGTCGTAGAAGGCGACTAAAGGGGACGGGAGCGGGGGGCTAGAAACCCTCCCCTCCTTGTATTCTAACTTTCTAAAAGAGGAAACAGAAGAAGGAGTCACGCGAGGAATGCTCATCCTCCTCGAAGGCTAAGATTGGGGTGTCTAAATGTGTGTGGATGTAACGAAGATGAGAAAAAAGGAGAGATAGGTAGTATGTTTGAGGAAAGGAACCTGGATGTTTTGGCTCTGAGTGAAACGAAGCTCAAGGGTAAAGGGGAAGAGTGGTTTGGGAATGTCTTGGGAGTAAAGTCAGAGGTTAGTGAGAGGACAAGAGCAAGAGAAGGAGTAGCACTACACCTGAATCAGGAGTTGTGGGAGTATGTGATAGAGTGTAAGAAAGTAAAATCTAGATTGATATGGGTAAATTGAAAGTTGACTGTGAGAGATGGGTGATTATTGGTGCATATTCACCTGGGCATGAGAAGAAAGGTCATGAGAGGCAAGTGTTTTGGGAGCAGCTGAATGAGTGTGTTAGTGGTTTTGATGCACAAGACCGGGTTATAGTGATGTGTGATTTGAATGCAAAGGTGAGTAATGTGGCAGTTGAGGGAATAATTGGTATACATCGAGTGTTCAGTGTTGTAAATGGAAATGGTGAAGAGCTTGTAGATTTATGTGCTGAAAAAGGACTGGTGACTGGGAATACCTGGTTTAAAAAGCGAGATATACATAATTATACGTATGTAAGTAGGAGAGATGGCCAGAGAGCGTTATTGGATTACGTGTTAATTCATAGACGCACGAAATAGAGAATTTTGGATGTTAATGTGCTGAGAGGTGCAACTGGAGGGATGTCTGATCATTACCTTGTGGAGGCGAAGGTGAAGATTTGTAGGGGTTTTCAGAAATGGAGAGTGAATGTTAGGGTAAAGAGAGTGGTGAGAGTAAGTGAGCTTGGGAAGGAGACTTGTGTGAGGAAGTACCAGGAGAGACTGAATACAGAATGGAAAAAGGTAAGAACAAAGGAGGTAAGGGGAGTGGGGGAGGAATGGGATGTATCTAGGGAAGCAGTGATGGCTTGCGCTAAAGATGCTTGTAGCATGAGAAGCGTGGGAGGTGGGTTGATTAGAAAAGGTAGTGAGTGGTGAGCTAAAGAAGTAAGATTATTAGGGAAAGAGAAGAGAGAGGCAAATGAGCGGGAAAGGTATAACAGAAAGAGACATGGGGTCAAGAGAAAGGTGCAAGAGGTGAAAAAGAGGGCAAATGAGAATTGGGGTAAGAGAGAATCATTAAATTTCAGAGAGAATAAAACATGGTTTTGGAAGGAGGTAAATAAAGTGCGTAAGACTAGGGAGCAAATGGGAACTTCAGTGAAGGGGGATAACAAGTAGTGGTGATGTGAAAAGGAGATGGAGTGAGTATTTTGAAGGTTTGTTGAATGTGTTTGATGACAGAGTGGCAGATATAGGGTGATTTGGTCGAGGTGGTGTGCAAAGTGAGAGGGTTAGGGAAAATGATTTGGTAAATAGAGAAGAGGTAGTAAAAGCTCTACGGAAGATGAAAGCAGGCAAGGCAGCAGGTTTGGATGGTATTGCAGTGGAATTTATTAAAAAAGTGGGTGACTGTATTGTTGACTGGTTGGTAAGGTTATTTTATGTATGTATGATTCATGGTGAGGTGCCTGAGGATTGGCGGAATACTTGCATAGTGCCATTGTACAAAGGCAAAGGGGATAAGAGTGAGCGCTCAAATTACAGAGGTATAAGTTTGTTGAGTATTCCTGGTAAATTATATGGGAGGATATTGATTGAGAGGGTGAAAGCATGTACAGAGCATCAGATTGGGGAAGAGCAGTGTGGTTTCAGAAGTGGTAGAGGATGTGTGGATCAAGTGTTTGCTTTGAAGAATCTATGTGAGAAATACTTTCAAAAGCAAATGGATTTGTATGCAGCATTTATTGATCTGGAGAATGCATATGATAGAATTGATAGTGATGTTCTCTGGAAGGTATTAAGAATATATGATGTGGGAGGCAAGTTGTCAGAAGCAGTGAAATGTTTTTATCGAGGATGTAAGGCATGTGTACGTGTAGGAAGAGAGGAGAGTGATCGGTTATCAGTGAATGTAGGATTGCGGCAGGGATGTGTTAAATCTCCATGGTTGTTTAATTTGTTTATGGATGGGGTTTTTAGGGAGGTAAATGCAAGAGTTTTGGAAATAGGGGCATGTATGCAGTCTGTTGTGGATGAGAGAGCTTGGGAAGTGAGTCAGTTGTTGTTCGCTGATGATACAGCGCTGGTGGCTGATTCATGTAAAAAACTGCAGAAACTGGTGACTGAGATTGGTAATGTGTGTGAAAGAAGAAAGTTAAGAGTAAACGTGAATAAGAGCAAGGTTATTAGGTACAGTAGGGTTGAGGGTCAAGTCAGTTTGGAAGTAAGTTTGAATGGAGAAAAACTGGAGGAAGTAAAGTGTTTTAGATATCTGGGAGTGGATCTGGCAGCGGATGGAACCATGGAAACGGAAGTGAATCATAGGGTGGGGAGGGGGCGAAAATTCTGGGAGCATTCAAGAATGTGTGGAAGTCGAGAAATTATCTCGGAAAGAAAAAATTG
>NC_092227.1:25006938-25009438 GCF_036320965.1 Panulirus ornatus
ACTTTTCACTGCTTCTAACAACTTGCCTCCCACTCCATATATTCTTAATACCTTCCACGGAGCATCTCTATCAACTCTATCATATACCTTCTCCAGATCCATAAATGCTACATACAAATCCATTTCCTTTTCTCAGTATTTCTCACATCCATTCTTCAAAGCAAACACCTGATGCACACATCCTCTACCACTTCTGAAACCACATTGCTCTTCCCCAATCTGATGCTCTGTACATGCGTTCACCCTCTCAGTCATTACCCTACTATATAATTTACCACTAATACTCAACAAACTTGTACTTCTGTAATTTGAGAACTCACTCTTATCCCCTTTGCCTTTGTACAATGGCACTATGCAGGCATTCCGAATATCCTCAGCCACCTCTCCATGAGACATACATACATTAAATAACCTTACCAACCAGTCAACAATACAGTCACCACCTTTTTAAATAAATTCCACAGCAATACCATCCAACCCCGCTGCCTTGCTGGCTTTCATAATCCGAAAAGCTTTTATTAGCTCTTCTCTGTTTACCAAATCATTTTTCCTAACCCTCTCACTTTGCACATCACCTCGACCAAAACACCCTAAATCTGCCACTCTATCATCAAACACATTCAACAAACCTTCAAAATACTCACTCCATCTCCTTCTCACATCACCACTACTTGTTATCACCTCCCCATTTGCGCCCTTCACTGAAGTTCCCATTTGTTCCCTTGTCATAAGCACTTTATTTACCTCCTTCCAGAAAATCTTCTTATTCTCCCTAAAATTTAATGATACTCTCTCACCCCAACTCTTATTTTCCCTCTTTTTCACCTCTAGCACCTTTCTCTTCACCTGCTGCCTCTTCCTTTTATACATCTCCCACTCATTTGCATTTTTCCCCAGTAAAAATCGTCCAAATGCCTCTCTCCTCTTTTTCACTAATAATCTTACTTCTTCATCCCACCACTGACTACCCCTTCTAATCTGCCAACCTCCCACGCCTGTCATGTCACAAACATCTTTTGCGCAAGCCATCACTTCTTCCCTAAATACATGCCATTCTTCCCCACTCTGCTTTCCTCCTTTGTTCTCACCTTTTAAATATATATATATATATATATATATATATATATATATATATATATATATATATATATATATATATATATATATATATATATATATATATTTCTTTCAAACTATTTGCCATTTCCCGCATTAGCGAGGTAGCGTTAAGAACACAGGACTGGGCCATTGAGGGAATACCCTCACCTGGCCCAATTCTCTGTTCCTTCCTTTGGAAAATTAAAAAAAAAAAAAAAAACGAGAGGGGAGGATTTCCAGCCCCCCGCTCCCTACCCTTTTAGTCGCCTTCTACGACACGCAGGGAATACGTGGGAAGTATTCTTTCTCCCCTATCCCCAGGGACATATATATACATATATATATATATATATATATATATATATATATATATATATATATATATATATATATATATACATATATATATATATATTTGAGCGGGGGGCTGGAAATCCTCCCTTCTCATTTTTTTCTTTTAATTTTCCAAAAGAAGGAAAAGAGAAGGGGACCAGGTGAGGATATTCCCTCAAAGGCCCAGTCCTCTGTTCTTAATGCTACCTCGCTGATGCGGCAAATGGCAAATAGTATGAAAGAAAAGAAAAAAAAAAAAATATATATATATATATATATATATATATATATATATATATATATATATATATATATATAGAGAGAGAGAGAGAGAGAGAGAGAGAGAGAGAGAGAGAGAGAGAGAGAGAGAGTGATGATGTGAGAAGGAGATGGAGTGAGTATTTTGAAGGTTTGTTGAATGTGTTTGATGATAGAATGGCATATATAGGGTGTTTTGGTCGAGGTGGTGTGCAAAGTGAGAGGGTTTGGGAAAATGATTTGGTAAACAGAGAAGAGGTAGTAAAAGCTTTGCGGAAGATGAAAGCCGGCAAGGCAGCAGGTTTGGATGGTATTGCAGTGGAATTTATTAAAAAGGGTATGACTGTATTATTGACTGGTTGGTAAGATTTTTTAATGTATGTATGACTCATGGTGAGGTGCCTGAGGATTGGCGGAATGCGTGCATAGTGCCATTGTACAAAGGCAAAGGTGATAAAAGTGAATGCTCAAATTACAGAGGTATAAGTTTGTTGAGTATTCTTGGTAAATTACATGGGAGGGTATTGATTAAGAGGGTGAAGGCATGTACAGAGCATCAGATTGGGGAAGAGCAGTGTGGTTTCAGAAGTGGTAGAGGATGTGTGGATCAGGTGTTTGCTTTGAAGAATGTATGTGAGAAATACTTAGAAAAGCAAATGGATTTGTATGTAGCATTTATGGATCTGGAGAAGGCATATGATAGAGTTGATAGAGATGCTCGTTGGAAGGTATTAAGAATATATGGTGTGGGAGGCAAGTTGTTAGAAGCAGTGAAAAGTTTTTATCGAGTATGTGAGGCATGTGTACGTGT
>NC_092227.1:25013872-25020482 GCF_036320965.1 Panulirus ornatus
GAAGCTTCACTTGCCCTGGTTCAATCCATTGACAGCACGTCGACCCGGTATAACACATCGTTCCAATTCACTTTATTCCTTGCACGCCTTTCACCCTCCTGCATGTTTAGGCCCCGATCACTCAAAATCTTTTTCCCTCCATATTTCCACCTCCAGTTTGGTCTGCCACAACTTCTAGTTCCCTCCATCTCTGACATATATATTCTCTTGGTCAATCTTTCCTCACTCATTCTCTCCATGTGACCAAATTATTTCATATGACCTTCTTCATCTCTCTCAACCACACTTTTTTTATTACCACACATCTCCCTTACCCTATCATTACTTACTCGATCAAACCACCTCGCACCACATATTGTCCTCATACATCTTATTTCCATCAAATCAACCCTCCTGCGCAAAAAATTATCCATAGCCAAGCTTCGCAGCCATACAACATTGTTGGAACCACTATTCCTTCAATCATGCCCATTTTTGCTTTCCGAGATAATGTTCTCGACTTCCACACATTCTTCAAGGCGCCCAGAAATTTCGCCCTACGATTCACTTACGCTTCCATGGTTCCATCCGCTGCCAAATCCACTCCCAGATATCAAAGACACTTCGCTTCCTCCAGTTTTTCTCCATTCAACTTACCTCCCAATTTACTTGATCCTCAACTGAACTTTACCTAATAACCTTACTTTTATTCATATTTAATCTCAACTCCCTTTTTTCACACACTTTACCAAACTCATTCACTACCTACTGCAGTTTCTCACATGAATCAGCCACCAGCGCTGAATCATCAGCGAACAACAACTGACTCACTTCCCAAGCTCTCTCATCCTCAACAGACTGCATACTTGCCCCTCTTTCCAAAACTCTTGCATTCACCTCCCTAACAACACCATCCATAAACAAATTAGACAACCATGGAGACATCACACACCCCTGCCACAAACCTACAATCACTGAGAACCAATCACTTTCCTCTCTTCCTACACTTACACATGCCTTACATCCTCGATAAAAACTTTTCACTGCTTCTAACAACTTGCCTCCCACACCATATATGCTTAATACCTTCCACAGAGCATCTCTATCAACTCTATCACATGCCTTCTCCAGATCCATAAATGCTACATACAAATCCATTTGCTTTTCCAAGTATTTCTTCCATTCTTCAAAGCAAACACCTGATTCACACATCCACTACCACTAATGAAACCACACTGCTCTTCCCCAATCTGATGCTCCGTACATGCCTTCAACCTCTCAATCAATACCCTCCCATATAATTTACCAGGAATACTCAACAAACTTATACCTCTAATTTGAGCACTCACTCTTATCCCCTTTGCCTTTCTACAATGGTACTATGCACGCATTCCGCCAATCCTCAGGCACCTCACCATGAGTCATACATACATTAAATAACCCTACCAACCAGTCAACAATACAGTCACCCCCTTTTTTAATAAATTCCACTGCAACACCATCCAAACCTGTTGCCTTGCCGGCTTTCATCTTCCGCAAAGCCTTTACTACCTCTTCTCTGTTTACCAAATCATTTTCCCTAACCCTCTCACTTTGCACACCACATCGACCAAAACACCCTATATCTGCCACTCTATCATCAAACACATTCAACAAACCTTGAAAATACTCACTCCATCTCCTTCTCACATCACCACTACTTGCTATCACCTCCCCATTTGCGCCCTTCACTGAAGTTCCCATTTGCTCCCTTGTCTTACGCACTTTATTTACCTCTTTCCAGAACATCTTTTTATTCTCCTTAAAATTTAATGATACTCTCTCACCCCAACTCTCATTTGCCCTCTTTTTCACCTCTTGCACCTTTCTCTTGACCTCCTGTCTCTTTCTTTTATACATCTCCCACTCAATTGTATTTTTTCCCTGCAAAAATCGTCCAAATGCCTCTCTCTTCTCTTTCACTAATAATCTTACTTCTTCATCCCACCACTCACTACCCTTTCTAATCAACCCACCTCCCACGCTTCTCATGCCACAAGCATCTTTTGCGCAATCTATCACTGATTCCCTAAATACATCCCATTCCTCCCCCACTCCCCTTACTTCCACTGTTCTCACCGTTTTCCATTCTGTACTCAGTCTCTCCTGGTACTTCCTCACACAAGTCTCCTTCCCAAGCTCACTTACTCTAACCACCCTCTTCACCAAAACATTCACTCTTCTTTTCTGAAAACCCATACAAATCTTCACCTTAGCCTCAACAAGATAATGATCAGACATCCTTCCAGTTGCACCTATCAGCACATTAACATCCAAAAGTCTCTCTTTCACGCGCCTGGCAATTAACACCTAATCCAATTACGCTCTGTTGCCATCTCTCCTACTTACATACGTATACTTATGTATATCTCGCTTTTTAAACCAGGTATTCCCAATCACCAGTCCTTTTTCAGCACATAAATCTTCAAGCTCTTCACCATTTCCATTTACAACACTAAACACCACATGTATACCAAATATTCCCTCAACTGCCTTATTACTCACCTTTGCATTCAAATCACCCATCACTATAACCCGGTCTCGTGCATCAAAACCACTAACACACTCATTCAGCTGCTCCCAAAACACTTGCCTCTCATGAACTTTCTTCTCATGCCCAGGTGCATATGCACCAATAATCACCCATCTCTCTCCATCAATTTTCAGTCTTACCCATATTAATCGAAAATTTACTTTCTTACATTCTATCACATTCTCCCACAACTCCTGTTTCAGGAGTACTGCTACTCCTTCCCCTGCTCTTGTCCTCTCACTAACCCCTGACTTTACTCCGAAGACAATCCCAAACCACTCTTCCCCTTTACCCTTGAGCTCCATTTCACTCAGAGCCAAAACATCAGGTTCCTTTCCTCAAACATACTACCTATCTCTCCTTTTTTCACATCTTGGTTACATCCACATACATTTAGACACCCCAGTCTGAGCCTTCGAGGAGGATGAGCACTCCCCGCGTGACTCCTTCTTCTGTTTCCCATTTTAGAAAGTTAAAAATACAAGGAGGGGAGGATTTCTGGCCCCCCGCTCCCGTCCCCTCTAGTCGCCTTCTACGACCCGCGAGGAATGCGTGGGAAGTATTCTTTCACCCCTATCCCCAGGGATAATATATATATATATACATATATATATATATATATATATATATATATATATATATATATATATATATATATATATATATATATATATATATATATATATATATATATATATATATATATATATATATATATATATATATATATATATATATATATATATATATATATATATCTTTTTTTTCTTCTTTCAAACTGTTCGCCATTTCCCGCATTAGCGAGGTAGCGTTAAGAACAGAGGACTGGGCCTTTGAGGGAATACCCTCACCTGGCCCAATTCTCTGTTCCTTCTTTTGGAAAATATATATATATATATATATATATATATATATACATACATATACATAAGCACACATACGTACACACATACATATATATATATATATACATATGAATAATGTAAGAAATAATTTAGAAAACAAACTTCACGCTTGAAATGAAATGAAAAATGAATGTCACATAATGGTTCAACCTCTGGCTATGGAAAAGGGAAATGTATAATCTATTTACACAAACGTCAATGGTAGTTTTCATCAATTTAACCACTGTATCATACTGCCTGGTCCACTTCTCTTATCATGAAACAGGAATATTGGCTTATGATGTTTCTCAGTTGTCTTCATCACACAAAGTACAACCATATTTTGGATACATGAGGGTAGGTAGTTGGTCATCCGCCATAATAAAGCCTTGACAGACCAAAAATTTATTTGGACCTCAACTTTTCCAGTACATTTATGAAAAACACCTTTTTGCTTTCCATCTCTCTCTCTCTCTCTCTCTCTCTCTCTCTCTCTCTCTCTCTCTCTCTCTCTCTCTCTCTCTCTGCATGATATTTATTGAGATAGTTTTGCAATAATAATTTGAATATAAGCTGCCTTCTCAGCCCACAAAACCTGAAATGAAGAAATATATATATATATATATATATATATATATATATATATATATATATATATATATATATATATATATATATATATATATATATATATATATATATATATATATATATATATATATATATATATATATATATATATATATATATATATATATATTTCTTCATTTCAGGTTCTCTGGGCTAAGAAGGCAGCTTATATTCAAATTATTATTGCAAAACTATCTCAGTAAATATCATGCAGATGTTTGTGATGAATGTTGAATATTGTAAGTGTAATGAGAGATTCTAACTATGTATAATGTTTCTTGTACATTAGCATATTACTGGGAAGATGTGCTGAAGATGAAGCAAGATAAAGCTTATATATAAATAAATATATATATATATATATATATATATATATATATATATATATATATATATATATATATATATATATATATATATATATATATATATATATATATATATATATATATATATATATATATATATATAAGAATATATATATATACATATATAAATATATATATATTTATATATATATATATATATATATATATATATATATATATATATATATATATATATATATATATATATATATATATATATGTATATATATGTATATATATATATATATATATATATTCTTATGAGTCCACGGGGAAAAAGAAACAGGATAAGTTCCCAAGTACCCTGGATCTTTCATTGATAAATCTCTTAAGTTAGCAAAGAAATCATTTTATAGAATGTAGGCGAAACCTCCCGTTGACACCAAGAATCTTTTAGTTCTCCTTTTTAATAATAATTTCACTTTGCTTACCATGTTGCTTAAATCCTTTAATGTAAATGTTGCCTTTAGCAACAATAATACTATAAAGAATATCTTAATCAGGAATTCACCAGAAAATTCTCTTGGATGCATTTATAAAGCGCTTTGTGGAAACTGTGATAAATTTTATGTCGGTCAGACTGGTAAGGATCTTTATGTTAGACTTAAGCAACATGAATATATCATAAGAACGGAACAAGAATCAAATGCCTTGTTTAATCACGTTTAAAACTATGATCACTTTATTGACTGCAGTAACGCCATCTCAGTTATTAACTCTAACTCTATTACCAAGAGAAATATCACTGAATCTTCTATTAGTAAATACACAAAGAATTATAATCTTAATATTAGTGATGGTCTGTACAAATTAGATAACTTTATTGTTGATAACATTTGTAAAATGATAAGTTTTTGAACGCTCGTTGTATGTTTTGGACAATCACATGTTTACCAAATGGCGTCCTAGCTTCGTCTCTTCGATGTATATCAACTGACTGTTATATTTCTCTCTTGTGTCTCCCATGATGATGTGATTATTACACGAAAGTGCGCTTGGGAACTTTTCGTGTTTCATTTTCCCCGTGGACTCATAGAAAACATCTTGATCACGCGCAAAATTGTGATCCTTTCCAATATATATATATATATATATATATATATATATATATATATATATATATATTTTTATACTATCCGCCATTTCCCTCATTAGCGAGATAACGTTAAGAACAGAGGACTGGGCCTTTGAGGGAATATCCTCGCCTGGCTCCCTTCTCTGTTCCTTCTTTTGGAAAATTAGAAAAGAAAAAAACGAGAGGGGAGGATTTCCAGCCCCCCACTCCCTTCCCTTTTAATCGCCTTCTACGACACGCAGTGAATACGTGGGAAGCATTCTTTCTCCCCTATCCCTGGGATATATACATATATAACGATACATAATGTAAGATAAGAGTCTAAATGCCTGAAGTTTCTTGTGAAAGATATGCATATCCCACAGCCTTTCAATTTTACAATGAAGCTATGAAATATATAATATATGAAAGACTACATTAAGTTACCACTTTTTTCTTAGGTTTAATGAGATGATGGTAGTTTGGTAAAACCTTGGTCAGAAAGTCCAGCTATAGTCCATGTGGTGTTGGCTTCTCAGACTGAGCTCTGCGATGAAGTTCATCTCCATATATAACTGTGTTTTCCAGGAAAGCCTGTGGACATCTTAAGGAAAACAAAGAACCCACAACACAGCCACAAGTCAGTCCACTCCTTGGCCCACATAACTCTTTGCCTCAAGCACATTCTTATCACCAATTTTTGAAGCCTCACAATAACTGTCGACTTCAAAGACATTGTTGTTACCAATAACCATTGCCGGAAATTCATCTCCAGGCTCTGTACCTTCTGGCAATCTGTTGATAATTTGGGGTTGTGCTTCTATCAGGTTGCCTTCCCCAATAATGATGGATCCAGCTTCAGTAATAATACGGGCTTTAGGGTGAATTACTGTAGATATATATATATATATATATATATATATATATATATATATATATATATATATATATATATATATATATATATATATATATATATATATATATATATATATATATATATTTTTCTTTTACTTGTCGCTGTCCTCCCGCGTTTGCGAGGTAGCGCAAGGAAACAGACGAAAGAAATGGCCCCCCCCCCCATACCACATGTATAGACATACGTCCACAAACGGCAATATAC
>NC_092227.1:25020582-25168805 GCF_036320965.1 Panulirus ornatus
ATTATATATATATTCCGCAAAGCTTTTACTACCTCTTCTCTGTTTACCAAATCATTTTCCCCAACCCTCTCACTTTGCACACCACCTGGACCAAAACAACCGATATCTGCCACTCTATTATCATACACATTCAACAAACCTTGAAAACACTAAATCCATCTCCTTCTCACATCACCAATACTTTTTATCACCTCCCCATTAGCCCCTTTCACTGAATTTCCCATTTATTCCCTTGTGTTACGCACTTTATTTACCTCCTTCCAAAACATCTTTTTATTCTCCCTAAAATTTAATGATACTCTCTCACCCCAACTCTCATTTACAGTCTTTTTCACCCTTGCACGTTTCTCTTGACCTCCGAAACTTTCATTTATACATCTCCCAGTCACTTGCATTATTCCCTTTCAAAACTTGTCCTAATGCCTCCCTCCTCTCTTTCACTAATAATATTTCCTCTTCATCCCACCACTCACCACCCGCTCTAATCTGCCCACCTCCCACGCTTCTCATGCCATCATCATCTTTTGCGCAAGCCATCACTGCTTCCCTAAATACATCCCATTCCTCCCCCACTCCCCTTACGTCATTAGTTCTCACCTTTTTTCCATTCTCTACTCAGTCTCTCCTGGTTCTTCGTCACACAAGTCTCCTTCCCAATCTCACTTACTCTCACCACTGTTTTGACACCACCATTCTCTCTTCTTTTTTGAAAACCTCTACAAATCTTCACCTTTGCCTCCACAAGATAATGATCAGACATCCCACTAGTTCCATCTCTCAGCACATTAACATCCAAAAGTCTATCTTTTGCAGGTTTGCAGTAGAATTTATTTAAAAAGGGGTGATTGTATTGTAGACTGGTTGGTAAGTTTATTCAATGTATGTATGTCTCATGGTGAGGTGCCTGAGGATTGGTGGAATGCTTGCATGGTGCCATTGTACAAAGGCAAAGGAGACAAAAGAGAGTGCTCAAATTACAGAGGTATAAGTCCGTTGAGTATTCCTGGGAAATTATATGGGAGGGTATTGATTGAGAGGGTGAAGGCAGGTACAGAGCATCAGATTGGGGAAGAGCAGTGTGGATTCAGAAGTGGTAGAGGATATGTGGATCAGGTGTTTGCTTTGAACAATGCATGTGAGAAATACCTAGAAAAGCAGATGGATTTGTATGCAGCATTTATGGATCTGGAGAAGGCATTTGATTAAATTGATAGAGATGCTCTTTGGAAGGTACTAAGAATATATGGAGTGGGAGACAAGCTGTTAGAAGCAGTGAAAATTTTTTATCGAGGGTATAAGGCATGTGTACGTGTAGGAAGAGAGGAAAGTGATTGGTTCTCAGTGAATGTAGGTTTGCGGCAGGGGTGTGTGATGTCTTCATGGTTGTTTGATTTGTTTATGTATGGGTTTGTTAGGGAAGTAAATGCAAGAGTTTTGGAGAGAGGGGAAGTATGCAGTTGTGGATGAGAGAGCTTGGGAAGTGTGTCAGTTGTTGTTTGCTGATGATACAGCGGTGATAGCTGATTCATGTGGGAAACTGCAGAAGCTGGTGACTGAGTTTGGTAAAGTGTGTGAAAGAAGAAACCTGAGAGTAAATGTGAATAAGAGCAAGATTATTAGGCACAGTAGGGTTGAGGGATAAGTCGATTGGGAGGTAAGTTTGAATAGAGAAAAACTGGAGGAAGTGAAATGTTTTGAATATCTGAGAGTGGATTTGGCAGCGAATGGAACCATGGAAGCGTAAGCAAATCATAGGGTGACAGAGGGAGTGAAAGTTCTGGGAACCTTGAAGAATGTGTGGAAGTCGAGAACATTATCTCGGAAAGCAAAAATGGGTGTGTTTGAAGGAATAGTGGTTCCAACAATGTTATATGGCTGCGAGGCGTGGGTTAATAATAGAGTTGTGCGGAGGAGGGTGGATGTGCTGGAAATGAGATGTTTGAGGACAATATGTGGTGTGAAATGGTGTGATCGAGTAAGTAATATTAGGGTAAGAGAGATGTGTGGTAATAAAATGAGTGTGGTTGGGAGAGCAGAAGAGGGTGTTTTTAAATAGTTTGGTCACATGGAAAGAATGAGTGAGTAAAGATTGACCAAGAGGATATATGTGTCAGAGGTGGAGAGAACGAGGAGAAGTTGGAGATCAAATTGGCGGTGGAAAGATGGAGCGAGAAAGATTTTGAGTGATCGGTGCCTGAACATGCAGGAGGGTGAAAGGCATGCAAGGAATAGAGTGAATTGGAACGATATGGTATACCAGGGTCAGCATGCTGTCAATGGATTGAACCAGGTCATATGGACCGTCTGGGGTAAACCATGGAAGGTTTTGTGGTGGCCTGGATGTGGAAAGGGAGCTGTGGTTTCGGTGCATTATTACATGACTGCTAGAGACTGAATGTGATCGAATGTGGCCTTTGTTTTCTTTTCCTAGCGCTATTTTGTTCACGTAAGTGCGGGGAAGGAGTTGTTATATCATGTTTGGCGGGTTGGCGATGAGAATGAATAAAGGCAGACAGTATGAATTATGTACATGTGTATATATATACATGTCTTAGTGTGTATATATATGTATACGTTGAGATGTATAGACATGTATATTTGCGTGTGTGGACGTGTATGTACATACACGTGTATGTGCGTGGGTTGGGCCATTTCTTTCGTCTGTTTCCTTGCGCTACCTCGCTAACCTAGGAGGCAGCGACAAAGCAAAATAAATAAAAGAATAGAATATATATATATATATATATATATATATATATATATATATATATATATATATATATATATATATATCGGAAAGGATCACAATTTCACAATTTTGCGCGAGATAAAGTATATTCCTAAGAGTCCACAGGGAAAATTAAACACGATAAGTTCCCAAGTACATTTTCGTGTAATAATCATATCATCAGGGGAGACACAAAAGAGAAATATAACTGTCAGTTGATATACAATGAACCGATGTCGGTTATGACGCCATTTGGCAAACATACTATTGTCCAAGACAGAGAACGAGCGTATCATAAAATTATCACTTTACACATTTTATCAGCAATAAAGATATCCAATTTGTATAGACCATCACTAATATTAAGGTTATAGTTCTTTGTGTATCTAGTAATAGAAGATTCAATGATATTTCTCGTGGTAATAGAGTTAGAGTTAACAAGTGAGATAGCATTACTCCAGTCAATAGAATGATCATAGTGTTTAACGTGATTAAACAAGGCATTTCATTCTTGTCCCGTTCTTATACCATATCTATGTTGCTTAGGTCTAACAGAAAGATCCTTACCAGTCTGCCCAACATGAAATTTATCACAATTTCTACATGGCACTTTATGGATGCACCTATGAGAATTTTCTGGTGAATATCATGATTTAGATATTCTTTATATCATTATTGTTGCTGAGGGTAACATTTACATTAAAGGATTTAAGCAAAATGGGAAGTAAAGTAGAATTACTATCAAAAAGGAGAACTAAAAGATTCTTGGTGTCAATGGGAGGTTTGGGCTAAACTCTATTAAATGATTTCTTTGCTAACTTAAGGGATTCACAAATAAAAGATCTAGGGTACTTTAACTTAGATCCAATAGAATATATCTTCTCAAACTCATAATCAAAATACTCTGGACTGCAAATATGTAATGCCCTAAAAAACATAGATTGAAATGATGATAATTTAACTCTGTCATGTTGAGATGAATAACAATGGATATATGAGCGTACATTGGTAGGTTTTTGTATATGGTAAACATGAAATTGTTTCCTTGCCTATGGATCATGAAATCTAATAATGGTAACACACCATTATTTTCATTTTCTACAGTAAATTTGATGGAAGGTACTAAATTGCTGAGTAAGGGGAGAAGTATTTGTAAAAATTTCATATGTTGGCCAAACACAAAGAACATCATCTACATACCTAAACCAAATTGCATTAGAAGGTAAGATATCCCTTAGCAATTTTTTTTCAAAAAATTCCATATAAAGATCACTTAGCACAGGTGAAAAAGGGTTGCCCAGTGCCATACGAAATTTTTGAGCATAATAATCTTCATTGAATTGAAATACACAGTCTTTTATACACAATTTTATTAGTTCAGTGTTAACAGACTTTGAAACAGGTAAATGAATATCATCCAAAACATCAAATATATCTTTTAAAAGGTCATCAACTGTAACTTTTGTGAAGAGTGAGGAAACATCAAAGCTAACTAGTTCGAAATCAATATTAACACTGATATTGTCAAGCTTGTTGACTAAATCTACATTTCTCATGATAGTAGAATTTGATACCTTACCCACTAAAGGGCTTAATTAAGAAACTAACCACTTTGACAATTTATATGTGATGGACCCTATTGAACTCACTATAGGTCTTGCTGAAAATTTTTGTTCATGTGTTTTGAGAAGTCCATACGTATACGGCAATGAAGGGGGGAGAAAATGACAAACTTTTGATAAGCAACCATTGCCTTTCGACGGCAACTTCATTTCTTTATTGAAATGAGAATTAACTGCTTCTAGGGGATTCTTACTGAGTTTAGAATATGTTGTGTCATCATTCAAAAGATCATTTATTTTAGATAAATAGTTTCTTTTGTCTAATCTCACAACAGTGTTAGCCTTCTCCGCTTTAGTAATATGCATATCACTGTCTTTTTTTTAAGGTGTTAATAGCTCTTACAAATATCTTAGTGAAATTAGATTATTGTATGCCAGATTGTCAAAACCAGTGGAATCTCTGCCTAAAACTCTTGCATTCACCACACAAACAGCCCCATCCATAAACAGTGAAATTAAACAACCATGGAGACATCACGCACCTCTACCGCAAGTGGACATTCACTGAGAACCAATCACACTCCTCTTTTCCTACTCGTACACATGCCTTACACCTTGGATAAAAACTTTTCACTGCTAGCATCTTGCCTCCCACACCACATACTCTTAATACCTTCCCCAGAGCATCTCTATCAATTCTATCATATGTTTTCTCCAGATCCATAAATGCTATATACAAATCCATTGTTTTCATAAGTATTTCTCATATACATTCTTCAAGGCAAACATCTGATCCACACACTTCTACCACTTCTAAAACCACACTGCTCTTCCCCAATTTGATGTTCCGTACATGCCTTCACCCTCTCAATGAATACCCTCCCATATAATTTTCCAGGAATACTCAACAAATTTATGCCTCTATAATTTGAAAGCTCACCTTTATCCCCTTTGCTTTGGTACAATGGCACAATGCATGCATTCCGCCAATCCTCAGGCACTTCACCAAAAGCCATACATACATTGAATATCCTCACCAACCAGTCAACAACACAGTCACCCCCCTTGTTGATAAATTCCACTGCAATACCATCCAAACCCGTCGCCTTGCCGGCTTTCATCTTCCAAAAAGCTTTTACTACTTCTGTGTTTACCAAACTATTCTCCCTGACCCTCTCACTTCGCACACCACCTCGATCGAAACACCCTATATCTGCCACTCCATCATCTAAAACATTCAACAAACCTCAGTAACCCCCTTCACCCATTTTCCCATTTGTTCTCTTGTCTTACGCACTTTATTTACATCCTTCCAAAACAACTTTATTCTCTCTAAAATTTCATGATACTCTCTCACCCTAAGTCTCATTTGCCCTGTTTTTCACCTCTTGCATCTTTTTCTTGACCTATTGCCTCTTTCTTTTATACATCTCCCAGTCATTTCCACTTTTTCCTTGTGAATCTCGTCCAAATGCCTCTCTCTTCTCTTTCACTAATAATCTCACTTCTTCATCCCACCATTCACTACCCTTTCTAATCTTACCACCTCTCACGCTTTTCATGCCACAAGCATCTTTTGTGCAAGCCATTACTGCTTCCCTAAATACATCCTATTCCTCCCCACTCCCCTTACGTTAGTGGTTCCAATATTGTTATATGGTTGCGAGGCATGGGCTATAAATAG
Source organism: Panulirus ornatus (assembly GCF_036320965.1). Taxonomy (NCBI): domain Eukaryota; kingdom Metazoa; phylum Arthropoda; class Malacostraca; order Decapoda; family Palinuridae; genus Panulirus; species Panulirus ornatus. The sequence continues at coordinate 25,026,557 of NC_092227.1, forward strand.
GGTTTTGCGAAGGCGGGTGAATGTATTCAAAATGAGATGTTTGAGGACAATATGTGGTGTGAGGTGGTTTGATCGAGTAAGTAATAAATGGGAAAGAGATATGTGTGGTGATAAAAGAGTGTAGTGCATAGAGCAGAACAGGATGTATTGAAATGTTTTGGTCACATGGAGAGTATGAGTGAGGAAAGATTGACAAAGAGCATAAATGCGTTAGAGGTGGAGGGAACGAGGAGAAGTAAAAGGCCAAATTGGAGGTGTAAGGTTGAAGTGAAAAAGATTTTGAGCGATCAGGGCCTGAACATACAGGAGTATGAAAAGCATGCAACGAATAGAGTGAATTTGAACGATGTGGTTTGCCGAGTCGACGTGTTGTCAATGGATTGAGACAGGGCATATGAAGCATTTGGGGTAAACCATGGAACGTTTTGTCGGGCCTGGATGTAGAAAGGGAGCTGTGGTTTCGGTGTATTACACATGACAGCTAGAGACTGAGTGTGAACGGGTGTGGCCTTTGTTGTCTTTACCTATCGCTACCTCGCGCGCACGCGGGGGGAGGAGGGTATTATTTCATGTGTGGCGGGGTGGCGGCGAGAATGAACGCATGAATATGTCTATGTGTATATATGTATATGCCTGTGCGTGTATTTATATGTAAACGGTGAGATGTATAGGTATGTATATGTGGGTGTGTGAGAGTTTATGTATATACGTGTGTGTGTGGGTGGGCTGGGCCATTCTTTTGTCTGTTTCCTTGCGCATCCTCGCTAACGTGGGAGACAGCGACAAGGTATAATATAATGATAATATATATATATATATATATATATATGTATATATATATATATATATATATATATATATATATATATATATATATATATATATATATATATATATATATATATATATATATATATATATACACACACAGAAAGTACAACCGGCTATGCTTTTAGAAGTATTTCCCTCTCACCTGAAGGCTTATCACCCGGTCTGCCCCACGGTGTCGTTTTTTTCTGTAAACTTGTTTTTCTGGGTTTTCTTTCACGGTTTTCTTCACCCAGGTGGGTCCTATAGTGCCAGGAATGGCCACCTTGATGTTGTTTTTGCCGCCTGAAACACTTTCTCTTTTTCTCTACTTTGCAGTCGTGCTTGACAGGATTACCAACTCTTTTAAGGAGTAAGACAGGAATACCAAACAGTCAGAATATAGAGCAAGAGCGAGAACGAAACTTAATGCAAGGTGCAGTAGAACGGGTGTTCACCAAGAATATCTATGTGGTAACTGTTGTCACAGCCTCAACAGGCGGGTAGGGTTGTGACGGGCCTGCCACGAACACCTTTTATCACAGTCCCAGCAGACGGGTTGGGTAGTTACTGAGCGTTTGTTGCCATAGCACTCCTTTACCGGATGAGTGTTGACGACGCTACTGTCATGAGCCAGTGCATAATTTTAACGAAAGATATTATACTGGTTTTTCCATTCTATCAGACCTGTAAACTTCGTCTAATGTGATATACCGATAAAGTGATGCAAGATATGTGATGAAAAGGAGAGTAATGATTGACTTATCATGAGCAGTGAAGTAGCTAGGACAGGTCTGAGGTTGATAGAGAAACTATATGAAGTAAAGATATAAGTGGGTGATGATAGCGAGAAACGTGGAGAGACAGAGACAAATGCAGGAAATGATATACGAACACAACGAAAAATAAGCATAAACACTCTCTGACATTGAATGAGATATGAATGAGGGAGGATTAGATGAATGAAGAATATGACTATGATTACAGTAACGTATAAAAGAAGAAAACTAATCTTTGCCATTGATTACAACGAAATAAAACATAGTAATAATGATAATGACAATGTTTGATAATGATAACAATAATGACTATAGCAATTTCGGTTGTGACTGTGACAATAGCAGTGATAGTATTACTGACAACAGTAGTTGTAGTTGTAGTAGAGGTAATAGTATTAGAGGTAGTTTAAGTGGTATAATAATATTAATGATAATAATAATGATGATGATAATAATATTAATGATAATAATAATGATAATGATAATAATAATAATAACGCTACCTCGCTAACGCGGGAAATGGCGAATAGTATGAAAGAAAGAAAATAATGATAATAGTAATAATAATGATAATAAAACTAATAATAATAATAATCATAATAATGAAAATGATAATGATAATGATAATGATAATTATGATAATTGTAATGATAATAATGGTAATAATAAAATGATAATGATAACGATGATAATAGTAATGATTATAATAATGATAATGGTAATAATGATAACAAAAATAACAACAAAAATAATGATAATGATAAAAATGATAATACTAATAATAGTAATAATAATATTGATAATAATGATAATGATAATGATAATTATGATAATTGTAATGATAATAATGGTAATAATAAAATGATAATGATAACGATGATAATAGTAATGATTATAATAATGATAATGGTAATAATGATAACAAAAATAACAACAAAAATAATGATAATGATAATGAGTGTAATAGAAGATATGAAGAGAGAACATAACAAACTTGACAGCATACTCTGGTCTGCCTGGGACTGGGGATGACTAACTTATGCAGGACGACATGTGACCTTTTTTGAACGGCAACCTCGCAGATGACCGACCTTCTCTAGACGGCAGTCTCTCCTATGACTGGATGGCATCCTCTAAGGAAACATTTAGTCTCCACATTCTTTTGATCACAGTAATAGCAAAAATATCTCTCTCCTCCATAATCATTTTTCTTTTCACCTAAGGATGTTCAAAAAAGAGGGAAAGAAATTGGTACGACACTGATATTTACATTTTTCTTCTCAGGTTTACCTCCAGGCTTGACCTTTCTTCTGTTTGCCAGCACTGCATGAAGACGACCACTCGTGAACCAATATTCACTTTCGAGAGACTTACTTCATATCTTAAGAGTTTATTTTCTCGTTCTCAGATTACCTTCCTGGTAACTAGGTAACTAGGTTCTTAGTAACAGTATCCTCCTGACCTCAGGTTGATAATTCACCCTCGTACCACGCAGCCTGAGGCTTGGTATAAAGATCTTCTTTAATTGTATTGTTCCACATTAGCTTTTATAATAACTGCATCTACGTCAGCAAATTATATAGAGTAGGAGCTGTATAACACTTGACTCAAATCTATCAATAGCCTTATATGAGATATAATTCTGTATACAGTCAATTCCAACATAATTAACGTATTTTGAACATAGTTATCTAAACCATTCCAGTGAAGGATGTAATATTACAGAAGACGACGATCAATTTTTTCTCTATCAAGATGACCTCTTCACTCCATCGTCAAGAAACTAAATGTGACTTACTATTTCTTAACGCCATCGATGAATATGGTATCTTAGTTCTCTTACTGATGTCCTTTGAAGTGCAATGGGATGACTGCCCGTGCATATTAAAGTCATTGGTGCCGTAGTAGTCACGTCTGGCTTCTCTGACGCTTGGTATGTTATGCTTTCCCACTCCTGAAAAAACAACAACAACGGCAACAACAGCAACAACAGCAACAACAATTAGGACATACACCGTGGCTTCAATCCTCTATGAAACTGACTGCATAATAATCACCCCCACATCTCCAATAAGAATATTGATATTATACAGTCCACTGGAGTCCTCCTACCTGAATAGTAATATAATCCTTCATTCACCTTGCAAAGGAAAAATGATGTTATTGACATGATATAGTCCCTTTCCTCTATTTTGGCAAGAACATTGTTTCGTAATCCTTTCACATTATATACATCAAACAACAAAAACACAACCATATGATGCTATTTTCATGTACTGCTTTAACAGAAACATTGATGTGACATGCATAATCCTACAACTGTATCAAAATATTACTGATCTAAAATAATTCTCCGTCATCTTTCTAGTAAGAACCCCTCAAACAAGAATATTGCTGTGACAAACCTTCGTCCACTACAGTAAACTGAGAATGCATGTGACATAATCATGTCCCCTTCGCTAGTTAGAAATGTGATAGAACATAATTTTACTCAACTCTTTGACATGATTACTCAAGGGAATAATTTCCGTTCCATTTCCCTGGCAACAATATCTACGTGACATAATCCTTATCCACCCATATAGATATTCCATAATCCTCCTGCACTTATTGAGAAAGAACACTGATGTGGCATTACCATTATCTATCAGCAAACGAAATGTTTGATGCGATGTCCTCCTCCTGTGTTCTTCTACAAGACTGTTGACATAACATAATCCCTCCCCACTCACCCAGCGAACATGTGCCATGGCTAGCTCACTTTACTACCATCACCTTCAAGGAGTTTACCCGACACCCTCACCATGAAGCGTTCAGATTAGCTTAGCTCCATCACTCACAGATACACAGCCATAGGCAACAACGACGTTCGCTAAGTCACTTTACACCTGCAACCGTAACTGACTGAAGACTCCTTCCCATTCCTCATGTGTAGTGTAACCTTCACCCAGCGTACGTAAGCAAAGAATGAATAAGAAGGGAAGTGGGAATAGAAAGTCTATGAAGAAGGAAGGGGCGAGGGGAGAAGATGTGGAAATCGAAGATGAAGAATGGAAAGGAAAAAAGAAAAGAATTAAATAGGGAAAGGAGGCCAAAGCAGAGGAATGGAATGAGTTCGTTTCGATGAAGACGAGTGAGGAGATGAAGATGACAGTGACAATGACGATGACGATGATGATGATGATAATTACTGTAAGAAACGAAATAAAGGACGAAAAGAGGAGCAAAAAGAATATGATGCCAAAGGAGATCAAAGTGAAGTAGAAAAATAAAGAAGAGAAGTGAAAGGCGAAGGAGATAGATGCAACTTTGCAACCTTCGTACCCCGTCAAGACATGTTCTAATTTTTTATGTTGTTGTTGCTTTCTTGTAAACATGGCTATTCTTCATCGGTTTGGATAAGTCTGGCCAACAAAATTATTCATATCAAAAGAAATTCTCAACCCATCGACAAGTAACTGGAAAATTGATTACTTCTATCTAGAATCTGAATAGTAACTCCCTCTTGCTCTCACGGAACCACTACTACTCAAGGTTACTGTGAAACAATATCTGCAGAAGTCTTATATACTCATGCAGATAAAAGCAGGAGCAACAGATCTAGTTGCCTGATTGGGCATGAAGAACATGAGTTTCCAGCTTCAGCTGCCAGGAATTCTTTTCTATTATTTGTACGGCACTAGGAAGAGCTGAGAGTTGATTTTGGCCCCTTTCCTGCAGTCTATTCAACAGTGTTGCAGTGAAGTGAAGACGAATTTTCATCCACATTCCCCTAATCACGTTCAACGGACAGCAGATGATTCTTTTTTTTTTAATTTCCAATCACCCACAACGAAGGAAGGATGAGAAGCACAAGAGACTTTCCTTGATGTGATGCATAGTTCCCAAACAGGGAATACATGGTATCACACTGAATAGATGACTTTCAGCATAGAATACATAATGACAGATGACCACTTCTGTGATGCCTCAGACTGATGATTAATACTGTCAATCCTCCAGACACAATCAGCATATACTGAGTGGTCATTAGATTGTGTTCTCACACCATACCAATGAGTAGCCATCCAAAATACAATCACTTCTAGAATAAGACGGTTGATATTATTGATTTACTCTCCTCTTCGCTTATGCATTTATCGAACATGACTTACTCAAGTCTGAATTCCTCTTGTATGTCATCAAACAGGGTTTTGCTTCAGTTTCCCCACCGAGGATGAAACATGACTTCATCTTGGCTCCACTAGGAAATAAGAAATGATTCCGTCTCGCTTCCCATTGTAAATGATGAGACATGTTTCAGTCTTCGTTTCAACAATGAATGATAAGATATGATTCTTTCTCGGTTCCTCTTGTGAGTTATGAGACAGTCTCCCATCTTGGTCCCACCAGTGAAAGGTGAAACGTTATTTTGTTTCCGTTCTCCTAATAAGTGATGAGACATGATTTCCTCTTGGCCTCATCAGTGAATGATGAAAAGTAACTCGTCTTGGCTTCTCTAGTGAATGATGAAAAAATTATTACTGCTACTATAGTGTGTAATGCAACATGGCTCATTTATCTTTTTTTCTGTTTAGATTTGTTGGGTCTAAGCTCCTCTGGTAACTAGAACAATCATCTCTCGCACATCTTGCACCATATATCAAGATAGTACGCTGAAAACACTATACTCTGGTTATTTGGGGGCCTTGCCATGAAAAATCGACAACCGATATCGTTTACTCCTTGTTTGCTCTACGCTCTATACGGGGCGCTGGGCATGGAGCCCACTGCTCATGAAATGGTCTCAACTCTGTATAAAGATTTTCATAATTTGGGGGGAATGAGGGAGGGGGTTAATCTTCACGAGCTAAAATCTTAATCATTGACAAAAAAACAAATGTAAAGATTACACAGTAAACATGCTCATAAGGCGTTTTTCATTATCATTCCTTAGAAATAGTGAGTGTATATGTTTGTAAATGTTGAAGTTATTTGTGAAATCAAAGCCATTGCCATGAAGCAAGGGTAAGCAAAAACAGCTGTTTGCAGAATTTGGTGTCTGGGATATTACGCCTTTTTTTTGGGGGGGGGGGGGGGGTAAATTTTGGTCGCCATCAATTGTGGCAGTTGATGGCTACGTTCAATATAAGGCTGTGGAGATGGAAGCAGAGTATCGTCCGAAAATATTCCTGGTCATGATCATGTTTCGTAGAAGCACACTTTCTTTATAATGTTCACATTTAGACATTTTTTTTCTTGTAAATGAATATCAAACGTCATTAAGTATGTAGTTCCTGCATCTTTGGTCCATTCTATTCCCAGACCGGATTTCGACCAAATCGCGTTACGGAATATATCAATCGTCGATTTTTAACGACAAACACTAATAAACAGAATATGGTCATCTCAACGATACAGTGTTCACTTGCACTTGAGGCGACAGTTCGAGAAAAAGCCACTGATTATTTCTTGCCACCGTCACCTTCTGCCACGAGAGATACAGTCCGACACCCCAGTTTCGTCCAGCTTTGCCGGGCTAGTCTACATAGAACTACAGGAATAAGCTCATCCTAGCCACTGTGAGCATCAAAAATGAAAGTGTTTGCAATGTATGTTTGAAGAACTTCTCTTTAACCCTCTCATCCCTTTTCGAAGTCTCGATGTCCTTTATGTCATTTCTTTTTATATTTCTAGTACGTCGCTGCATGTTCCATTAACTATTGATAATTATATTTTTTCATATATATTCGCCACTATTCCCATTAGCGAGGTAGCGTCAAGACAGATGGCAGAACCTGAGAAAGAAAAATTCCCACTTAGCCCTATTCTCTGTTCCTTCTTTATGAAAAGTAAAACTGGAGGGGAGGATTTCCAGCCCCCAGTCCCTCCACTTTTAGACGCCTTGCACGACACGCAGGGAATACGTCAGCCGCTCCCTTTCTCCCCTTCCCAGGGATAATGATAATTGTAATAATGATAATAATAACGATAAGATGATTATAATGATAATAGTAATAATGATAATAACAATGATAATGATAATAATAATAATGATAATAAAAATAATAATGCTAACAATAATTGTGCAAAGTAAAACAAAAGAATACAAAAGAATTCAGACACTGGCTCCTTTCGATGCTGTTTGTGGTAGCGGAAGATATCAGAAACAGATTAGAGTGGTAGTAGTGGAAAGACATGAGGATGATTTAAAGAGGAAACCTGCAAGCTGTTCATTTGATTAAGGAAGTGCAAATAATGTTAATCCTGGACCTGAAACGAAATATTTGTCAAGACCATCCTAATCGGTAAATCATTCCATGTTAAGTACATGAAATAAGGTAATTCTCCTTCTATGTAAAGTGTTTGCCCACGAGTTTGTATCCATTACTACGAATAACATTAGACAAATCATGCCGTAAATTGATGGTAAAATCAAGATAATTAAAGCTGTTGATTTACCTATATTTGCACTTAAATTGATTAAAGTCGTTCAGCCGGTACTCATAGAATTTGTTTCTTAGTTTGGGAATCATCTAGTGTATCGACGCTGCACTTTTCCATATTGTCAGTCTGTTTTTCTGTACGTGACCAAAACTGAAAACAGTGGTCAAGATGAAAACGAACTAATAAACTGTAAAGAGTGAGGATAATTTCCCAAGACTTACATTTGAAAGCTCCACATATGAGAACCCAAGAATTCTGATCACTCTTTTCATTGCGTCAGTATACTGTATACTTGGTTTTAAGGTCACCAGAGATCGTTATATCAAAATCTTTATTTCCACTTAACTTTTGCAGCTTCTTGTTTTAATTACCGATATGTGAAACTTTGCTTTTATCAATTCTGAAATTCATATGCCACTTATGACACCAGTTCATCAATATCCTTCAGTTTCAAAAGTCAGTTTCAAACTTCAGACATCTAGAGTTCAGTTGTTTATTATTTTTGTTTCCCAGCTTGTTATCAACTGCGAATATCGATATCTTACATTGAAGTATATCATCCATATCATTGATATACATGAGAAAGAAAACGGATCCAAGATTAATTCCTTTGGTACACCTTTGTTACGTCTAACCGCTATGAGACCTGACCATCCTAGTTAACAACCTACCAAACACCGAAGCACGATCTCATCAATACCACTTGACTTAACCCTTGCTAATATACTTCTCTAAAGAACTTTATCGAATGTTTTTTTTAGAATCTAAGTAGATGATATCAACTGCTTTACTTTCTTCATACATGTTGATTATATCATAAAAGACATCAAGTAGACTTGTCAGACTTAAACCATCTTTGTCGAAAGCCATGATGAGAATCATATATTAATTTGTAGTCCTCTAGATATACTAAATGATCGTTTCCATAAAGTTTGCAACTACAATAATAGGTCATAATTTTCGGACAGTGGTTTCGTAACCTTTCTCAATAAGGTGTCACGTTAGCAAACTTTCATTCCCTTGCAACCTCCTCGTAGCAACTAACTTATTGAAGAAAGAAGTCAAGGGCTTTCGCCACTTTTGTCGGCCTTGGATAAGGTTGATCAGGTCTGCTGTTTTATTTACTCTCATTTTGTTTATTGCTGATGAAATATATTTTACTATTACGTCGATATCTTGCAAAACGTTCACCTCTCCTGTCAGTGAAACTGGTTTCGGGGCATGGGTTCAGCCTTTGAATTATAAGTGCAAATCTAGGCATTTTCCCATGGCTTCGTTGTCTTGAACCAAGTCACTGTTTTCCGTAATTGATAGATTACTTGATTGGGTAATGACTCTCTTGCTTGTAACAGCAAAACTCCTTAGAGCTTCTTTTGTTGTATTCGGTAATAAACGCTTCACACTGACGTTTAGCTTGTCATAAAAGTCTCTGAATTTCTCTACTTCAATTGACATATTGAATTTTATCATTATCATCATTATTCTTACTGTTAATATCATTATCATTAACAGAAATAGCAGTAGCACTACTAGTAGTAGGTATAAACGAAATTTGAACAGATTTGCATATTTCCTGATGATTATTCACGTAACATTAATCAAAACCGAGTTCTTCATAACAGAAAATGTTTTGAAAACACTTCAGAACCCCTATTGGTGCTTCCACTTCACTCTCCCAACGGCAACAACAATATACCATATTCCTCTCCCCCACCATCCTCCAACAAGAGCTTCGACGTGACATCCTCCTGCACTCTTGAGCTCCTACAGTGAGCAGTGTGCCGTGACCGATCCTCTCACTGTCACCTCCAGAGACAGAACTCGACACCTGGAGCAACACGCCACCTGAATTGCTTAGCCTCGTTGCTCACAGGTAAACTTTGGCAGTCAGTTACGAAGCTCCCTGAATCAATATGCACTTGGACTCTTAACTGTCTGATGATTTCAAGGGAAGAGGATGAGGGAGACGAACGATAAAAAGGGGAAGTCGGAAATAGGAAGGAAGACGATAAAGGGGTGAGCATGAGTGGTAGGAGGGCATGGATGAGGAAGAAACAAAAGCAAGAGAAAAAAAAGAGGGAAGTAGGAAGCCAAAGTGACAAAACAGAAGTCGGGATAGCGAACAAATAGAGGAGGAAGGTGGGAAAGGGACGGGAAAAGCGAGGAGAAAAGAAGTAATCTATCGAAGGGAATGAGGCTAGCATGGGAGAGGACGTAGAAAAGCAAGATCAGAAGAAAGACAAAAGAGAGAGAAACGGCTTTAAAGATGATGTTGCCAGAAAATGATGTTCAAAATATAAATGAAAGTGGAAATATGGGGAAAGATTGTACCAAACAGGAAGCAAAGCATGGTAATAATCTAAGAAGTTGATGATGATAATACAGATGATATAGTGACAATAAAGAAAAGAAAAGAAAGGAAAAGAAAAGAGAAAGAAGGAAGACAAAGAACTATCTTTCAAACTTTTTTGCTGTTTCCCGGGTGGTTAAGTAGCACCAGGAACAAACGAAGATCGAACAGTTTTATTTGCTCATATCCATCATAGTTGACATAATACATATGATACAACCAAAACCAGAGTCACCTGTCTACAGCAAAGACCCACACACCTTCCTATGCTATCCATGGCGACTTCATATGCCACGGTTTAGTCTAGTCACAGCATGTTGGATCCTGTGTACTGTACCATGACACGTACCCACAGAGCACCGTTTGCACGATTATGCCATCAAACATACCCATCTTTGCCCTCCCAGACAGTGACTCTCTCCACATTTTACGGAAATTCCTCCAAGATTTTTCACCCTGCCCCATTCTGTGGTTTACTTCAGCTCCCATACTTCCATCAGCTAATCTGTGTCTCAAACTCTCCAGTTCCTCCAGGTTCTTACCACTGAAACTCACTCTCCACCTGCTAAACCTCATTACCTTACTTTTATTTACATTGGCTCAACATTTTCCAGTTTACACAATTTTCAGTGTTCAGACATCAGCTTTTGCTGTTTCTTATTCGAATCTCTCATCACCGCCATGACATATGCATAGACCTACTGATTCATCTCTCATGACTTACTTATTTCAAACATACTGAAGTCCAGTCTCTCTCTCTCCATGACCATCACATCCATCCTTACAAAGCCATAATGACACCACAAACCCTTGATGCACTCTCACCTTCACATGGCACCACTCACCATCCATCCTATTTGCACACATTTGTGTTTATGTATATATATATATATATATATATATATATATATATATATATATATATATATATATATATATATATATATATATATATATATATATATATATACATATATATGTATATATATGTATATATATATATATATATATATATATATATATATATATATATATATATATATATATATATATATATATATATATATATATATATATATATATATATATATATATATATATATATATATATATATATATATATATGTATATATATATATATATATATATATATATATATATATATATATATATATCTCATGCCCAGGTGCATATGCACCAATAATCACCCACCTCTCTCCATCAACTTTCAATTTTACCCATATTAATCGAGAATTTACTTTCTTACATTCTATCACATACTCCCACAACTCCTGTTTCAGGAGTATTGCTACTCCTTCCCTTGCTCTTGTCCTCTCACTAACCCCTGACTTCACTCCCCAGACATTTCCAAACCACTCTTCCCCTTTACCCTTGAGCTTCGTTTCACTCAGAGCCAAAACATCCAGGTTCCTTTCCTCAAACATACTACCTATCTCTCCTTTTTTCACATCTTGGTTACATCCACACACATTTAGGCACCCCACTCTGAGCCTTCGAGGAGGATGATCACTCCCCGCGTGACTCCTTCTTCTGTTTCCCATTTTAGAAAGTTAATACAAGGAGGGGAGGATTTCCGGCCCCCCGCTCCCGTCCCCTCTAGTCGCTTTCTACGACACGCGAGGAATACGTGGGAAGTATTCTTTCACCCCTATCCCCAGGGATAATATACATATATATATACATATACACACACACACACACACACACACATATGCACATACACACACACACACACACATACATATATATACATATGAAAAATGTAAGAACAATTTAGAAACAAACTTTTAGCTTGAAATGAATGAAAAAAAAAAATGAATGTCACATAATGGTTCAACCTCTGGCTATGATACAGCGCTGGTGGCTGATTCATGTGAGAAACTGCAGAAGCTGGTGACTGAGTTTGGTAAAGTGTGTGGAAGAAGAAAGTTGAGAGTAAATGTGAATAAGAGCAAGGTTATTAGGTACAGTAGGGGTGAGGGTCAAGTCAATTGGGAGGTGAGTTTGAATGGAGAAAAACTGGAGGAAGTGAAGTGTTTTAGATATCTGGGAGTGGATCTGTCAGCGGATGGAACCATGGAAGCGGAAGTGGATCATAGGGTGGGGGAGGGGGCGAAAATTTTGGGAGCCTTGAAAAATGTGTGGAAGTCGAGAACATTATCTCGGAAAGCAAAAATGGGTATGTTTGAGGGAATAGTGGTTCCAACAATGCTGTATGGTTGCGAGGCGTGGGCTATGGATAGAGATGTGCGCAGGAGGATGGATGTGCTGGAAATGAGATGTTTGAGGACAATGTGTGGTGTGAGGTGGTTTGATCGAGTAAGTAACGTAAGGGTAAGAGAGATGTGTGGAAATAAAAAGAGCGTGGTCGAGAGAGCAGAAGAGGGTGTTTTGAAATGGTTTGGGCACATGGAGAGAATGAGTGAGGAGAGATTGACCAAGAGGATATATGTGTCGGAGGTGGAGGGAACGAGGAGAAGAGGGAGACCAAATTGGAGGTGGAAAGATGGAGTGAAAAAGATTTTGTGTGATCGGGGCCTGAACATGCAGGAGGGTGAAAGGAGGGCAAGAAATAGAGTGAATTGGAGTCATGTGGTATACAGGGGTTGATGTGCTGTCAGTGGATTGAAGCAAGGCATGTGAAGCGTCTGGGGTAAACCATGGAAAGCTGTGTAGGTATGTATATTTGCGTGTGTGGACGTGTGTATGTACATGTGTATGGGGGGCGGGGGTTGGGCCATTTCTTTCGTCTGTTTCCTTGCGCTACCTCGCAAACGCGGGAGACAGCGACAAAGTATAAAAAAAAAAAAAAAAAAAAAAAAAAAAATATATATATATATATATATACATATATATATATATATATATATATATATATATATATATATATATATATATATATATATATATATATATATATATATATATATATATATATATATATTTTCATTTTATTTTGGTTTGTCGCTGTCTCCCGCGTTTGCGAGGTAGCGCAAGGAAACAGACGAAAGAAATGGCCCAACCCATCCCCATACACAATGTATAAACATACACGTCCACACACGCAAATATGAATACCTATACATCTCAATGTACACGTATATATACACACACAGACACATACATATATACCCATGGACACAATTCACACTGTCTGCCTTTATTCATTCCCATCGCAACCTCGCCACACATGGGATACCATCCCCCTCCCCCCTCATGTGTGCGAGGTAGCACTAGAAAAAGACAACAAAGGTCCCATTCGTTCACACTCAGTCTCTAGCTGTCATGCAATAATGCCCGAAACCACAGCTCCCTTTCCACATCCAGGAACCACACAACTTTCCATGGTTTACCCCAGACGCTTCACATGCCCTGATTCAATCCACTGACAGCACGTCAACCCCGGTATACCACATCGATCCAATTCACTCTATTCCTTGACCTCCTTTCACCCTCCTGCATGTTCAGGCCCCGATCACACAAAATCTTTTTCACTCCATCTTTCCACCTCCAATTTGGTCTTCCACTTCTCCTCGTTCCCTCCACCTCCGACACATATATCCTCTTGGTCAATCTTTCCTCACTCATTTTCTCCATGTGCCCAAACCATTTCAAAACACCCTCTACTGCTCTCTCAACCACGCTCTTTTTATTTCCACACATCTCTCTTACCCTTACGTTACTTATTCGATCATACCACCTCACACCACACATTGTCCTCAAACATCTCATTTCCAGCATATCCATCCTCCTGCGCACAACTCTATCCATAGCCGACACCTCGCAACCATACAACATTGTTGGAATTACTATTCCTTCAAACATACCCATTTTTGCTTTCCGAGATAATGTTCTCGACTTCCACACATTCTTCAAGTCTCCCAGAATTTTCGCCCCCTCCCCCACCCTATGATCCACTTCCGCTTCCATGGTTCCATCCGCTGTCAGATCCACTCCCAGATATCTAAAACACTTCACTTCCTCCAGTTTTTCTCCATTCAAACTCACCTCCCAATTGACTTGAACCTCAACCCTACTGTACCTAATAACCTTGCTCTTATTCACATTTACTCTTAACTTTCTTCTTTCACACACATTACCAAACTCAGTCACCAGCTTCTGCAGTTTCTCACATGAATCAGCCACCAGCGCTGTATCATCAGCGAACTGCGTAGGTTTGTATATTTCCGTGTGTGGACGTATGCATATACATGTGTATGGAGTTGGGTTGGGCCATTTCTTTCGTCTGTTTCCTTGCGCTACCTCGCAAACGCGGGAGACAGCGACAAAGCAAAAAAAAAAGAAAAAAAAAAATATATATATATATATATATATATATATATATATATATATATATATATATATATATATATATATATATATATATATATATATATGTATATATATATATATATATATATATATATATATATATATATATATATATATATATATATATATATATATATATATATATATATATATATATATATATATATATACATTGATGCAAGCGACCGGGTTATAGTGATGGGTGATTTGAATGCAAAGGTGAGTAGTGTGGGAGTTGAGGGAATAATTGGTATACATGGGGTGCTCAGTGTTGTAAATGGAAATGGTGAAGAGCTTGTAGATTTATGTGCTGAAAAAGGACTGGTGATTGGGAATACCTGGTTTAAAAAGCGAGATATACATAAGTATATGTGAATAAGAGCAAGGTTATTAGGCACAGTAGGGTTGAGGGTCAAGTCAATTGGGAGGTGAGTTTGAATGGAGAAAAACTGGAGGAAGTGAAGTGTTTTAGATATCTGGGAGTGGATCTGGCAGCGGATGGAACCATGGAAGCGGAAGTGGATCATAGGGTGGGGGAGGGGGCGAAAATTCTGGGGGCCTTGAAGAATGTGTGGAAGTCGAGAACATTATCTCGTAAAGCAAAAATGGGTATGTATGAAGGAATAGTGGTTCCAACAATGTTGTATGGTTGCGAGGCGTGGGCTATGGATAGAGTTGTGCGCAGGAGGATGGATGTGCTGGAAATGAGATGTTTGAGGACAATGTGTGGTGTGAGGTGGTTTGATCGAGTGAGTAACGTAAGGGTAAGAGAGATGTGTGGAAATAAAAAGAGCGTGGTTGAGAGAGCAGAAGAGGGTGTTTTGAAGTGGTTTGGGCACATGGAGAGAATGAGTGAGGAAAGATTGACCAAGAGGATATATGTGTCGGAGGTGGAGGGAACGAGGGGAAGAGGGAGACCAAATTGGAGGTGGAAAGATGGAGTGAAAAAGATTTTGTGTGATCGGGGCCTGAACATGCAGGAGGGTGAAAGGAGGGCAAGGAATAGAGTTAATTGGAGCGATGTGGTATACCGGGGTTGACGTGCTGTCAGTGGATTGAATCAGGGCATGTGAAGCGTCTAGTGTAAACCATGGAAAGCTGTGTAGGTGTGTATATTTGCGTGTGTGGACGTATGTATATGCATGTGTATGGGGGGGGGTTGGGCCATTTCTTTCGTCTGTTTCCTTGCGCTACCTCGCAAACGCGGGAGACAGCGACAAAGTATAATAATAATGATAATACATAAGTATACGTATGTAAGTAGGAGAGATAGCCAGAGAGCGTTATTGGATTACGTGTTAATTGACAGGCGCGCGAAAGAGAGACTTTTGGATGTAAATGTGCTGAGAGGTGCAACTGGAGGGATGTCTGATCATTATCTTGTGGAGGATAAGGTGAAGATTTGTATGGGCTTTCAGAAAAGAAGAGTGAATGTTTGGGTGAAGAGGGTGGTGAGAGTAAGTGAGCTTGGGAAGGAGACTTTTGCGAGGAAGTACCAGGAGAGACTGAGTACAGAATGGAAAAAGGTGAGAACAAAGGAGGTAAGGGGAGTGGGGCAGGAATGGGATGTATTTAGGAAATCAGTGATGGATTGCGCAAAAGATACTTGTGGCATGAGAAGCGTGGGAGGTGGGTTGATTAGAAAGGGTAGTGAGTGGTGGGATGAAGAAGTAAAATTATTAGTGAAAGACAAGAGAGAGGCATTTGGACGATTTTTGCAGGGAAAAATGCAATTTAGTGGGAGATGTATAAAAGAAAGAGACAGGAGGTGAAGAGAAAGGTGCAAGAGGTGAAAAAGAGGACAAATGAGAGTTGGGGTGAGAGAGTATCATTAAATTTTAGGGAGAATAAAAAGATGTTCTGGAAGGACGTAAATAAAGTGCGTAAGACAAGGGAGCAAATGGTAACTTCAGTGAAGGGTGCTAATGGGAAGGTGATAACAAGTAGTGGTGATGTGAGGAGATGGAGTGAGTATTTTGAAGGTTTGTTGAATCTGTTCGATGATAGAGTGGCAGATATAGGGTGTCTTGGATGAGGTGGTGTGCAAAGTGAGAGGGTTGGGGAAAATGATTCGGTAAACAGATAGGAGGTAGTAAAAGCTTTGCGGAAGATGAAAGCTGGCAAGGCAGCAGGTTTGGATGGTATTGCAGTGGAATTTATTAAAAAAGGGGATGACTGTATTGTTGACTGATTGGTAAAGTTATCTAATGTATGTATGACTCATGGTGAGGTGCCTGAGGATTGGCGGAATGCGTGCATAGTGCCATTGTACAAAGGCAAAGGGGATAAGAGTGAGTGCTCAAATTACAGAGGTATAAGTTTGTTGAGTATTCCTGGTAAATCATATGGGAGGGTATTGATGGAGAGGGTGAAGGCATGTACAGAGCATCAGATTGGGGAAGAGCAGTGTGGTTTCAGAAGTGGTAGAGGATGTGTGGATCAGGTGTTTGCTTTGAAGAATATATGTGAGAAATACTTAGAAAAGCAAATGGATTTGTATGTAGCATTTATGGATCTGGAGAAGGCATATAATAGAGTTGATAGAGATGCTCTGTGGAAGGTATTAAGAATATATGGTGTGGGAGGCAAGTTGTTAGAAGCAGTGAAAAGTTTTTATCGAGGATGTTAGGCATGTGTACGTGTAGAAAGAGAGGAAAGTGATTGGTTCTCAGTGAATGTAGGTTTGCGGCAGGGGTGTGTGATGTGTCCATGGTTGTTTAATTTGTTTATGGATGGGCTTGTTAGGGAGGTGAATTTAAGAGTTTTGGAAAGAAGGGCAAGAATGAAGTCTGTTGTGGATGAGAGAGCTTGGGAAGTGAGTCAGTTGTTGTTCGCTGATGATACAGCGCTGTTGGCTGATTCATGTGAGAAACTGCAGAAGCTGGTGACTGAGTTTGGTAAAGTGTGTGGAAGAAAAAAGTTAAGAGTAAATGTGAATAAGAGCAAGGTTATTAGGTACAGTAGGGTTGGGGGTCAAGTCAAAATGGGAGGTAAGTTTGAATGGAGAAAAACTGGAGAAAGTAAAGTGTTTTAGATAATTGGTAGTGGATCTGGCAGCGGATGGAACCATGGAAGCGGAAGTGAATCATAGGGTGGGGGAGGAGGCGAAAATCCTGGGAGCCTTGAAGAATGTGTGGAAGTCGAGAACATTATCTCGGAAAGCAAAAATGGGTATGTTTGAAGGAATAGTGGTTCCAACAATGTTGTATGGTTGCGAGGCGTGGGCTATGGATAGAGATGTGCGCAGGTGGGTGGATGTGCTGGAAATAAGATGTTTGAGGACAATGTGTGGTGTGAGGTGGGTTGATCGAGTAAGTAATGCAAGGGTAAGAGAGATGTGTGGAAATAAATAGAGCGTGGTTGAGAGAGCAGAAGAGGGTGTTTTGAAATGGTTTGGGCACATGGAGAGAATGAGTGAGGAAAGATTGACCAAGAGGATATATGTCTTGGAGATGGAGGGAACGAGGAGAAGTGGGAGACCAAATTGGAGGTGGAAAGATGTAGTAAAAAAGATTTTGAGTGATCCGGGCCTTAACATGCAGGAGGGTGAAAGGCGGGCAAGGAATAGAGTGAATTTGGATCGATGAGGTATACCGGGGTTGACGTGCTGTCAGTGGATTCAATCAGGGCATGTGAAGCGTCTGGGGTAAGTCATGGAGAGCTGTGTGGGGCCTGGATGTGGAAAGGGAGCTGTAGTTTCGGGCATTATTGCATGACAGCGAGAGACTGAGTGTGAACAAATGAGGCCTTTGTTGTCTTTTCCTAGCGCTATCCCGCAAACATGAGGGGGAGGGGGATGGTATTCCATGTATGGTGAGGTGGCGATGGGAATGAATAAAGGCAGACAATGTGAATTATGTACATGGGAATATATGTATGTGTCTGTGTGTGTATATATATGTATACATTGAGATATATAGGTATGTATATTTGCGTGTGTGGACGTGTATGTATATAGATGTGTATGGGGGTGGGTTTGGCCATTTCTTTCGTCTGTTTCCTTGCGCTACCTCGCAAACGCGGGAGACAGCGACAAAGAAGAATAAATGAATATATATATATATATATATATATATATATATATATATATATATATATATATATATATATATATATATATATATATATATTTCTATAAATATATATATAATTATACATAAATAAATATATATATATATATATATATATATATGTATATATATATATATATATATATATATATATATATATATATATATATTTTTTTTTTTTCTTTTTTTTATACTTTGTGGCTGTCTCCCGCGTTTGCGAGGTAGCGCAAGGAAGCAGACGAAAGAAATGGCCCAACCCCCCCCATACACATGCATATATATACGTCCACACACGCAAATATACATACCTACACAGCTTTCCATGGCTTACCCCAGACGCTTCACATGCCTTGATTCAATCCACTGACAGCACGTCAACCCCGGTATACCACATCGCTCCAATTCACTCTATTCCTTGCCCTCCTTTCACCCTCCTGCATGTTCAGGCCCCGATCACACAAAATCTTTTTCACTCCATCTTTCCACCTCCAATTTGGTCTCCCTCTTCTCCTTGTTCCCTCCACCTCCGACACATATATCCTCTTGGTCAATCTTTCCTCACTCATCCTCTCCATGTGCCCAAACCACTTCAAAACACCCTCTTCTGCTCTCTCAACCACGCTCTTTTATTTCCACACATCTCTCTTACCCTTACGTTACTCACTCGATCAAACCACCTCACACCACACATTGTCCTCAAATATCTCATTTCCAGCACATCCATCCTCCTGCGCACAACTCTATCCATAGCCCACGCCTCGCAACCATACAACATTGTTGGAACCACTATTCCTTCAAACATACCCATTTTTGCTTTCCGAGATAATGTTCTCGACTTCCACACATTCTTCAAGGCCCCCAGAATTTTCGCCACCTCCCCCACCCTATGATCCACTTCCGCTTCCATGGTTCCATCCGCTGCCAGATCCACTCCCAGATATCTAAAACACTTCACTTCCTCCAGTTTTTCTCCATTCAAACTCACCTCCCAATTGACTTGACCCTCAACCCTACTGTACCTAATAACCTTGCTCTTATTCACATTTACTCTTAACTTTCTTCTTCCACACACTTTACCAAACTCAGTCACCAGCTTCTGCAGTTTCTCACATGAATCAGCCACCAGTGCTGTATCATTAGCGAACAACAACTGACTCACTTCCCAAGCTCTCTCATCCCCAACAGACTTCATACTTGCCCCTCTTTCCAAAACTCTTGCATTTACCTCCCTAACAACCCCATCCATAAACAAATTAAACAACCATGGAGACATCACACACCCCTGCCGCAAACCTACATTCACTGAGAACCAATCACTTTCCTCTCTTCCTACACGTACACATGATGCAAGAAACCGGATTATAGTGATGGGTGATTTGAATGCAAAGGTGAGTAATGTGGCAGTTGAGGGAATAATTGGTATACATGGGGTGTTCAGTGTTGTAAATGGAAATGGTGAAGAGCTTGTAGATTTATGTGCTAAAAAAGGAATGATGATTGGGAATACCTGGTTCAAAAAGCGAGATATACATAAGTATACTTATGTAAGTAGGAGAGATGGCCAGAGAGCGTTATTGGATTACGTGTTAATTGACAGGCGTGCGAAAGAGAGACTTTTGGATGTTAATGTGCTGAGAGGTGCAACTGGAGGGATGTCTGATCATTATCTTGTGGAGGCTAAGGTGAACATTTGTATGGGTTTTCAGAAAAGAAGAGTGAATGTTGGGGTGAAGAGGGTGGTGAGAGTAAGTAAGCTTGAGAAGGAGACCTGTGTGAGGAAGTACCAGGAGGGACTGAGTACAAAATGGAAAAAGGTGAGAACAATGGAAGTAAGGGGAGTGGGGGAGGAATGGGATGTATTTAGGGAATCAGTGATGGATTGCGAAAAAGATGCTTGTGGCATGAGAAGAGTGGGAGGTGGGTTGATTAGAAAGGGTAGTGAGTGGTGGGCTGAAGAAGTAAGAGTATTAGTGAAAGAGAAGAGAGAGGCATTTGGACGATTTTTGCAGGGAAAAAATGCAATTGAGTGGGAGATGTAAAAAAGAAAGAGACAGGAGGTCAAGAGAAAGGTGCAAGAGGTGAAAAAAAAAGGCAAATGAGAGTTGTGGTGAGAGAGTATCATTAAATTTTAGGGAGAATAAAAAGATGTTCTGGAAGGAGGTAAATAAAGTGCGTATGACAAGGGAGCAAATGGGAACTTCAGTGAAGGGCGCAAATGGGGAGGTGATAACAAGTAGTGGTGATGTGAGAAGGAGATGGAGTAAGTATTTTGAAGGTTTTTTGAATGTGTTTGATGATAGAGTGGCAGATATAGGGTGTTTTGGTCGAGGTGGTGTGCAAAGTGAGAGGGTTAGGGAAAATGATTTGGTAAACAGAGAAGAGGTAGTGAAAGCTTTGCGGAAGATGAAAGCCGGCAAGGCAGCAGGTTTGAATGGTATTGCAGTGGAATTTATTAAAAAAGGGGGTGACTGTATTGTTGACTGGTTGGTAAGGTTATTTAATGTATGTATGACTCATGGTGAGGTGCCTGAGGATTGGCGGAATGCGTGCATAGTGCCATTGTACAAAGGCAAAGGGGATAAGAGTGAGTGCTCAAATTACAGAGGTATAAGTTTGTTAAGCATTCCTGGTAAATTATATGGGAGGGTATTGATTGAGAGGGTGAAGGCATGAACAGAGCATCAGATTGGGGAAGAGCAGTGTGGTTTCAGAAGTGGTAGAGGATGTGTAGATCAGGTGTTTGCTTTGAAGAATGTATGTGAGAAATACTTAGAAAAACAAATGGATTTGTATGTAGCATTTATGGATATGGAGAAGGCATATGATAGAGTTGATAGAGATGCTCTGTGGAAGGTATTAAGAATATATGGTGTGGGAGGAAAGTTGTTAGAAGCAGTGAAAAGTTTTTATCGAGGATATATATATATATATATATATATATATATATATATATATATATATATATATATATATATATATATATATATATATATATATATATATATATATATATATATATATATATATATATATATATATATATATATATTTAAATATATATATATTTTTTTTTTTTTCATTTGCTTTGTTGCTGTCTTCCGCGTTTGCGAGGTAGCGCAAGGAAGCATACGAAAGAAATGGCCCAACCCACCCCCATACATATGTATATACATACGTCCACACATGCAAATATACATACCTACACAGCTTTCCATGGTTTACCCCAGACGCTCCACATGCCCTGATTCAATCCACTGACAGCACGTCAACCCCGGTATACCACATCGATCCAATTCACTCTATTCCTTGCACGCCTTTCACCCTCTTGCATGTTCAGGCCCCGATAACACAAAATCTTTTTCACTCCATCTTTACACCCCCAATTTGGTCTCCCACTTCTCCTCGTTCCCTCCACCTCCGACACATATATCCTCTTGGTCAATCTTTCCTCACTCATTCTCTCCATGTGCCCAAACCATTTCAAAACACCCTCCTCTGCTCTCTCAACCACGCTCTTTTTATTTCCACACATCTCTCTTACCCTTACGTTACTTACTCGATCAAACCACCTCACACCACACATTGTCCTCAAACATCTCATTTCCAGCACATCCATCCTCCTGCGCACAACTCTATCCATAGCCCACGCCTCGCAACCATACAACATTGTTGGGACCACTATTCCTTCAAACATACCCATTTTTGCTTTCCGAGATAATGTTCTCGACTTCCACACATTCTTCAAGGCTCCCAGGATTTTCGCCCCCGCCCCCACCCTATGATCCACTTCCGCTTCCATGGTTCCATCCGCTGCCAGATCCACTCCCAGATATCTAAAACACTTTACTTCCTCCAGTTTTTCTCCATTCAAATTTACCTCCCATTTGACTTGACCCTCAACCCTACTGTACCTAATAACCTTGCTCTTATTCACATTTACTCTTAACTTTCTTCTTTCACACACTTTACCAAACTCAGTCACCAGCTTCTGCAGTTTCTCACATGAATCAGCCACCAGCGCTGAATCATTAGCGAACAACAACTGACTCACTTCCCAAGCTCTCTCATCCCCAACAGACTTCATACTTGCCCCTCTTTCCAAAACTCTTGCATTCACCTCCCTAACAACCCCATCCATAAACAAATTAAACAACCATGGAGACATCACACACCCCTGCCGCAAACCTACATTCACTGAGAACCAATCACTCTCCTCTCTTCCTACACGTACACATGCCTTACATCCTCGATAAAAACTTTTCACTGCTTCTAACAACTTGCCTCCCACACCATATAATCTTAATACCTTCCACAGAGCATCTCTATCAACTCTATCATATGCCTTCTCCAGATCCATAAATGCTACATACAAATCCATTTGCTTTTCTAAGTATTTCTCACATACATTCTTCAAAGCAAACACCTGATCCACACATCCTCTACCACTTCTGAAACCACACTGCTCTTCCCCAATCTGATGCTCTGTACATGCCTTCACCCTCTCAATCAAAACCCTCCCATATAATTTACCAGGAATACTCAACAAACTTATACATCTGTAATTTGAGCACTCACTCTTATCCCATTTGCCTTAGTACAATGCCACTATGCACGTATTCCACCAATCCTCAGGCACCTCTCCATGATTCAAACATATATTAAATAACCTTACCAACCAGTCAATAATACAGTCACCCCCTTTTTTAATAAATTCCCCTGCAATACCGTCCAAACCTGCTGCCTTGCCGGCTTTCATCTTCCGCAAAGCTTTTATTACCTCTTCTCTGTTTACCAAATCATTTTCCCTAACACTCTCACTTTGCACTCCACCTTCACCAAAACACCCTATATCTGCCAGTCTATAATCAAACACATTCAACAAACCTTCAAAATACTCACTCCATCTCCTTCTCACATCACCACTACTTGTTATCACCTCCCCATTTGCGCCCTTCACTGAAGTTCCCATTTGCTCCCTTGTAATACGCACTTTATTTACCTCCTTCCAGGACCTCTTTTTATTCTTTCTAAAATTTACTGATAGTCTCTCACCCCAACTCTCATTTGCCCTCTTATTCACCTGTTGCACCTTTCTCTTGACCTCCTGTCTCTTTCTTTTTATACATCTCCCACTCAATTGCATTTTTTCCCTGCAAAAATCGTCCAAATGCCTCTCTCTTCTCTTTCACTAATAATCTTACTTCTTCATCCCACCACTCACTACCCTTTCTAATCAACCCACCTCCCACTCTTCTCATGCCACAAGCATCTTTTGCGCAATCCATCACTGATTCCCTAAATACATCCCATTCCTCCCCCACTCCCCTTACTTCCATTGTTCTCACCTTTTTCCATTCTGTACTCAGTCTCTCCTGGTACTTCCTCACACAAGTCTCCTTCCCAAGCTCACTTACTCTCACCACCCTCTTCACCCCAACATTCACTCTTCTTTTCTGAAAACCCATACAAATCTTCACACAAATATATATATACATATATACACATGTTATCCCTCGGGATATGAGAGAAAGAATACTTCCCACGTATTCATCACGTGTCCTAGAAGGCGACTATAGGAGACGGGAGAAGGGGGCCAGAAACCCTCCCCTCCTTGTATTTTAACTTTCTAAAAGGGAAAACAGAAGAAAGTGTCACGCGGGGAGTCTTCATCCTCCTCGAAGGCTCAGATTGGGGTTTCTAAATGTTTGTGGATGTAACCAAGATGAGAAAAAAGGAGAGATAGGTAGTATGTTTGAGGAAATGAACATGGATGTTGTGGCTCTGAGAGAAACGAAGCTCAAGGATAAAGGGGAAGAGTGGTTTGGGAATGTTTGGGAGTTAAGTCAGGGTTAGTAAGAGGACAAGAGCAAGGGAAGGAGTAGCATTACTCCTGAAACAGGAGTTGTGGGAGCATGTGAGGGAGCGTAAGAAAGTAAATTCTAGATTGAAATGGGTAAAACTGAAAGTTGATGGAGAGAGATAGGTGATTATTGGTGCATACGCACCTGGGTATGAGAAGAAAGATCATAAGTGGCAAGTGTTTTGGCAGAAGCTGAATGGTTGTGTTAGTGGTTTTGAACCACAAGACCGGGTTATAGTGATGGGTGATTTGAATGCAAAGGTGAGTAATGTGGCAGTTGAGGGAATAATTCGTATACATGGGGTGTTCAGTGTTGTAAATGGAAATGGTGAAGAGCTTGTAGATTTATGTGCTGAAAAAGGACTGGTGATTGGGATCACCTGGTTTAAAAAGCGAGATATGCATAAGTGTACGTATGTAAGAAGGAGAGACGGCCAGAGGGCATTATTGGATTACGTGTCAATTGATAGGCGCGCAAAAGAGAGACTGTTGGATGTTAATGTGCTGAGAGGTGCACCTGGAGGGATGTCTGATCATTATCTTGCGGAGGCGAAGGTGAAGATTTGTAGAGGTTTTCAGAAAAGAAGAGAGAATGTTGGGGTGAAGAGAGTGGTGAGAGTAAGTGAGCTTGGGAAGAAGACTTGTGTGAGGAAGTACCAGGAGAGACTGAGTACAGAATGGAAAAAAAGTGAGAACAAAGGAGGTAAGGGGAGTGGGGGAGGAATGGGATGTATTTAGGGAAGCATTGATGGCTTGCGCAGAAGATGCTTGTTGCATGAGAAGCGTGGGAGGTGGGTTGATTAGAAAAGGTAGTGATTGGTGGGATCAAGAAGTAAGATTATTAGTCAAAGAGAAGAGAGAGGTATTTGGACAATTGTTGCAGGGAAGAAAATGCAAATGAGTGGGAGATGTATAAAAGAAAGAGGAAGGAGGTTGAGAGAAAGGTGCAAGAGGTCAAAAAGAGGGCAAATGAGAGTTGGGGTGAGAGAGTATCATTAAATTTTAGGAGGAATGAAAAGGTGTTTTGGAAGGAGGTAAATAAAGTGCGTAAGACAAAGATGCAAATGGGAACTTCAATGAAGGGGGATAATGGGGAGGTGATAACAAGTAGTGGTGATGTGAGAAGGAGATGGAGTGAGTATTTTGAAGGTTTGTTGAATGTGTCTGATGACAGAGTGGCAGATATAGGGTGTTTTGGTCGAGCTGGTGTGCAAAGTGAGAGGGTTAGGGAAAATGATTTGGTAAACAGAGAAGAGGTAGTAAAAGCTTTCTGGAAGATGAAAGCCGGCAAGGCAGCGGGTTTGCATGGTATTGTAGTGTAATTCATTAAAAAAGGCGGTGACCTTATTGTTGACTGGTTGGTAAGGTTACCTAATGTATGAATGATTCATGGTGAGGTGCCTGAGGATTGGCGGAATGCTTGCATAGTGCCATTGTACAAAGGGAAAGGGGATAAGAGTGTGCTCAAATTACAGAGGTTAAAGTTTGTTGAGTATTCCAGGTAAATTATATGGGAGGGTATTGATTGAGAGGTTAAAGGTATGTACAGAACATCAGATTGGGGAAGAGCAGTGTGGTTTCAGAAGTGTTAGAGGATGTGTGGATCAGGTGTTTGCTTTGAAGAATGTATGTGAGAAATACTTAAAAGAGCAAATGGATTTGTATATAGCCTTTATGGATCTGGAGAAGGCATATGATAGAGTTGATAGAGATCCTCTATGGAGGGTATTAAGAATATAAGGTGTAGAGGAAAGTTGTTAGAAGCAGTGAAAAGTTTTTGTCGAGGATGTAAGGCATGTGTACGTTCAGGAAGAGAGGAAAGTGATTGGTTCCCAGTGAATGTAGGTTTGCGGCAGGGATGTGTGATGTCTCCATGGTGGTTTAACTTGTTTATGGATGGGGTTGTTAAGGAGGTGAATACAAGAGTTTTGGAAAGATGGGTAAGTATACTGTCTGTTGTGGATGACAGAGCTTGGGAAGTGAGTCAGTTGTTGTTCGCTAATGATTCAGCGCTGGTGGCTGATTCATGTGAGAAACTGCAGAAGCTGGTGACTGAGTTTGGTAAAGTGTGTGAAAGAAGAAAGTTAAGAGTAAATATGAATAAGAGCAAGGTAATTAGGTACAGTAGGGTTGAGGGTCAAGTCAATTGGGAGGTAAGTTTGAATGGAGAAAAACTGGAGGAAGTAAAGTGTTTTAGATATCTGGGAGTGGATCTGGCAGCGGATGGAACCATGGAAGCGGAAGTGAATCATAGGGTGGGGGAGGGGGCGAAAATTCTGGGAGCCTTGAAGAATGTCTCGACGTCGAGAACACTATCTCGGAAAGCAAAAATGGGTATGTTTGAAGGAATAGTGGTTCCAACAATGTTGTATTGTTGCGATGCGTGTGCTATGGATAGAGTTGTGCGCAGTAGTGTCGATGTGCTGGAAATGAGATGTTTGAGGACAATATATTGTGTGAGGTGGTTTGATCGAGTAAGTAATGTAAGGGTAAGAGAGATGTGTGGAAATAAAAAGAGTGTGGTTGAGAGAGCAGAAGATGGTGTTTTGAAATGGTTTGGTCACATGGAGAGAATGAGTGAGGAAAGATTGACTAAGAGGATATATGTGTCAGAGGTAGAGGGAACGAGGAGAAGTGGGAGACCAAATTGGAGGTGGAAAGATGGAATGAAAAAGATTTTGAGTGATCGGGGCCTGAATATGCAGGAGGGTGAAAGGCGTGCAAGGAATGGAGTGAATTGGAACCCTGTGTATACCGGGTCGACATGCTGTCAATAGTTTGAAGCAGGGCATGTGAAGCGTCTGGGGTAAACCATGGAAAGTTGTGTGGGGCCTGGATATGGAAAGGGAGCCGTGGTTTCGGTGCATTATTACATGACAGCTAGAGAGTGAATGTTAACGAATGGGGCCTTTGTGTCTTTTCCTAGCGCTACCTCGCACACATGAGTTGGGAGGTGGCTGTGGGTGGTGGCGATGGGAATAAATAAAGGCAGACAGTATGAATTATGTACATGTGTATATATTTATATGTCTCTGTGTGTATATATATGTGTACATTGAGATGTATAGGTATGTATATTTGCGTGTGAGGACTTGTATGTGGGCGGGTTGGGCCATTCTTTCGTCTCATTCCTTGCGCTCCCTCGCTAACGCGGGAGACAGCGACAAAGCAAATAGATATAGAATTAATATATATATATATATATATATATATATATATATATATATATATATATATATATATATATATATATATATATATATATATATATATATATATGCTTTGTCGCTGTCTCCTGCGTTCGCGAGGTAGCGCAAGGAAACAGACGAAAGAAATGGCGCAACCCACCCCCATACACATGTATATACATACGTCCACACACGCAAATATACACACCTACACAGTTTTCCATGGTTTACCCCAGACGCTTCACATGCCCTGATTCAATCAGCGACAAAGTATAATAGAAAAATAATAAAATAAGATATATATATATATATATATATATATATATATATATATATATATATATATATATATATATATATATATATATCTTTTTTTTTCATACTATTCGCTATTTTCCGCGATAGCGAGGTAGCGTTAAGAACAGAGGACTGGGCCTTTGAGGGAATATCCTCACCTGGCCCTCTTCTCTGTTCCTTCTTTTGGAAAATTAAAAGAAAAAAAAAACGAGAGGGGAGGATATCCAGCCCCCCGCTCCCTTCCCTTTTAGTCGCCTTCTACGACACGCAGGGAATACGTGGGAAGTATTTTTTCTCCCCTATATTGTGGGGAAAGGGGCGAGAATCCTGGGAGCCTTGAAGAATGTTTGGAAGTCGAGAACATTATCTCGGAAAGCAAAAATGGGTATGTTTGAAGGAATTTGCATTTTTTCCCTGCAAAAATCGTCCAAATGCCTCTCTCTTCTCTTTCACTAATAATCTTACTACTTTATCTCATCACTCACTACCCTTTCTAATCAACCCAACTTCCACGCTTCTCATGCCACAAGCATCTTTTGCGCAAGCCACCACTGCTTCCCTAAATGCGTCCCATTCCTGCCCCATTCCCCTTAAGTCCTTTGTTCTCAACTTTTTCCATCTTGTACTCAGTCTCTCCTGGTACTTCCTCAAACTAGTTTCCTTCCCAAGCTCACTTACTCTCACCACTCTCCTCACACCAACATTCTCTCTTCTTTTCTGAAAACCCACACAAATCTTCACCTTCGCCTCCACAAGATTATGATCAGACATCCCTCTAGTTGCACCTCTTAGCACATTGACATCCAAAAGTCTCTCTCTCGCGCGCCTATCAATTAACACGTAATCCAATAACGATCTCTGGCCATTTCTCCTACTTACATACGTATACTTATGTATGTCTTGTTTTTTAAATCAGGTATTCCCAATCACCAGTCCTTTTTCAGCACATAACTATACAAGCTCTTCACCATTTCCATTTACAGCACTGAACACCCCATGTATATCAATTATTCCCTCAACTGCCACTTTACTCAACTTTGCCATCAAATCACCCATCACCATAACCCGGACTTGTGCATCAAAATCACTAACACACCCATTCAGTTCCTCTCAAAACACTTGCCTCTCATGACCTTGCTTCTCATGCCCAGGTGCATATTCACCAATAATCACCCATCTCTCTCCATCAACTTCAGTTTTACCCATATCAATCTAGAATTTTCTTTCTTACACTCTATCAAATACTCTCGCTACTGCTTCCCTTGCTCTTCTCCTCAAACTAACCCTTAACTTTAAAAAAAAGACATTCCCAAACCACTCTTTCCCTTTACAATTGAGCTTCGTTTCTCTCAGAGCCCAAACATCCAGGTTCCTTTCCTCAAACATACTACCTATCTCTCCTTTTTTCTCATCTTGGTTACATCCACACACATTTAGACATCCCAATCTGAGCCATCGAGGAGGATGAGCACTCCCCGCGGGACTCCTTCCTCTGTTTCACCTTTTAAAAAGTTAAAATACAATGAGGGGAGGGTTTATAACACCCCGTTCCCGTCCCCTTTAGTCGCCTCCTATGACACGTGAGGATTGGAGGAACGCTTGCATAGTGCCATTGTACAAAGGCAAAGGGGATAAGAGTGAGTGCTCAAATTTCAGAGGTATAAGTTTGTTGAGTATTCCTGGGAAATTTTATCGGAGGGTATTGATTGAGAGGGTGAAGGCAAGTACACAGCATCAGATTGGGGAAGAACAGTGTGGTTTCAGAAGTGGTAGATGATGTGTGGATCAAGTGTTTGCTTTGAAGAATGTATGTGAGAAGTACTTACAAAAGCAAATGGATTTGCATGTAGCATTTATGGATCTGGAGAAGGCATATGATAGAGTTGATAGAGATGCTCTGTGGAAGGTATTAAGAATATATGGTATGGGAGGCAAGTTGTTAGGAGCAGTGAACAGTTTTATCGAGGATGTAAGGTATGTGTGCGTGTAGGAAGAGAGGAAAGTGATTGGCTCCCAGTGAATGTAGGTTTGCGGCAGGGGTTTGTGATGTCTCCATGGATGTTTAATTTGTTTATGGATGGGGTAATTAGGGAGGTGAATGCAAGAGTTTTGGAAAGAGGGGCAAGTATGCAGTCTGATGTGGATGAGAGAGCTTGGGATGTGAGTCAGTTGCAGTTAGCTGATGATGTAGCGCGCTTGGCTGATTCATGTGAGAAACTGCAGAAGCTGGTGACTGAGTTTTGTAAAGTGTGTGAAAGAAGAAAGTTGAGAGTAAATGTGAATAATAGTAAGGTTATGAGGTACAGCAGAGTTGAGGATCAAGTCAATTGGGGGGTAAGTTTGAATGGAGAAAAACTGGAGGCAGTGAAGTGTTTTAGATATCTGGTAGTGGATTTTGCAGCGGATGGAACCATGGAAGCGGAAGTGAATCATAGGGTGGGGGAGGTGGCGAAAATTCTGGGAGCCTTGAAGAGTGTTTGGAAGTCGAGAACATTATCTCGGAAAGCAAAAATGTGTATGTTTAAAGGAATAGTGGTTCTAACAATGTTGTATGTCTGCGAGGCATGGGTTCTGGATAGAGTAGTGCGGAGGAGGGTGGATGTGCTGGAAATGAGATGTTTGAGAGCAATATTTGGTGTGACGTGGTTTGATCGAGTAAGTAATAATATTGTAAGAGAGATGTGTGGTAATAGACAGAGTGTGGTTGAGAGAGCAGAAGAGGGTGTTTTGAAATGGATTGGTCACATGGAGAGAATGAGTTTGGAAAGATTGACAAGGAGGATATATGTGTCAGAGGTGGAGGGAACAAGGAGAAGTGGGAGGCCAAATTGGAGGTGGAAAGATGAAGTGAAAAAGATTTTGAGTGATCGGGGCCTGAACATGCAAGGAGGGTGAAAGGCGTGAAAGGAATGGAGTGAATTGGAACGATGTGGTATACCGGGGTCGAAGTGCTGTCAATGGATTGAACCAGGGGCAGTGAAGCGTCTGGGGTAAACCATGGAAAGTTCTGTGGGGCCTGTATGTGGAAAGGGAGCTATAATTTCTGTGAATTATTACATGACAGCTAGAGACTGAGTGTGAACGAATGGAGCCTTTGTTGTCTTTTCCTAGCGCAACCTCGCACACATGTGGGGGAAGGGGTTTGTTATTCCATGTGTGGCGAGGTGGCTATGGGAATGAATAAGGGCAGACAGTATGAATAATGTTAATGTGCATATATGTATATGTCTGTGTGTGTATATATATATGTATACGTTGAGATGTTTAGGTATGTATATATGCGTGTGTGGACGTGTATGTATATACATGTGTATGTGGGTGGGTTGGGCCATTCTTTCGTCTGTTTCTTGCGCTACCTCGCTAACGCGGGAGACAGTGGCAAAGAAAAAAAAAAGAATATATATATATATATATATATATATATATATATATATATATATATATATATATATATATATATATATATATATATATATATATATATATATATTGGAAAGGATCACAATTTTGCGCTTGATCAAGATATTCCTATGAGTCCACGGGGAAAATGAAACACGGAAAGTTCCCAAGTGCACTTTCGTGTAATAATCGCATCATCAGGGGAGCCACAAGAGAGAAATATAATAGTCAGTTGATATGCATCGAATAGACGAAGCTAGGACGCCATTTGGTAAACACGTGATTGTCCAAAACATACAAAGAGCGTTATTAAGCTTATCATTTTACAAATCTTATCAACAATAAAGTTATCTAATTTGTTTAGACCATCACTAATATTAAGATTATAATTCTTTGTGTATTTAATAATAGAAGATTCAATGATATTTCTCTTGGTAATAGAGTTAGAGTTAACAAATGAGATGGCGTTACTCCAGTTAATACAATGATCATAGTTTTAAACATTATTAAACAAGGCATTTGATTCTTGCCCCGTTCTTATACTATATTTACGTTGCTTAAGTCTAACAGAAAGACCCTTACCAGTCTGACCAACATAAAATTTATCAGTTTCCACAAGGAACTTTATAGATGCAGCCAAGAGAATTATCAGGTGAATTCCTGATTAAGATATTCTTTATAGTATTATTGTTGCTAAAGGCAACATTTACATTAAAGGCTTTAAGCAACATGGAAAGCAAAGTGAAATTATTATCAAAAGGGAGAACTAAAAGATTCTTGGTGTTAATGGGAGATTTGGGCTCAACTCTATAAAATGATTTCTTTGCTAACTTAAGTGATTTATCAATGAAAGATCTAGGATACTTTAACTTAGATCGTATAGAATATATATTCTCAAACTCATCATCAATAAACTCTGGAAAGCAAATACGTAATGTCCTAAGGAACATTGAGATGAGCAATAATGGATATATGAGCATACATTGGTGGGTTTTCTGTATATGTATATATATATATATATATATATATATATATATATATATATATATATATATATATATATATATATATATATATATATATATATATATATACATATATATATATATATATATATGTATATATATATATATATATATATATATATATATATATATATATATATATATATATATATATATATATATATATATATATATATATATATATATATATATATATACATATATATATATATTTTCTTTTCTTTTTTTACTTTGTCGCTGTCTCCCGCGTTTGCGAGGTAGCGCAAGGAAACACACGAAAGAAATGGCCCAACCCACCCACATACACATGTATATACATACGTCCACACACGCAAATATACATACCTACACAGCTTTCCATTGTTTACCCCAGACGCTTCACAAGCCCTGATTCAATCCACTGACAACACGTCAACCCCGGAATACCACATCGATCCAATTCACTCTATTCCTTGCCCTCCTTTCACCCTCCTGCATGTTCAGGCCCCGATCACACAAAATCTTTTTCACTCCATCTTTCCACCTCCAATTTGGTCTCCCACTTCTCCTCGTTCCCTCCACCTCCGACACATATATCCTCTTGGTCAATCTTTCCTCACTCATTCTCTCCATGTGCCCAAACCATCTCAAAACACCCTCTTCTGCTCTCTCAACCACGCTCTATTTATTTCCACACATCTCTCTTACCCTTACGTTACTTACTCGATCAAACCACCTCACACCACACATTGTCCTCAAACATCTCATTTCCAGCACATCCATCCTCCTGCGCACAACTCTATCCATAGCCCACGCCTCGCAACCATACAACATTGTTGGAACCACGATCCCTTCAAACATATCCATTTTTGCTTTCCGAGATAATGTTCTCGACTTCCACACATTCTTCAAGGCTCCCAGAATTTTCGCCCCCTCCCCCACCCTATGATCCACTTCCGCTTCCATGGTTCCATCCGCTGCCAGATCCACTCCCAGATATCTAAAACACTTTACTTCCTCCAGTTTTTCTCCATTCAAACTTACCTCCCAATTGACTTGACCCTCAACCCTACTGTACCTAATAACCTTCTTATTCACATTTACTCTTAACTTTCTTCTTTCACACACTTTACCAAACTCAGTCACCAGCTTCTGCAGTTTCTCACATGAATCAGCCACCAGCGCTGTATCATCAGCGAACAACAACTGACTCACTTCCCAAGCTCTCTCATCCCCAACAGACTTCATACTTGCCCCTCTTTCCAAAACTCTTGCATTCACCTCCCTAACAACCCCATCCATAAACAAATTAAACAACCTTGGAGACATCACACACCCCTGCCGCAAACCTACATTCACTGAGAACCAATCACTTTCCTCTCTTCCTACACGTACACATTCCTTACATCCTCGATAAAAACTTTTCACTGCTTCTAACAACTTGCCTCCCACACCATATATTCTTAATACTTTCCAAAGAGCATCTCTATCAACTCTATCATATGCCTTTTCCAGATCCATAAATGCTACATACAAATCCATTTGCCTTTCTCAGTATTTCTCACATACATTCTTCAAAGCAAACAACTTATCCACACATCCTCTATCACTTCTGAAACCACACTGCTCTTCCCCAATCTGATGCTCTGTACATGCCTTCACCTTCTCAATCAATAAACTCTCATAAAATTTACCAGGAATACTTAACAGACTTATACCTCTGTAATTTGAAGCACTCACTCTTATCCCATTTGCCTTTGTACATTGGCACTATGCAAGCATTCCGCAAATCTTCAGGCACCTCACCATGAATCATGCATACATTAAATAACCTTACCAACCATTCAACAATGAAATCACCACCTTTTTTTAATAAATTCCACTGCAATTCAATCCAAACCCGCTGCCTTGCCAGCTTTCATCTTCTGCTAAGGTTTTACTACCTCTTGTTTTTTACCAAATAATTTTCCTTAACCCTTTTACTTTGCACACCACCTCGACCAAAACACCTTATATCTGCCACTCTATCATCAAACACATTCAACAAACCTTCAAAATACTCACTCCATCTCCTTCTCACATCACCACTACTTGTTATCACCTCCCCATTTGCCCTCTTCACTGAAGTTCCCATTTCTTCCCTTGTCTTACGCACTTTATTTACTTCTGTCCAAAACATCTTTTTATTCTCCCTAAAATTTCGTGGTACTCTCTCACCCAAGTCTCATTTGTCCTGTTTTTCACCTCTTGCAGCTTTCTCTTGACCTCCTGCCTCTTTCTTTTATACATTTCCCAATCGTTTGCATTATTTCTCTGCAAAAATCGTCCAAATGCCTCTCTCTTCTCTTTCACTAGTAATTTTACTTCATCATCCCACCACTCTCTCCCCTTTCTAAACTGCCCACCTCCCACGCTTCTCATGCCACAAGCATCTTTTGCGCAAGCCATCACTGCTTCCATAAATACATCCCATTCCTCCCCCACTCCCCTTACCTCCTTTGTTCTCACCTTTCTCCATTCTGTATCCATCCTCTCCTTGTACTTCCTCACCCAAGTCTCCTTCCCAAGCTCACTTACTTTAGCCACTCTCTTCACCCCAACATTCTCTCTTCTTTTCTGAAAACCTCTACAAATCTTCAGCGGTCGCCTCCATAAAAATTGAGCAGACTTCCCTCCAGTTGCACCTCTCAGCCACAGGTAAAGTGGGGGGGGGGGGGGGGGGGGGGGGTCAAAAGTCTCTTTTCGCGCTCCCTTTATCAAATTAACACGTAATCCAAAAATGCACTCCGATGCCATCTCTCGCCACAAACAAACATATACAACAACAAACACACAACAATCACCCCTCC
Organism: Panulirus ornatus; assembly: GCF_036320965.1. Taxonomy (NCBI): domain Eukaryota; kingdom Metazoa; phylum Arthropoda; class Malacostraca; order Decapoda; family Palinuridae; genus Panulirus; species Panulirus ornatus. The sequence goes on from NC_092227.1 coordinate 25,061,939, forward strand.
TACAAGACCCCCACCCCCTACCAAAGAACCTTCCCCACCGAATACCCCTCACCAACCCTCAAACCCATACCGGCACCCCCCCCCCATCCCCCCCCCAGTACACGCTCCCAACAAACCCACATCACACCTCATCCCCCAACCAGCCCCAAATCCAAACACCACCCCCCACCCATGACACCCCGCACTCACTAGCAATTCGCCCCCCCCCACCCCAACACAAACCGCTGCTGGGTCTCCGCAGCACACCACAATCCCACACAAGAACAAACTAACCTCATCATGGGGCCCAAGTTTGCCACTCAGCCCCACACCTCAACCCAACTCACTCCAACCACATATCCCAAACCCTACCACACACACACTGCTCAATCCAAACAATCCACACTCTACCCCACCAACGCGCCCCCACCACAAACAGTCTATCCATCATCCAACCATAAGCCCAATCTCTACTACCCCAGATTGACCCAGTACCCACCTGCCCATCCAAACCACTACCCCCGTCCCAACCCCCCCCCCACAACTTCAAGGAAACCACCCCAAGACCCTCCTAATACTCAACTAAAACCCCCGACCTTCTCTACACCCCCCCACCACTCCCTAAACAAAACCCCCCGTTGCCCACTATCCCAAGTCTCTTCTCAAAAACCACACCTCAATTTACCCGACCCCCTGCCCCCGGTCCAACTTCCCCCCCCCCTACATCCCCCAGCACTCTCCTTCACTGTCCCACCCACTCCGTCTTCTCGTATCCACCAACAACATAAATCCCCAATCTCCCCTAACACCACCCCCGGTCTTTCAGTGAAACCCACCCCGCCCCTGCTCCCGCCGACCCCAAGACTACTCCGAACACCTCAGACTATCGTACATCTATTTCCAAAGAGCCAACACGGGGACCGCACACCCCCTTTCACCACACAGACTACACTAACCATACACGCACACACACACACACACCACACACACACGACGACACACACACACACAACACACTAACACACCCACAACACACCCACACACACACGTAGCGACACACAACACCCACTACACTGACTACACACACACACACTTCACACACTACACCAGCCCACACACACTCACATACACACACACTCACACATACACTTACACACAGACACACCTACACACACACACACACACACACACTACACTACACTACACACTCACACACTACACTACACACCACACACACTACCCACTACACTCAGCACACACACACACTACACACACACGAACACCCATTTTCACTTTTAACAACCCGTGGGAGAATGGGCTACACGCCAACATCCCTCTTAATCCCCAAACGTTTCGTAGCAAGGGCGACACCCAGTTCTTGATCGTTGTTGCATATCCCACCACCCCGACTGACGCAAAAAGAAGGCAATAAAAAAAAAAAAATAAAAAAAAAAAAACCAAAACCCTCGCCTCCTTCCCCCTCCAATTTCGCCCTTATCTGGACGAGACCCCCCCCTACCGCCCCAAGCCACATATACATCCCCGTCTACCCACTCTCATGCGGGAAAAGGCGAAATAGGAAAAAGAACAAAACTCAAAGAAATCGACAAAATAACTAACACAAACTCACACACTCACACACACACACGACACACACAACACATCACCACACACACAAAAGCAAACACCTCACACACACAACACACACACACACACACCACACACACTCTACACACACACACATACACGTACACACACCCCACACACACACACACGGACACACACACAAAAAGAAAAAAAACAGACCAGAAATACTCATACCGTTATTACCTAAGCTACCCTCTAAATTCTCTTACTCTCCCTGCCCCCTTCCTCCCTTCCCAGTTGCCCCCCCCTGCCACCCACCCCATCAACACCCACCGACCCCCCCCTTTCCCCACGACCCACCCACCACGGCTCAAAAATCCCAGTGTAACCACCCCCTCGCCCGTCAACCCCATCCAAGAAACAAAACCCCATACCGCACGACAAAACCCCCGTACACGGGCCACATCGCTACCAATTCACAACTCCAAGTCCATCAATGCCCACCAATCAACACACCGGCACCTTGCAATGATACAACATGGCCCGCGCACACGGACGAAAATACATAACCTCCAACTTTACCCCGCCACGCCCATTGACACGGGCCTCTTCATCACTCTCCTTGGAAGTTTACCCGGGGTGGGGGAGGCAGGGTGCTGGTGGCGAGGTTCCCCCACCTCCCCGCAAAATCCACAAAAGTGTTACCCACAATACCACCCTCCACCACTGACGCAATGATGCCCAAACCCAGTAGGTTCAAAAAAACAGCCCTCGACAGCACTCCTCCACCGACGCACGTTTTTATTATTTCCACTACATCACTCTTGTACCCTTAACGGAAACTCGACTCGATCAAAACCACCTCACACCACATCATATTCCACAAACCACACATTATTCCAGCCCACATTCCATCCTCATTCGCACTAACTCTAGGTCCATTAGCCCACTATGCCTCCTCAAAAACGCATACATGAACATTGTTGTAACCACTATTCCTTCAACAACAACCCCCATTTATCTAGTCCATACCCCAATAAAATGTATCTACGGTGACACCCCCGAGTACATATTACAAGGTCCCCAAGCAAAGAACGCCGCGCCGCCACCCGGGAGCCGGCCACCCCCCCCTAGCACCACATGAACCTGCAGACCATGGAACCGCATCCCAGCCGGAGATCCACCGCCATAAAACAAAAACACAGTCACTACCTCCCCTCCGATAAACTCCAATAGACTCGACCACGCCAATTTGCCTGATGCCCCTCAAACCCTACAGTACCAAATAACCTTGCTCATATACCCACAAAAATACGACATAACTATCATCTTATATCCACCACACAAAAAATCAAACAAACATCAGTCACAAGCTACAGCAGTTACCCACGGCGGATAAACAGCCCCCAGCGCATTATCAACCATCGCACAACGTACATCACGACCCATCATTTGATCCCACTACTACTCCAATGCCCCAACCGACAACCACCAAGTCCCCACTTTAACCAAACTCATCAAAGACCAAACCCCTCCGCAACCTCACCGCCCAACCAAAAACACAATAAACACGTAACCCTTTATCCTATAGAATACTCAAACAATATCATCCCCCTTCCACATCAATTTCCACCCATTAAACCTCCCCCCCTATCTCACACCCACCTACACCACATACCTAACTTCTCCATTCCCTCTCTCTCTAACCAATTCAACCTATAACCAACCCCTACATGTGTCTCATAACCATATCATTCCCTTTACCACATTCTTTCATACATCACCAACACTAATATTCTTCACCTTATCCGCAAAGAATAACATTAAAACCTCCCCTCCATCTATCCAGCACACACACCAACACACACACACACACACACACACCAACACCTACTACACACACGACACACACACACAACACACACACACACACACACTACACCACACTTACACCAACCCAACACACAACCCACACACAACACACACACACACAGCACTCACACAACACACACACACACACCTACACACACACACACACACCACAAAAAAAAACAAAAAACTAAAAAAAAAACCAAATTAACTCAGTACCGACGCCCCTAAATCGTATTGACGCTCCCGTCCCCCCCGCCTCCCGTCCATTCCCCCCACCCACCGGCCCACCTCCACCAGCCTAGAAACCCACCCCGATGACCGCACTACAACCCCTGACTATCCACATCGCACGCAATTCACCGACTAAAACTTATAGCCACTCTTACCCGCCTCCCTGCATGTTTCAGAGCCCCCGATCACTGTGAAGTGAACAAAATCTTTATCACCTCTTTGAACCCTCTTTCCACCTCCATTTTTGGGTCTCCCTCTTCTCCTCTTTCCCCACCCCCTCCGACAAACCTAAAACCACTAGTTATCAACACTATACCCTCCACAATCTCCAACCCAGATACCCAAACCATATTACAACACAGCACAACAACAGCTCACTCAAACTCACTCACTTTATGAAATCCACCCATCTCTCTAACCCTTACCGATCCATAACTCCATCCAACCACGCTCACTCCACACAATGTCCACAACATCTCAAATCCCCAGCACCTTCCAGCTGGCTCGGCTGCGCACAACTCTATACCATAGACCACGGGCCTCTGAAACGCCTACAAACCTAGTTTTGAAAAGACCGACTAATGCCAACAGAGACATACCCATATAAATTATTGCAATACCCGATATAATGGTTCTCGGACATCCACCACATTCCTACACGCTGTCCCAAAAATTTCGCCCCCTCCCGGGTCGCCCCTACGCCAAATATCCCACTGTTGGCCGCATACCCGAATGTTTCCAATCCTGCTGCCGAGAATCCCACTCCGCAACATCTAAAAACCACTTCCCAACCTCCAATATTATTATCACCATCACACACCGCCTCCCCACATGACATGAACCACAACCCACCTGACCCTACAAACCAATCACTAGCTTACACGCATGACATCATAAACAATCCATCTAACACAGGACCCGGACAAACCCCACCATCCACCTGTACACACAAACTCAGCAACTCATATCTACACGTACATGAATTCATACCTACATCGTCTGTAACAATCAGCGAACAAACCACTTGAACCCTCACTTCCCAACTCTCACAATCATCCCCCATAGAACTTCAAACTTGGCCCCTCCAATCCAAAAACTCCTTTTGCCTTCACCTCCCTAACAACCCCATCCATGAACAAATAAAACAACCAGTTACACAACACAGCACACCCTGGCCGCAAACCTACATTCACTGAGAACCAATCACATTTTTCCTACACCTCCTACACGTACACATGCCTTACAATCCTCGAAAAAGAACTTTTTTCAACTGCTTCTAACAACTTGCCCTCCCACACCATCTAGTTCTTAATAGACCTGTCCACAGAGCATCTCTACTATCCACTTCTAACCTAATGTGCCGTGTCTCACCAGATCCATAAATGCTACATTAACCAAACTATTTAGCATATTAATACCTAAAAACAACTCCCACCAATACAAAACCCTGCCCCCCCCAGCCACGCCCCTCCACCACACCCTCCAACAGCCACCACCACAGCACAACGTATAAAAGATGCCCCAAATCTGATGCTCTGTACCCATGCCTTCACCCTCTCAATCAATAAGCCCACCCAAAACAACAAAGCCATGAATACCTCCAGAAACTAATATACCACTATAATGGTATTCTCACTACACGGTCAAATCCCCATAGCCTTATGTACAAAGGCCCTCAGTTGGTCACCCCCCGTGTCCCTTCCGCCAAATCCACCTGTCCCCCTCACCCCCGTACCCCAAGCTATCCCACCCCAATCTCCCTTTATCACGCATATATCCCCCCCCTTTTCCCATCTCTAATTTTATCTCTCTAAACCAACGCCAAAACTGTCTCCACCCCCTCATTCACATTCCTTCTTACCCACCCTATCTACCCCCCCTTGCGCCCCAGTTCCCAGACCTATCCTTTCTTCCCCGATTGCCTTATCACCCCCAACATTATCATATCTCCTTCTTTCGAGTCTATCTACAAAAAATCCTTAAATAATCCATATAAAATCATCACTCTAGTTCCTCCAACTTTCTAAAGTAACTCTTAAGAATGTGCCCACTAATATTGAACGTTTCAACAAAAAAGAACCCCCACTCCGCGGTCACCCAGCTCAAATCGGCCTCATCCCGCCCTGCACATTGCCCCTCAGGAAATGTATGGATCAAGTCCGAGGCCTAAACAACCCCCCTGTGTTGCTAAGGAATAGTAGCCAATGTAAATTTACCTTAAATAAACATAGACATACACCACCATTATTCTTAGTCCATCATGTCATGGCGTACAGCGTTCAAAGAGAGTCCAATTACCCAAGGCAACGTTGTTGACACCGCTATCCGATCAGCCGCCAACCCTCGTACACACACTAAACAATCTACAACCATTAGCCCAACACATTTTTACTTTACAATCAATCTCTTTACCTTTCCATACCCTCTCCACAGCAATTTTTACTAGCCTTGTGGAAACCGAATTGTGTGGTTGAGGAGGAGTTGCCACCGGTAGTTATGCAAATCCTCATTACATGATTTCCCACCAACTCCCCTTCCCCATTCAAATACATACTCTCAAACATTCACAGTCTCACTTCCATATCACTTTAACACCTCATCCACATATTTCCTACAACATCCAACACATGAGATTTCTTCCCTAATAACTCCCTCCTTATCCCCTAAAAACACTCTTGCATACCTGCCAGATACCTATACGTACCTCTCTTCCCTATCAATGTAACACCTATCCATACTTGAAGTTCGTCCGTTATATATGCATACACCCATTTAAATAAAACAAGTGTTCCATGGCATGTGATATAAAGGGAGGTTAAAGCAAGCGATATGGAACTTGGTGCCAGAAATCCATAAGCTGAATGTGTGCTGACGCGCATGGCGATGCGTGCAGTTGATGTTCTCGTGAAGATTCAAGCGCAGTTCGGATTCATGTGAGAAACGCAGTACGCTGGTGCCTGGAGGTTTGGTAAAAGTGTGTGAAAGAGAAAGTTAAGAGTAAATGTGAATAAGAGCAAGGGGGGGGGGGGGGGGGGGGGGGGGGGGGGGGGGGGGGGGGGGGGGGGGGGGGGGGTTAATTAGGTACAGTAGGGTTGAGGGTCAAGCAATTGGGAGGTGAGTTTTGAATGGAGAAAAACTTTCGTCCGTACACCTATAAAACGCAACAGGGAGTGGATTCCTTGCAGCTGGAAGGAACCAAGGCATCGGAGAGTATCATAGTGATGTGGGATGGGGTCGAAAATTTCTGGGAGCCTTGAAAATGTGTGGAAGCGAGAACATTATCTGTCGGAAAGCCAAAATTGGTAAGTTAGAAGGAAATAGAGGTTCCAACAATGTTTAAATTATTTGCGAAGGCTGTGGTCTCTGGCTAGAGATGTGCGCAGTGTGGGTGGAATGTGCTTGGAAAAGCTCATAAAGCATACACAGATATGAGATTGCTTATGAAATCACGCTACATGACCCTACCTTTACCTCTCGTCATATAGTCACAACTCCCTCTCTATTAATAAACTCTCTCCTCCTCTTTATAAAATCCCATTAAAATTCCCCCCATTCTCTTCCCTCGATCTTCCCTCAATCCCCTCTACACACACACATATACGTTCTTATCTTCCCTCTTCTCTTTCACCCCCTCAATTCTTCTTCCCTCATTCTATCCCCCGCAAAATATATCACTTTCCTATCACCCAGCCTTCTGTAAGCCCGTCGTTCCCCTTCCACGCTTCCAATTCTCTTCATATTACACCTTGTAACCTACATTGACATAATGAAATCCACCGGTCCTTATCCTTCGAACATTGTTACACCCCATTCACTGCTTATTACGGTACAGACACAAAATAGATGATATTCCTACATACACTTCCCTTAGCAGTTTGTATTGAATTGCCAAAACATAGTCTGAATAACCATAGCTTCATCACTCGCCCACTCTACCCTCGTGCTGCCCGCTCCCCCCTCCCCCCCCCCCCCCTCCCCCTCACACACACACACACAAACACACAACACACACACACACACACCAACACCCACAACACTCACACACACACATTACACACACAACAAAAAAAGAAGAAAATCCCCCCACATACTCTCTCAAACCTTCCAACTCTCCTCCCTCAAACATCCCCTCTTCCAGGGCCACCAATCTTTCCCACACCCACCACGATCCCATTCCCCAACCACAGAACCAACAAAATTCCCCAACCTCCCTCCTCATTCTCTTTTCTTTGAATTACCACTTCCCCCAGTGCCCGCCGCCCCTCGCCCACACCCAAAACGCTACCGCCAACACCTACACTACGGCCTCCATTGCCTACAACTAACACCCCACACCCCGGCTGTCACCACACACACGACCACCACACACAACGCGACACACACACACCCACACACAACACACACTCCTCACACGACACACACACACATACACACAACACACCACACACCTACACACACAACACACACACACGACACACACTTACCACGAATTTACCCACAAGACCTACCCTACCCAACATCACCCACTTCACCCCATTGCTCCCAAACCCCCACCACGTGTCCCACAATTTTTCATCACACACCCACCCCACCACAAAAACCAACCCCAGCCCACACTACAAACCACCACAACAACACAAACCACTCCACCCACCCCCACTTCAACACCCCCCCCCCCCACAATCCCACTTTTCCCCCACAACAAACTCCTCCCACACAATCCAACACATCCCCCCACACACTAACTCCCACGCCTCGAAACCATAAAACATGTCGAACCACTATTGCCTTCAAACAAACACATTTTTCATGCCATAAAATGATCTCGCGGACATAAACACACAATCTAGAAATGCACCCAAAAGAGTTTCGCCCCTTCCCCACCCTTTGATTCAGTTCTGCTTCCATGGTTCCATCCGGTGCCAAATCCACTCCCAGATATCTAAAACAATTCACTTCCTCTAGTTTTTCTTCATTGAAAGTCAAGTCCCAATTGACTTCTCCCTTAACCCTACTGTACCTAATAACCTTGCTCTTATTCACATTTACTCTTAGCTTTCTTCCTTCATACACTTGGCCAAACGCAGTCAATAGCTTCGGCAGTTTCTCACACGAATCAACCTCCAGCGGTGTATCATCAGCGACCAACTTACCCGATTATTACTTATTCGATCAAACCACCTTACACCACATATTTTCCTCAAACATCTTTCCAGCACATTCACCCTCCTCCGCACAACTCTATCTATAGCCCACGCCTCGCAACCATATAACATAGTCGGAACCACTATTCCTTCAAACATACGCATTTTTTCTTTCTCAGGTAACGTTCTCCCTTTGCACACAATTTTCAACGCTACCAGAAATTTCGCCATCTCCCGTACCTAATGAATCACTTCCGCTTCCATGTTCCATCCGATGCTAAATCCACTCTCAGATATCTAAAGCACTTCACTTCCTCTCGATACTCTCCATTGAAAATTACTTCCGAATGGAATTGTCCGTCAACCCTACTGTACCTAATGACATTGCTCTTATTCGCATTTACTCTAGGCTCTGTCCTTTCACACACTTTACCAAACTCAGTCACCAGCTTCTGCAAACTCTCACCCGAATCAGGCACCTGCGCTGTATCATTAGCGAACAACATCCGATTTACTTCCCAAGCTCTCTCATCCACAACAGACTGCACACTTGCCCTTCTCTCCAAAATCTTGCATTTACCTCCCTAACAACCCCATCCATAAACAAATTTAACAACCATGGAGACATCACACACCCCTGTCGCAACCCGACATTCACTTTCATGAAAACCTATCATTTACTTCTCTCCCTACTTGTATATATGCCTTACATCTTCGATAAAAACTTTTCACTGCTTCTAACAACTTGCTTCCACACCATATATTCTTAACACCTTCCACAGAGCATCTCTATCACCTCTATCATTTGTCTTTTCCAAAACCAGAAATGCTATATACAAATCCATTTGCTCTTCTAAGTATTTCTCACATACATTTTTCAAAGCAAACACGTGATCCACACATCCTCTACTACTTCTGAAACCACACTGCTCTTACCAGACCTGATGCTCTGTACATGCCTTCAGCCTCTCAATCAATACCCTCCTAAACATACCTACATATATATATATATATATATATATATATATATATATATATATATGTAGGTATTCCTCGCGTGTCGTAGAAAGCGACTAGAGGGGACGGGAGCGGGGGGCCGGAAATCCTCCCCTCCTTGTATAAACTTTCTAAAATGGGAAACAGAAGAAGGAGTCACGCGGGGAGTGCTCATCCTCCTCGTAGGCTCAGAGTGGGGTGCCTAAATGTGTGTGGATGTAACCAAGATGTGAAAAAAGGAGAGATAGGTAGTATGTTTGAGGAAAGGAACCTGGATGTTTTGGCTCTGAGTGAAACGAAGCTCAAGGGTAAAGGGGAAGAGTGGTTTGGAAATGTCTGGGGAGTGAAGTCAGGGGTTAGTGAGAGGACAAGAGCAAGGGAAGGAGTAGCAATACTCCTAAAACAGGAGTTGTGGGAGTATGTGATAGAATGTAAGAAAGTAAATTCCCGATTAATATGGGTAAAATTGAAAGTTGATGGAGAGAGGTGGGTGATTATTGGTGCATATGCACCGGGGCATGAGAAGAAAGATCATGAGAGGCAAGTGTTTTGGGAGCAGCTAAATGAGTGTGTTAGCGGTTTTGATGCACGAGACCGGGTTATAGTGATGGGTGATTTGAATGCAAAGGTGAGTAATGTGGCAGTTGAGGGAATAATTGGTATGCATGGGGTGTTCAGTGTTGTAAATGGAAATGGTGAAGAGCTTGTAGATTTATGTGCTGAAAAAGGACTGATGATTGGGAATACCTGGTTTAAAAAGCGAGATATACATAAGTATACTTATGTAAGTAGGAGAGATGGCCAGAGAGCGTTATTGGATTACGTGTTAATTGACAGGCGTGCGAAAGAGAGACTTTTGGATGTCAATGTGCTGAGAGGTGCAACTGGAGGGATGTCTGATCATTATCTTGTGGAGGCTAAGGTGAAGATTAGTATGGGTTTTCAGAAAAGAAGAGTGAATGTTGGGGTGAAGAAGGTGGTGAGAGTAAGTGAGCTTGGGAAGGAGACCTGTGTGAAGAAGTATCAGGAGAGACTGTGTACAGAATGGAAAAAGGTGAGAACAATGGAAGTAAGGGGAGTGGGGGAGGAATGGGATGTATTTAGGGAATCAGTGATGGATTGCGCAAAAGATGCTTGTGGCATGAGAAGAGTGGGAGGTGGGCTGTTTAGAAAGGGTAGTGAGTGGTGGGATGAAGAAGTAAGAGTATTAGTGAAAGAGAAGAGAGAGGCATTTGGACGATTTTTGCAGGGAAAAAATGCAATTGAGTGGGAGAAGTATAAAAGAAAGAGACAGGAGGTCAAGAGAAAGGTGCAAGAGGTGAAAAAAAGGGCAAATGAGAGTTGGGGTGAGAGACTATCAGTAAATTTTAGGGAGAATAAAAAGATGTTCTGGAAGGAGGTAAATAGGGTGCGTAAGACAAGGGAGCAAATGGGAACTTCAGTGAAGGGCGTAAATGGGGAGGTGATAACAAGTAGTGGTGATGTGAGAAGGAGATGGAATGAGTATTTTGAAGGTCTGTTGAATGTGTCTGATGACAGAGTGGCAGATATAGGGTGTTTGGGTCGAGGTGGTGTGCAAAGTGAGAGGGTTAGGGAAAATGATTTGGTAAACAGAGAAGAGGTAGTAAAAGCTTTGCGGAAGATGAAAGCCGGCAAGGCAGCAGGTTTGGATGGTATTGCAGTGGAATTTATTAAAAAAGGGGGTGACTGTATTGTTGACTGGTTGGTAAGGTTATTTAATGTATGTTTGACTCATGGTGAGGTGCCTGAGGATTGGCGGAATGCGTGCATAGTGCCATTGTACAAAGGCAAAGGGGATAAGAGTGAGTGCTCAAATTACAGAGGTATAAGTTTGTTGAGTATTCCTGGTAAATTATATGGGAGGGTATTGATTGAGAGGGTGAAGGCATGTACAGAGCATCAGATTGGGGAAGAGCAGTGTGGTTTCAGAAGTGGGAGAGGATGTGTGGATCAGGTGTTTGCTTTGAAGAATGTATGTGAGAAATACTTAGAAAAGCAAATGGATTTGTATGTAGCATTTATGGATCTGGAGAAGGCCTATGATAGAGTTGATAGAGATGCTCTGTGGAAGGTATTAAGAATATATGGTGTGGGAGGCAAGTTGTTAGAAGCAGTGAAAAGTTTTTATCGAGGATGTAAGGCATGTGTACGTGTAGGAAGAGAGGAAAGTGATTGGTTCTCAGTGAATGTAGGTTTGCGGCAGGGGTGTGTGATGTCTCCATGGTTGTTTAATTTGTTTATGGATGGGGTTGTTAGGGAGGTAAATGCAAGAGTCTTGGAAAGAGGGGCAAGTATGAAGTCTGTTGGGGATGAGAGAGCTTGGGAAGTGAGTCAGTTGTTGTTCGCTGATGATACAGCGCTGGTGGCGGATTCATGTGAGAAACTGCAGAAGCTGGTGACGGAGTTTGGTAAAGTGTGTGGAAGAAGAAAGTTAAGAGTAAATGTGAATAAGAGCAAGGTTATTAGGTACAGTAGGGTTGAGGGTCAAGTCAATTGGGAGGTGAGTTTGAATGGAGAAAAACTGGAGGAAGTGAAGTGTTTTAGATATCTGGGAGTGGATCTGTCAGCGGATGGAACCATGGAAGCGGAAGTGGATCATAGGGTGGGGGAGGGGGCGAAAATTCTGGGAGCCTTGAAGAATGTGTGGAAGTCGAGAACATTATCTCGGAAAGCAAAAATGGGTATGTTTGAAGGAATAGTGGTTCCAACAATGTTGTATGGTTGCGAGGCGTGGGCTATGGATAGAGTTGTGCGCAGGAGGATGGATGTGCTGGAAATGAGATGTTTGAGGACAATGTGTGGTGTGAGGTGGTTTGATCGAGTAAGTAACGTAAGGGTAAGAGAGATGTGTGGAAATAAAAAGAGCGTGGTTGAGAGAGCAGAAGAGGGTGTTTTGAAATGGTTTGGGCACATGGAGAGAATGAGTGAGGAAAGATTGACCAAGAGGATATATGTGTCGGAGGTGGAGGGAACGAGGAGAAGAGGGAGACCAAATTGGAGGTGGAAAGATGGAGTGAAAAGATTTTGTGTGATCGGGGCCTGAACATGCAGGAGGGTGAAAGGAGGGCAAGGAATAGAGTGAATTGGAGCGATGTGGTATACAGGGGTTGACGTGCTGTCAGTGGATTGAATCGGGGCATGTGAAGCGTCTGGGGTAAACCATGGAAAGCTGTGTAGGTATGTATATTTGCGTGTGTGGACGTATGTATATACATGTGTATGGGGGTGGGTTGGGCCATTTCTTTCGTGTGTTTCCTTGCGCTACCTCGCAAACGCGGGAGACAGCGACAAAGCAAAAAAGAAAAAAAAAAAATATACATATATATATATATATATATATATATATATATATATATATATATATATATATATATATGTGCTGATTTCCTTGTAGCTACAGAAATGTTTATGATGGTGAGCCTCAGATAGTATGCCTTAGGGAGGTATTTCAACTTTGATTTGTCTGTCCATATTGCCCAGAAATTATTATAAGATTTAATTTTCTGAAAGTGCAGCCCATAATTTCAAATATTTTTGTGGCATAAAAGTTCTTAACTGTGCAGCTTTGTCATAACTGCATACTGTGTTGTTTTAGCATTATTTTGCAGTTAAGATTGCCATGACATTAAGAATATGATTTAATTTACGTCTCAACTCATTAACTACTATATATATATATATATATATATATATATATATATATATATATATATATATATATATATATATATATATATATATATATATATATAAATATATATATATATATATATATATATATATATATATATATATATATATATATATATATATATATATATATATATATATATATATTTTTTTTTTTTTTTTTTTCTTTAAGTAATTTTTACATTTTTCAAATGACATCTTGTATTCACAACCTGCACCACTCCGAAACTTACAAAGTTCCTTCCGTGTAACTTACAAGTATCCTTATCAGATGTATTTCTAATCAAGCATTAACTTACAATTTCCTTGCCTTTGTATAAGAAACTACATCATTCAGTAGAACCTTCATACATCCATACACTCGAAATCTTGATTAACCGACCATGAACTCTGTCAAACTTTCTTGACAAGTTTACCTGCATATCCTAGCCATTCTAACCGCATTGCTATACTTCATATTATGCAAGCCTTTCACCACATGCTCTTTTCTAACAAAACATTTCCCCTAATTCTCTTGTTCCGAATACCTCCACATCCTAAACACCCTATACGTGCCATCGTGCCACCTAACAGTGTCAACACTACTTCAAGATACTCAGTCTTTCTACTCTTTACCTTTTCTTTAACTTACGTCTTCCCTACCTGACCTCCACGCCGATGTCCCTGTTTCTATTTCTCTTCTCTTCATGCTGTTTAATTCCTTCTAAATCATCAATGCGGTAGAGGAGAAACAATTCTACCCTGACATTTCTTGAGGGTCATAGAAGGCAAAGAAGGCTTTTGAGAGTGAATAAAGTAGTTTTAGACTGATGCAGGCAACAATGAAAGTGGATTATGAGAGATGGATGGTTGTCAGTGTTTATGCACTTAATAGTGAGAAGGATGAGGAAGAGTGATGGGTGTTTGCGGAGAAACTGAGTGAGAGCGTCAGCCATATGTTTCAAGATATCCAGCATTAGTAGTAAAACATTTGTATGCATAAGTGAGTGATGTGGTTGTTGGTTTTTTAAGCAAGGGGCACCGGGTAGTCAGTGTAAATGGGTATTCTAAACAGCTTAACGTGTAGTGGGTTGATTCAGGAATGATGACTGGGAATTTCCGGTTTAAAAGAAAATGTGCGTATGTACATATGTGGATGAGGAGAGTTATAGGTGGGGAGGCATAACTAGATTAAGTACTAATTGATACGGGTGTATAGGAAAGTGTGTTGGACATGAACATGTTGAGATGGACACCTGAAGGGATGTCTAGTCACTTCTTGGTGAAGGAAAATGATGTTTATAGTGGCTTTAGGAAAACAGGATATGGCATGGGTTGGGAGATCTTGGAAAAGAAGCTTTTGTGCAGAGATACTAAACGACATTGGGTTTGGAATAGTTTAAGGTGAGAGAAGAGGAAATTATGGGAATGGATGAGGAATGTAAGGTATTAAGGAAAGCATTGCTTACATTTACTGGTGAAGTATGTGGCATATAGACGTTGGAGTTTGGGCGTTTGAGAGAAAATAGTTTGTTGTGGGATGAAAAATCCTACGTTACCAGATGAGAAATAGAGTGAGACACATCCGCAAACTTCCTGGAGAACAATGAGATAATGATGATGAAAATAGTGTGATGATGGTGAACTTAATTGTTCAAGACAATATACACAAGATAATGCAGATACATATATGAAGAATAATGGATTAGTAAATCAATTCAGCGGAATCGCACGACTCTTACTAGATTAGGAGAACTATATGTCGTAATTTACAGCCATATATGTAAGTTTTGATGGAGCATATTCAAATTATCAGTACCTTTTTTTTGTTTTTTGTTTCTAAAGCCAGTTAGGTAGCAATAGGGACAAGTGTCCCTATTCATTTTGTTTTATTACCATTCAAATCTGATCTACTTACAAGAGCATGTATATAAACAATTGTGGTTAAAGGTAATAAAAGAATGAAAATCAAAATTGAGCTATCTAAGCAATGATCATTGTTAAGGAGGCGGCAGGTGTATAGGTGATAAAGCCGAGATTCATACCGTAATACGAGACAAGGAAGCTCTCTTCAGGGCATCAGTGAAAGGTGTATCATTCAAAACCAGATCTGAAGCTGAACTTTAACCAAGTGTCCTAAAGATTGTTGAGTAGAATGTCCTCGATTACGTATAACTCGTAAGCGATGAGTATCCATATATGAGAGAGCATCGAGGTTGTCTTACAAAACTTCCATAACTCCTGCAACTTACTGTAATTGGGATCTACTATTTCTATCGTAAAGTTCAGGTGGTTCAGCTAGCCGCTTATTCTCTTGAACATAAGAATAATGATAAGACAACTGCGTTTGTGAATCCATGTAAGGAAAATCTTTCTGAATTATAAACTGAGTGTGAGTTAGAAAGTGAAGGCTATTTTAACTTTTTCGTCAATCAAGACATTTATCTTTCAGTTAACGATGTTACATGCTTAGATTTCAACTCCTTAACTATATGATGCTAAAGTGTTCAGACTCCACATAAAAAGCAATAACTCAAAAGTGCACAGTACTCGGTCGACTTCACTGAAGAATGACATGATTTAATGCAGTATCCAATACTCCGTAAATCTATAAGCAAAATCCATTTGTTCAACACATGACATATCCTTCCCCACGCTCGTGCAGCATGACGAAACATGAAATACACCTCCAACATAAAAGCCAATATGTCATATTCCACTATTCCTCCAGGAAGGATACGATATGATATAGTCCATTATCCCTATAGGCAGAATACCAGTATGTCATACTCCACTACCGCTTCTGAAAGGATACCAATATGATATACTCCACTATCCCTGTAGGAAGAATACAAATATGACATAATGTCCTACCCCACCAGGAAGGATACCAATATGATCTATCCTACTACTCCTCCTGGAAGAAATTTTTCATGATTTGTTTCTCCATATTTAAACAACATTGGAGGAAATCTAGAAGGAACAAGAACTCTTGTTTGTGAAATATTATCTTCTCCGAGGACGCACGTTTGTAGATTTTACACCAGTTCTTGGGAGTTACAAATTCTCTACTTACTGTTCGACGTGATATTGATGTGTGAGAGTATGTGTGTTTATCAGTTCTTGCTCCATTGGCTTAACACCAGCGTTGGCCAGTGACGAAACCTATTACATAAATCAGACTGATTCTGATATAGTGATATAGTTCATGAGAGTATAATATACACCTTGACGAGGAGATATACCTAGTGCCAGCCAGTCACTCCAGGCTCAGTAGATAGCACTGGGCTACGTCATAGGCTTCAGCGAATCAATGAACCTGAAGGTACAACACTTAGAGCCCAAGATGGGCCATGGACAGGACACAGGACAATATGGGGGTTTAGGCCGACTGTATGGCAGAGTCCATGGCACTATACCTGTAGGTTGTAGCCATCATTACCTGGCCGAGACTAGAGCCGCTCCACTCTACGGGGGTTTGTGGGCTGTATGATCCGTAGAGCTAGCAAGAAATATTGTGGGATATCCCTGTGATTCTCCTCACTTCGGCAGATGAGGGTGATTTCAATAGTGCCAACCATCCTGTGGTTTGCCCAGCCATCATTCGTGTGCGTCCAACTAACCTTAGGTCAGTCAGTGTCCTGCCACCTCTCTTTCTGAGTGAATGCGTTCGTGAGTACCAAACTCGTGAGGATCCCTTTAGTTCTGCCCACGGAGCGATACAAGTCAAGTGTGTATTTTGCATACCTTGCTATACCCACCACAGCCTCCCGGATGATCAGCTAAGGAATGGCTATTCTGAATCACTGTGGCTTTGACGTCTATCCGCCACCCATCTTAATGGTCAACCAGCCATTGCATCACCCACCTATCCATCCACCTTATCTGTATCCTCGGGTGTTGCCATCGCTAGTATTTTCAGAGATATCTTTGAACTTTTATAGGTTTCATCTACCACTTGCCAAGAAAAGATCGTGTTCGAATCTAGGTAACGAAATGAGACATTTATTTTACAGCAGTAGTGAATACCTTGAGTGGTGTGAAGTAAGTGATCATTGGATATTTGCTGTGCATGTATAGCAGCAACTTCCTGTAGCTATGAGGTGTCAGCGTTGTTTACCGCCCAAGTTCAGGTATGTGTTTAAAGTTTAATGAACTGATCATGCAAAAATACTTTCATGCATTCAAGATCATCAAAAGACAAGTTGATATTGTTATCATTGTCACGTGTCATTATTGCATGAATGTGGTGGCTGTATTGATGGCGCATATCACTTGCCTTGTTATACTTACTCAGATGTATAAGTAATGACTGAAAGCATATGTAACAGAATCGTATACACATGTCTCTCTTAATCCAATTCGAAGAATTCCTCGATTACCTCTGAAGTGATCCTGCATATTCTCTTAAATGACACTTAATAACCCTTAAAAGGGAGTGATGCCTCCTTAAACATTGGACGTAGGTATGGGAATAACTCTATTTGCTATTCATAATACTGTAGATCCTTCTACGTATGCAAAGTAACAATGTCGTGCCTGGTTCCGGCAGCAAGAGTGCTTCTGTTACTATGCTTTTCTGTAACCAGTGGTGTAAAATAGCTTATTTTCTCTCCCTCCCTCACCTTCAAGGATCGGGCCAGACACCTACATTAACAAGGGCTTTATTTGCCAATCCTCGCAACACACAGGTAAACTTTTTCAGCCAGTTAGCGAACTCACAAACCCAATTTACACCTGGAATATTGAAGAGAGTTTCGACTCCTGCTCTTGCCTTAGGCTCCAAAACTCGAACTAAGAAACAAGAAAAAAAATCTGGGGAAGAAGAGACAGAAGCAGATAATACTCTTGCTCAAAACGAGAAAGAAGGAACAGAATGATAAGAAAAATAAGAAGATGGAGACATATGAAAAAGAAAAGACCAATGGGAAAAGAAAATTACAGATATAGAATAGGGAATTACGAGGGAGCTAAAGGAAAAGAAAACGGAGGAGTGTAAGTAAAGGAAAAGGAAAAGGAGAGGGTTAAAAGATGACTAAGAAAGAGAATCAAAATAAAGATAATAAATTGCTTAAGAATATGTGAAAAATGAACAAAAGAACGATAAAGAGTAGTTTGAATAAAAATTTGTGAATTAGAAAATAAGAAAAATGATTAATGATGACGGTAAGGATGAAAGGCATTCACAAGATAAGATGAGTGAGAGAAGGATATGAGGAGCTGGGAAAATAAGATCTGTATTAGACAACTCAGAACCAGTTCAAGGACACTTTCGCTCAAGTGTTTCGTATCCTACCTAACCCGGTGTTCCTCAACAATGATTCTCAGCCAACAAAACAAAGAGAGTATCTTCCTACGCGCTGGCTTTTACAGGAACACTGCATTTGCGAGCCCTCTGTAAATCCTTGGCTATAGACCCATACATATATAATTATAGTTAGAAATATCTATAGTAAGACAAAAGATCTCTATGATGGTGTCCGGGGAAGGTTGATCTAAATTTGCGAGCCCGGCGTGCGGTGAGGAAGGAACACTATACTTGCCTAATACGACTTGATGTTACATGAACATCAAAGTTCTATCAACACGAAGGAATAACTCATTGACCTCCTCTTAGGTAGTCTTGGAGGAGTTGTATATATGATTTCCCTTAGACTTTCCCGTTGATGGCCGATAATCAATCATTTTCCAGAACATCTATTCACCACTAACGATGCTGCAGTTTAATGGATTTCCAGAGATTTAACAGCCCTGAAAGGGGCCTGTATGAAACCTGATGTTCAACTACTTAATTAAATGACAATTAAGAAGGGGTGCATAATGAATGATTTCCATTCCTGAAATAATTTCAGATTCTACTCAGCCACTCCTTTGTCTTTCAGTCACATCAACCACTTTCTATATTGTCTTTGTTCATTCACCACTGGTGAAAGCGATGATATAATACGACTTTCTTAACTAAAGGTGAAGAATGATATCATGTAATTTTTTTCCAATCCTCCAAAACCACCAATAATCTGAGGTGATTTAGAGTATGCATTTTCCATGGGTGATAAGCTCAACCTCAACCGAATCTTCATTAACAAGAGTAGAATATTTTACTCATTACTGTTAAAAGAAAATTCACTTACATCTATTTAAGTGGAATGGGAGTCCTACATATATAAATATATATCTTTCTTTCTTTCAAACAATTCGCCATTTCCCGCGTTGGCGAGGTAGCGTTAAGAACTGAGGACTGGACCTGTAAGGGAATATCCTCACCTGGCCCCCTTCTCTGTTCCTTCTTTTGGAAAGTTAAGAAAAATAATATATATATATATATATATATATATATATATATATATATATATATATATATATATATATATATATATATATATATACATATTCTTTCTGTTCTTTTCTTTTCTTTTAAACTATTCGCCATTTCCCGCGTTAGCGAGGTAGCGTTAAGAACAGAGGACTGTATATATATATATATATATATATATATATATATATATATATATATATATATATATATATATATATATATATATATATATACATATATATATATATATATATATATATATATATATATATATATATATATATATATATATATATATATATATATATATATATATATATATATATGCATATATATATATATATATATATATATATATATATATATATATATATATATATATATATATATATATATATATATATATATATATATATATATATATATATGCATATATATATGCATATATATATGACTGAGTTTGGTAAAGTGTGTTAAAAAAGAAGAAAGTTAAGAGTAAATGTGAATAAGAGCAAGGTTAATAGGTACAGTAGGGTTGAGGGTCAAGTCAATTGGGAGGTAAGTTTGAATGGAGAAAAACTGGAGGAAGTGAAGTGTTTTAGATATCTGGGAGTAGATCTGGCAGCGGATGGAACCATGGAAGCGAAAGAGGATCATAGGGTGGGGGAGGGGGCGAAAATTCTAGGAGCCTTGAAGAATGTGTGGAAGTCGAGAACATTATCTCGGAAAGCAAAAATGTGTATGTTTGAAGGAATAGTGGTTCCAACAATGTTGTATGGTTGCGAGGCGTGGGCTATGGATAGAGTTGTGCGCAGGAGGATGGATGTGCTGGAAATGAGATGTTTGAGGACAATGTGTGGTGTGAGGTGGTTTGATCGAGTAAGTAACGTAAGGGTAAGAGAGATGTGTGGAAATAAAAAGAGCGTGGTTGAGAGAGCAGAAGAGGGTGTTTTGAAATGGTTTGGGCACATGGAGAGAATGAGTGAGGAAAGATTGACCAAGAGGATGTATGTGTCGGAGGTGGAGGGAATGAGCAGAAGAGGGAGACCAAATTGGAGGTGGAAAGATGGAGTGAAAAAGATTTTGTGTGATCGGGGCCTGAACATGCAGGAGGGTGAAAGGAGGGCAAGGAATAGAGTGAATTGGAGCGATGTGGTATACCGGAATTGACGTGCTGTCAGTGGATTGAATCAAGGCATGTGAAGCGTCTGGGGTAAACTATGGAAAGCTGTGTAGGTATGTATATTTGCGTGTGTGGACGTATGTATATACATGTGTATGGGGGTGGGTTGGGCCATTTCTTTCGTCTGTTTCCTTGCGATACCTCGCAAACGCGGGAGACAGTGGCAAAAAAAAAAAAAAATATATATATATATATATATATATATATATATATATATATATATATTTGCTATCATTATGCTTTATCGCTGTCTCTCGCGTTTGCGAGATAGCGCAAGGAAACAGACGAAAGAAATGGCCCAACCCACCCCGATACACATGTATATACATACACGTCCACACACGCAAATATACATACCCATACATCTCAATGTACACATATAAATACACACACAAAGACATACATATATACACATGCACACAATTCACACTGTCTGCCTTTATTCATTCCCATCGCCATCTCGCCACACATGGAATACCATCCCCCTCACCCCTCATGTGTGCGAGGTAGCGCTAGGAAAAGACAACAAAGGCCCCATTCGTTCACACTCAGTATCTAGCTGTCATGCAATAATGCCCAAAACCAGAGCTCCCTTTCCACATCCAGGCCCCACAGAACTTTCCCTGGTTTACCCCAGACGCTTCATATGCCCTGATTCAATCCATTGACAGCAAGTCGAACCCGGTATACCACATCGATCCAATTCACTCTATTCCTTCCCCACCTTTCACCCTCCTGCACGTTTAGGCCCGGATCACTCAAAATCTTTTTCACTCCATCTCTCCACCTCCAATTTGGTCTCCCACTTCTCCTCGTTCCCTCCACCTCCGACACATATATCCTCTTGGTCAATCTTTCCTCACTCATTCTCTCCATGTGCCCAAGCCATTTCAAAACACCCTCTTCTGCTCTCTCAATCACGCTCTTTTTATTTCCACACATCTCTCTTACACTTACATTACTTACTCGATCAAACCACCTCAAACAACATATTGTCCTCAAACATCTCATTTCCAGCACATCCATCCTCCTGCGCACAACTCTATCCATAGCCCACGCCTCGCAACCATACACCATTGTTGGAACCACTATTCCTTCAAACATAGCCATTTTTGCTTTCGGAGATAATGTTCTCGACTTCCACACATTCTTCAAGGCTCCCAGGATTTTCGCCCCCTCCCCCACCCTATGATTCACTTCCGCTTCCATGGTTCCATCCGCTGCCAGATCCACTCCCAGATATCTAAAACACTTTACTTCCTCCAGTTTTTCTCCATTCAAACTTAACATTCAAATTGACTTGACCCTCAACCCGACTGTACCTAATAACCTTGCTCTTATTCACATTTACTCTTAACTTTCTTCTTTCAAAC
Source organism: Panulirus ornatus (assembly GCF_036320965.1). Lineage (NCBI taxonomy): Eukaryota > Metazoa > Arthropoda > Malacostraca > Decapoda > Palinuridae > Panulirus > Panulirus ornatus. The sequence continues at coordinate 25,084,310 of NC_092227.1, forward strand.
ACTTTACCAAACTCAGTTACCAGCTTCTGTAGTTTCTCACATGAATCAGCCAACAGCACTGTATCATCAGCGAACAACAACTGACTCACTTCCCAAGCTCTCTCATCCCCAACAGCCTTTATACTTGCCCCTCTTTCCAAAACTCTTGCATTCACCTCCCTAACAACCCCATCCATAAAGAAATTAAACAACCATGGAGACATCACACACACCTGCCGTAAACCTACATTCACTGAGAACCAATCACTTTCCTCTCTTCCTACACGTACATATGACTTACATCCTCGATAAAAACTTTTCACTGCTTCTAAGAACTTGTAAGTAAGTAAGTAAGGGGAGTGGGGGAGGAATGGGATGTATTTAGGGAATCAGTGATGGATTGCGCAAAAGATGCTTGTAGCATGAGAAGAGTGGGAGGTGGGTTGATTAGAAAGGGTAGTGAGTGGTGGGATGAAGAAGTAAGATTAATAGTGAAAGAGAAGAGAGAGGCATTTGGATGATTTTTGCAGGGAAAAAATGCAATTGAGTGGGAGATGTATAAAAGAAAGAGACAGGAGGTCAAGAGAAAGGTGCAACATGTTAAAAAGAGGGCAAATGAGAGTTGGGGTGAGAGAGTATCATTAAATTTTAGGGAGAATAAAAAGATGTTCTGGAAGGAGGTAAATAAAGCGAGTCAGACAAGGGATCAAATGGGAACTTCAATGAAGGGCGCAAATGGGGAGGTGATAACAAGTAGTGGTGATGTGAGAAGGATATGGAGTGAGTATTTTGAAGGTTTGTTGAATGTGTTTGATGATAGAGTGGCAGATATAGTGTGTTTTGATCGAGGTGGTGTGCAGAGTGAGAGGGTTAGGGAAAATGATTTGGTAAACAGAGAAGAGGTAGCAAAAGCTTTGCGGAAGATGATAGCCGGCAAGGCAGCTGGTTTGGAGGGTATTGCAGTGGAATTTATTAAAAAAGGGGGTGACTGTATTATTGACTGGTTGGTAAGGTTATTTAATGTATGTATGACTCATGGTGAGGTGCCTGAGGATTTGGCGGAATGCGTGCATAGTGCCAATGTACAAAGGCAAAGGGGATAAGAGTGAGTGCTCAAATTACAGAGGTATAAGTTTGTTAAATATTCCTGGTAAATCATATGGGAGGGTATTGATTGAGAGGGTGAAGGCATATACAGAGCATCAGATTGGGGAAGAGCAGTGTGGTTTCAGAAGTGGTAGAGGATGTGTGGATAAGGTGTTTTCTTTGAAGAATGTATGTGAGAAATACTTAGAAAAGCAAATGGATTTGTATGTAGCATTTATGGATCTGGAGAAGGCATATGATAGAGTTGATAGAGATACTCTGTGGAACGTATTAAGAATATATATATATTAAGAATATATATATATATATATATATATATATATATATATATATATATATATATATATATATATATATATATATATATATATATATATATATATATATATATATATATATATATATATATATATATATATATATATATATATATATATATATTTCACTTCCTCCAGTTTTTCTTCATTCAAACTCACCTCCCAATTGACTTGACCCTCAACCCTACTGTACCTAATAACCTTGCTCTTATTCATATTTACTCTTAACTTTCCTCTTCCACACACTTTACCAAACTCAGTCACTAGCTTCTGCAGTTTCACACATGAATCAGCCACCAGCGCTGTGTCATCAGCGAACAACAACTGACTCACTTCCCAAGCTCTCTCATCCACAACAGACTTCATACTTGCCCCTCTTTCCAAAACTCTTGCATTTACCTGCCTAACAACCCCATCCATAAACAAATTAAACAACCATGGAGACATCACACACCCCTGCCGCAAACCTACATTCACTGAGAACCAATCACTTTCCTCTCTTCCTACACGTACACATGCCTTACATCCTCGATAAAAACTTTTCACTGATTCAAACAACTTTCCTCCCACACCATATATTCTGGAGGAAGTGAAATGTTTTAGATATCTGGGAGTGGATCTGACAGCGGATGGAACCATGGAAGCGGAAGTGGATCATAGGGTGGGGGAGGGGGCGAAAATTCTGGGGGCCTTGAAGAATGTGTGGAAGTCGAGAACATTATCTCGGAAAGCAAAAATGGGTATGTTTGAAGGAATAGTGGTTCCAACAATGTTGTATGGTTGCGAGGCGTGGGCTATGGATAGAGTTGTGCGCAGGAGGATGGATGTGCTGGAAATGAGATGTTTGAGGACAATGTGTGGTGTGAGGTGGTTTGATCGAGTGAGTAACGTAAGGGTAAGAGAGATGTGTGGAAATAAAAAGAGCGTGGTTGAGAGAGCAGAAGAGGGTGTTTTGGAGTGGTTTGGGCACATGGAGAGGATGAGTGAGGAAAGATTGACCAAGAGGATATATGTGTCGGAGGTGGAGGGAACAAGGAGAAGAGGGAGACCAAATTGGAGGTGGAAAGATGGAGTGAAAAAGATTTTGTGTGATCGGGGCCTGAACATGCAGGAGGGTGAAAGGAGGGCAAGGAATAGAGTGAATTGGAGGGATGTGGTATACCGGGGCTGACGTGCTGTCAGTGGATTGAATCAAGGCATGTGAAGCGTCTGGGGTAAACCATGGAAAGCTGTGTAGGTATGTATATTTGCGTGTGTGGACGTATGTATATACATGTGTATGGGGGGGGGGGGTTGGGGCATTTCTTTCGTCTGTTTCCTTGCGCTACCTCGCAAACGCGGGAGACAGCGACAAAGTATAAAAAAAAAAAAAATATATATATATATATATATATATATATATATATATATATATATATATATATATATATATATATATATATATATATATATATATATATATATATATATATATATATATATATATATATATATATATATATATATATGGGGATTGGGGAGAAAGAATACTTCCCACGTATTCCCTGCGTGTCGTAGAAGGCCACTAAAATGGGAGGGAGCGGGGGGCTGGAAATCCTCCCCTCTTTTTTTTTTTTCTTTTTTTTTTTCAGAAGAAGGAAGAGAGAAGGGGGCCAGGTGAGGATTTTCCCTCAGAGGCCCAGTCCTCTGTTCTTATCGCTACCTTGCTAACGCGGGAAATGGCGAATAGTTTGAAAAAAAAAAAAATATATATATATATATATATATATATATATATATATATATGTATATATATATATATTACATATATGTATATATACACATTTACATATTTATTTATTTTGCTTTGCAGCCCTCTCCCGCGTTAGCGAGGTAACGTAAGGAAACAGACGAAAGAATGGCCCAACCCACCCAATACACATGTATATACATACACGTCTACATATGCAAATATATATACCTATACATCTCAATGTACATATATATATATATATATATATATATATATATATATATATATATATATATATATATGTGAGAGGGTTAGGGAAAATGATTTGGTAAACCGAGAAGAGGTAGTAAAAGCTTTGCGGAAGATGAAAGCCGGCAAGGCAGCAGGTTTGGATGGTATTGCAGTGGAATTTATTAAAAAAGGGGGTGACTGTATTGTTGACTGGTTGGTAAGGTTATTTAATGTATGTATGACTCATGGTGAGGTGCCTGAGGATTGGCGGAATGCGTGCATAGTGCCATTGTACAGAGGCAAAGGGGATAAGAGTGAGTGCTCAAATTACAGAGGTATAAGTTTGTTGAGTATTCCTGGTAAATTATATGGGAGGGTATTGATTGAGAGGGTGAAGGCATGTACAGAGCATCAGATTGGGGAAGAGCAGTGCGGTTTCAGAAGTGGTAGAGGATGTGTGGATCAGGTGTTTGCTTTGAAGAATGTATGTGAGAAATACTTAGAAAAGCAAATGGATTTGTATGTAGCATTTATGGATCTGGAGAAGGCATATGATAGAGTTGATAGAGATGCTCTGTGGAAGGTATTAAGAATATATGGTGTGGGAGGCAAGTTGTTAGAAGCAGTGAAAAGTTTTTATCGAGGATGTAAGGCATGTGTACGTGTAGGAAGAGAGGAAAGTGATTGGTTCTCAGTGAATGTAGGTTTGCGGCAGGGGTGTGTGATGTCTCCATGGTTGTTTAATTTGTTTATGGATGGGGTTGTTAGGGAGGTAAATGCAAGAGTCCTGGAAAGAGGGGCAAGTATGAAGTCTGTTGGGGATGAGAGAGCTTGGGAAGTGAGTCAGTTGTTGTTCGTTGATGATACAGCGCTGGTGGCTGATTCATGTGAGAAACTGCAGAAGCTGGTGACTGAGTTTGGTAAAGTGTGTGGAAGAAGAAAGTTAAGAGTAAATGTGAATAAGAGCAAGGTTATTAGGTACAGTAGGGTTGAGGGTCAAGTCAATTGGGAGGTGAGTTTGAATGGAGAAAAACTGGAGGAAGTGAAGTGTTTTAGATATCTGGGAGTGGATCTGTCAGCGGATGGAACCATGGAAGCGGAAGTGGATCATAGGGTGGGGTAGGGGGCGAAAATTTTGGGAGCCTTGAAAAATGTGTGGAAGTCGAGAACATTATCTCGGAAAGCAAAAATGGGTATGTTTGAAGGAATAGTGGTTCCAACAATGTTGTATGGTTGCGAGGCGTGGGCTATGGATAGAGTTGTGCGCAGGAGGATGGATGTGCTGGAAATGAGATGTTTGAGGACAATGTGTGGTGTGAGGTGGTTTGATCGAGTAAGTAACGTAAGGGTAAGAGAGATGTGTGGAAATAAAAAGAGCGTGGTTGAGAGAGCAGAAGAGGGTGTTTTGAAATGGTTTGGGCACATGGAGAGAATGAGTGAGGAAAGATTGACCAAGAGGATATATGTGTCGGAGGTGGAGGGAACGAGGAGAAGAGGGAGACCAAATTGGAGGTGGAAAGATGGAGTGAAAAAGATTTTGTGTGATCGGGGCCTGAACATGCAGGAGGGTGAAAGGAGGGCAAGGAATAGAGTGAATTGGAGCGATGTGGTATACAGGGTTTGACGTGCTGTCAGTGGATTGAATCAAGGCATGTGAAGCGTCTGGGGTAAACCATGGAAAGCTGTGTAGGTATGTATATTTGCGTGTGTGGACGTGTGTATGTACATGTGTATGGGGGGGGGGGGGGGTTGGGCCATTTCTTTCGTCTGTTTCCTTGCGCTACCTCGCAAACGCGGGAGACAGCGACAAAGTATAAAAAAAAAAAAAAAAAAAAAAAAAAAAATATATATATATATATATATATATATATATATATATATATATATATATATATATATATATATATATATATATATATATATATATATATATATATATATATATATATATATATATATATACACATGTACATAATTAATACTGTCTGCCTTTATTTATTCCTTTCGCCACCCCGCCACACATGGAATAACAACCCCTTCCCCCTCATATGTGCGAGGTAGCGGTATGAAAAAACAACAAAGGCCCCATTCGTTCACAATCAGTCTCTACCTGTCATGTAGAGACTGATTGTGACGACAGCTCCCTTTCCATATCGAGGCCTCACAGAACTTTCCATAGTTTACCCCAGACGTTTGACATGCCCTGGCTCAATCTCTTGACAGCACGTCGACCCCGGTATACCATATCGTTCCAATTCACTATATTCCTTGCACGCCTTCATCCTCCTGCTTGTTTAGGCCCCGAACACTCAAAATCTTTTTCACTCCATTTTTCCACCTCCAATTTGGTCTCCTACTTCTCCTCGTTCCCTCCACCTCTGACACATATATCCTCTTGCTCAATCTTTCCACACTCATTCTCTCCGTGATCAAACCATTTCAAAACACCCTCTTCTGCTCTCTCAACCACGATCTTTTTATTTCCACACATCTCTTTTACCCTTACATTACTTTCTCGATCAAACCACCTCACACCACATTTTGTCCTCAAACATCTCTTTTCCAGCAAATCCACCCTCCTGCGCACAACTCTATCCATATCCCACGCCTCGCAGGCGTACAAAATTGTAGGAACCACTATTCCTTCAAACATACCAATTTTTGCTTAACGAGATAATGTTCTCGACTTCCACACATTCTTCAAGGCTCCCAGAATTTTCGCCCGGCTCCCCCACCCTATGATTCACTTCCGCTTCCATGGTTCCATCCGCTGCAAGATCCACTCTCAAATATCTAAAACACTTTACTTTCTCCAGTTTTCTCCAATCAAACTTACCTCCCAATTGACTTGACCCTCAGCCCTACTGTACCTAATAACCTTCCTCTTATTCTCATTTACTCTCAACTTTCTTCTTTGACACACTTTATCAGACTCAGTCACCAGCTTCTGCAGATTCTCACAGGAATCAGCCACAAGCGTTGTATCATCAGCAAACAACAACTGACTCCCTTCCCAAGTTCTCTCATCCACAACAGACTGCATACTTGCCCCTCTTCCAAAACTCTTGCATTCACCTCCCTAACAACCCCATCCATAAACAAATTAAATAGCCATGGAGACATCACATACACCTGCCGTAAACCTACATTCACTGAGAACCAATCACTTTCCTCTCTTCCTACACGTACATATGCCTTACATCCTCGATAAAAACTTTTCACTGCTTCTAACAACTTGCCTCCCACACCATATATTCTTGATACCATCCAGAGAGCATCTCTATTAACTCTATCATAAGCCTTCTCCAGATCCATAAATGCTACATACAAATCCATTTGCTTTTGTAAGTATTTCTTACATCCATTCTTCAAAGCAAACACCTGATTCACAAATCCTCTACCACTTCTGAAACCACAATGCTCTTCCCCTATCTGATGCTCTGTACATGCCTTCACCCTCTCAATCAATACTCTCCCATATAATTTACCATGAATACTCAACAAACTTATAACTTTGTAATTTGAGCACTCACTCTTATCCCCTTTGCCTTTGTACAATGGCACTATGCAAGCAGGCCGCCAATCCTCAGGCACCTCACCATGAATCATACATACATTAAATAACCTTACCAACCAGTCAACATTACAATCACCCCCTTTTTTAATAAATTCCACTGCAATACCATCCAATACCATCCCTCTTTCCAAAACTCTTGCATTCACCTCCCTAACAACCCCATCCATAAACAAAATTAAACAACCATGGAGACATCACACAGCCCCTGCCGCAAACCTACATTCACTGAGAACCAATTACTTTCTTCTCTTCCTACACGTACACATGCCTTACATCCTCGATAAAAACTTTTCACTGCTTCTAACAACTTGCCTTCCTGCCCATATATTCATAATACCTTCCACAGAGAATCTCTATCAACTGTATCATATGCCTTCTCCAGATCCATAAATGCTACATACAGATCCCTTTGCTTTTCTAAGTATTTCTCACATACATTCTTCAAAGCAAACACCTGATCCACACATCCTCTACCACTTCTGAAACCACACTGCTCTTCCCCAATCTGATGCTCTGTACATGCCTTCACCCTCTCAATCAATACCCTCCCATATAATTTACCAGGAATACTCAAAAAACTTATACCTCTGTAATTTGAGCACTCACTCTTATCCCTTTGCCTTTGTACAATGGCACTATGCATGCATTCCGCCAGTTCTCTGGCACCTCAACATGAGTCATACATACATTAAATAACCTTACCAACCAGTCAACAATACAGTCACCCCCTTTTTTAATAAATTCCACTGCAGTACCATCCAAACCCGCTGCCTTCCGGCTTTCATCTTCCGCAAAGCTTTTACAACTTCTTCTCTGTTTGCCAAATCATTTTCCCCAACCCTCTCACTTTGCACACCACATCGACCAAGACACCCTATATCTGCCACTCTATCATCAAACACATTCAACAAACGTTAAAAATACTCACTCCATCTCTTTCTCACATCACCACTACTTGTTATTACCTCCCCATTAGCGCCCTTCACTGAAGTTCCCATTGGCTCCCTTGTCTTACGCACTTTATTTACCTCCTTCCAGAACATCTTTTTATTCTCCCTAAAATTTAATGATACTCTCTCACCCCAACTCTCATTTGCCCTACTTTTCACCTCTTGCACCATTCTCTTGCCTCCTGTCTCTTTCTTTTATACATCTCCCACTCAATTGCATTTTTCCCTGCAAAAATCGTCCAAATGCTTCTCTCTTTTCTTTCACTAATATTCTTACTTCTTCATCCCACCACTCACTACCCTTTCTAATCAACCCACCTCCCACGCTTCTCATGCCACAAGCATCTTCTGCGCAATCCATCACTGATTCCCTAAATACATCCCATTTCTCCACCAATCCCCTTACTTCCATTGTTCTCACCTTTTTCCATTCTGTACTCAGTCTCTCCTGGTATTTCCTCACACAAGTCTCCTTCCCAAGCTCACTTACTCTCACCACCCTCTTCACCCCAACATTCACTCTTCTTTTCTGAAAACCCATACAAATCTTTACCTCAGATTCCACAAGATAATTATCAGACATCCCTCCAGTTGCACCTCTCAGCACATTTACATCCATAAGTCTCTCTTTCGCGCGCCTATCAATTAACACGTAATCCAATAACGCTCTCTGGCCATCTCTCCTACTTACATACGTATACCTTTGTATATGTCTCTTTTTAAACCAGGTATTCCCAATCACCAGTCCTTTTTCAGCACACAAATCTACAAGCTCTTCTGGAAGGTATTAAGAATATATGGTGTGGGAGGCAAGTTGTTAGAAGCAGTGAAAAGTTTTTATCGAGGATGTAAGGCATGTGTACGTGTAGGAAGAGAGGAAAGTGATTGGTTCTCAGTGAATGTAGGTTTGCGGCAGGGGTGTGTGATGTCTCCATGGTTGTTTAATTTGTTTATGGATGGGGTTGTTAGGGAGGTAAATGCAAGAGTCTTGGAAAGAGGGGCAAGTATGAAGTCTGTTGGGGATGAGAGAGCTTGGGAAGTGAGTCAGTTGTTGTTCGCTGATGATACAGCGCTGGTGGCGGATTCATGTGAGAAACTGCAGAAGCTGGTGACGGAGTTTGGTAAAGTGTGTGGAAGAAGAAAGTTAAGAGTAAATGTGAATAAGAGCAAGGTTATTAGGTACAGTAGGGTTGAGGGTCAAGTCAATTGGGAGGTGAGTTTGAATGGAGAAAAACTGGAGGAAGTGAAGTGTTTTAGATATCTGGGAGTGGATCTGTCAGCGGATGGAACCATGGAAGCGGAAGTGGATCATAGGGTGGGGGAGGGGGCAAAAATTTTGGGAGCCTTGAAAAATGTGTGGAAGTCGAGAACATTATCCCGGAAAGCAAAAATGGGTATGTTTGAAGGAATAGTGGTTCCAACAATGTTGTATGGTTGCGAGGCGTGGGCTATGGATAGAGTTGTGCGCAGGAGGATGGATGTGCTGGAAATGAGATGTTTGAGGACAATGTGTGGTGTGAGGTGGTTTGATCGAGTAAGTAACGTAAGGGTAAGAGAGATGTGTGGAAATAAAAAGAGCGTGGTTGAGAGAGCAGAAGAGGGTGTTTAGAAGTGGTTTGGGCACATGGAGAGAATGAGTAAGGAAAGATTGACCAAGAGGATATATGTGTCGGAGGTGGAGGGAACAAGGAGAAGAGGGAGACCAAATTGGAGGTGGAAAGATGGAGTGAAAAGGATTTTGTGTGATCGGGGCCTGAACATGCAGGAGGGTGAAAGGAGGGCAAGGAATAGAGTGAATTGGAGCGATGTGGTATACAGGGGTTGACGTGCTGTCGGTGGATTGAATCAGGGCATGTGAAGCGTCCGGGGTAAACCATGGAAAGCTGTGTAGGTATGTATATTTGCGTGTGTGGACGTATGTATGTACATGTGTATGGGGGGGGGGGGTTGGGCCATTTCTTTCGTCTGTTTCCTTGCGCTACCTCGCAAACGCGGGAGACAGCGACGAGGTATAAAAAAAAAAAAAAAAAAAAAAAAATCTACAAGCTCTTCATCATATCCATTTACAAAACTGAACACCCAATGTATACCAATTATTCCCTCAACTGCCACATTACTCACCTTTGCATTCAAATTACCCATCACTATAACCCAGTCTCGTGCATCAAAACCAATAACACACTCACTCAGCTGCTCCCAAAACACTTGCCTCTTATGATCTTTCTTCTCATGCCCAGGTGCATATGAACCAATAACCACCCATCTCTCTCTCCATCCACTTTCAGTTTTACCCATATCAATCTAGAGTTTACTTTCTTACACTCTATCACATATTCCCACCAATCCTATTTCAGGAGTAGTGCTACTCCTTCCCTTGCTCTTGTCCTCTCACTAACCCCTGACTTTACTCCCAAGACATTCCCAAACCACTCTTCTCCTTTACCCTTTAACTTCGTTTCACTCAGAGCCAAAACATCCAGGTTCCTTTTCTCAAACATACTACCTATCTCTCCTTTTTTCTTATCTTGGTTGCATCCACACACATTTAGTCACCCCAATCTGAGCCTTCGAGGAGGATGAGCAATCCCCGCGCGACTCCTTCTGCTTCCCCTTTTAGAAAGTAAAAATACAATAGCTTTTGCATTTTTGACATTCAATAACGTTACGGGTAATATGATTAGAAGAGTAGTACAATTATCATGCTCTAGATGGTGATCCTTTTCATGAGTGTTTAGCGATTGTATTTTTGTGGTCATCCTTAGGTACTGAATGACGGTTCCAGTAGCATCTCCTAGTTACAGTTTTGCTAGTCTGGCCAATGTATACACTCAATGTAAACATTTAATTTTTGGATAATTTATCCAACTTTATTTTCAAGGTCTTGCTAAAAGTGTTATTGTACTGGAAGGCAGTGTTTTTTGATACCTATCTTATATTAGGTAAGCACGAAGAATAGGGCAACACTAAATGCTTAGAACCTCAGGATAGGGGAGAATGAAGACTTTCTACGTGTTTCCTGCTTGTCGTAGAAGGCGACAAGTATTCCATGTGTTTCCTGCGTGTCGCAGAAGGCGACTGAAAGTGGATGGGAGGGGGAGATGGAAACCCTCCCCTTTATGTATTTCAATTTCTAAACGAGAAAACACAAGTAGCAGAGCGGGGAGTCTTCATCCTTCTCGAGGGCTCAGATTGGGGTGTCGGAATGTAGGTAGATGTAACCAAGATGAGAAGAAAGGAGAAATTGGTTGTACGTTTGAGGAAAGAAACCTGCGTGAAACGAAGCTCATTGGCAAAGAAAAAGAATGGTTTGGAAACGTCTTGGGAATAAATTCAGGGTTTGGTGAGAGGACAAGAGCTGAGGAATGAGTAGCACTATTCCAAAGCAGTTGTGGAAGTATATGATCGAGTGTAAGTAAGTAAATTTTAGGTTGATTTGGGTAAAACTAAAATTGGATGGCGAGAGATGGGTGAATATTGGTGCTTAGGAACCTAGCCATGAGAAGAAAGATCATGAAGGGCAAGTGTTTTAAGAACAGCTGAGTGAATGTATCAGCAATTTTGGTGCAAGTCACCGGGTATCAGTGATTGGTATCTTGAACGCGAAGATGAGTAATGTGGCACTTGAAATACAATTCGTTGTACATGAGGTATTCAGTGTTCTGAATGGAAATGTTGAAGAGCCTGAGAATTTATGCTGATAAAAAGACTGGTGATTGGGAATACCTGCTTTGAAAAAAAGAGATACATAAGTATACGTATGTGAGTAGGAGAGATGGGCAAAAGTATTAATTGATAGACGTGTAAAGGAGAAAGTTTTGGATGTGCATGTACTGAAAGGTGCAGCTGGTTGGATGTCAGATCATTTTCTTGTGGAGGCAAAGGTGAAGACTTGCAGAAGTATCAAAAAAGGAAGTGAAAATATCGAGGAGAAGAGAGTGGTGAGAGTAAGTGAGTTTGGAAAGGAGACATATATGAGGAAATACCGGGAGAAATTGAAAGTAGAATGGCTGAAAATGAGAGCAAATAAAATGAGGTGAGTGGTTGAGGAATGAGATATATTTAATGCAGCAGAGATTGCATGTGCAAGGGATGCATGTGGCATGAGAAAGGTGGGTGATGGACAGATTAGAAAGGTTTGTTAGTGGTGGGATGAAGAAGTAGAGTTGCTGGCGAAATAGGAAAAAGAGGCGTTTAGACGATGCTTACAGTGAAGTGGTGTAAATAGCCGGGATATGTATAAGAGAAAGCGACGGGATGATAGGATGAAGGTGCAGGGGTTGAGAAGCAGTGCAAACGAGATTTGGAGTGAGAGAGTATCATCAAACTTTAGGTAGAATAAAAAGCTGTTTTGGAAGATGGTAGATAATGTGTGAAAGACATGAAAACAAATAAGAACATCAGAGAAGGGGGCAAAAGAAGTGATAACAGGTACTAATGGAATGAGAAGGAGATAGAGTGAGAATTTTGAAGGACTGTTGAATATGTAGTGTGTTTTGGTTGGTGTGGTATGCGAGGTGAGAGACTCAACGAGACTTGTTTGAAAAAAAAAGAAAAAAGAAGAAGAGGTGGTATTGCAGTTGAATTTGTTAGGAAAGGGGGTGAATCTGTTGTTGATTGGTTGATAAGGATATTCAGTGTATGTATGGATCATGGTGAAGTGCCTGAGGATTGGTGAAATGCATGTATAGTGTCATTGTACAAAGGCAAAGAGGATGTAGGGAAGTGTTCATACTACAGAAGTATACGTTTGTTGAGTATACCTTGAAAATCTTTATGGGAGATTATTGATTGAGATGGTGAAGGCATGTACAGAGCATCAAAATAGGGATGTATAGTGTGGTTTCAGATGTAATAGGGGATGTGTAGATCAAGTGTTTGCTTTGAAACATATGTGTGAAAAATACTTAGAAAATGAATGAGTTTGTATGTGCCATTTATCGATCTGGACTAAAGCATATAATAAGGTTGATAGAGATGCTTTGTGGAAAGTATTAGAAGTATATGGTGTTGGAGGTAAGCTGCTATAAGCAGTGAGAAGTGTTTATCAAGGATGTAAGTCATGTACATGAGCAGGGGATGAGAAGCGTGGTTAGTTCCCAATGAAGGTTGGTCTGCGGCATAGCCGTGTGATGGCACCATGGTAGTGTAATTTTTTTCTATGGATGGGTAGTTGGGGAAGTAAATTCAAGTGTTCTGTAGAGAGGGGCTACTATGCAGCCTGATGGGGATAAGAGAGCCTAGAAAGTGAGTCAGCTTGGTTTTCATTCATGGTACAGTACTGGTGGCTATTTCGAATGAGAAACTGTAGATGTTGGTGACTGAGTCTGGAAAAGTGTGTGAAGGGAGAAAGTTGAGCGTAAATGTGAATAAGAGCAAAATTGTTAAGTTAAGCAGGTTTGAGGGACAAGTTAGTTGAGATGCATGTTGAAATGGAAAAAAGGTTGAAGGAAGTGAAGAGTTTTAGATGCCTGGGAGTGGACTTAGAAGCGAATTAAACTATGGAAGCGGAAGTGAATCATAGTATGGGGGAGGGGGAGGTCCTCGGAGCGATGGAGAATGTGTGGAAGGAGAACGTTAACTCCGAGATGAAAAATAGGTATGATTTTGAAGGAATAGCAGCTCCAACAATATTACATGGTTGCAAGGCAGGGTTGTGCGGAGAATGGTGGATGTTTTGAAATCAAAATGTATGAAGTAGGTTAATCGAGTAAGTAATGAAAGGGTTAGAGAGGTTTGTGGTAATAAAAAGAGTGTGGTTGGGAGAGCAGAACAGGATGTGTTGAAATGGTGTGAACTTACGGAGAAAATGAGTGAGGAAAAATTGACAAAAATGATATACGTGTCAGAGATGGATGGAACAAGGAGAAGCGGGAGACCAAACTGGAGGTGGAAGAATGGAGAGAAAATGATAAAAACATAAAGATTCTATATCATGTTAATGCTCTTAGTAAGAACAGTTATATATCATCTGATTGTAAGAATTTTCACTATAAGGAAACACAATCATGTACTACAATATGCCCCTTTTCAACCAAAATGAACTATTGTATGACGTGGTCCTTTCCTAATCGGACATAAGTTATCTTCCTCCCACAGTTTATGACCAACATGATGTGATTCGATTTTTAATCCTTCAGATAAAGATATGAAACTATGGAATTCCTGCTTCAGAGATAAGTGACAATTATTCAACCTTTCCATGTCCAGTAAGTAAATTGACATGAATCATCTTAATTTTTTTCAAGTGCCTAATGAAATAAGAATCTCTCTAGATTCCTTCAGTGACTGAAGAGATAGGATTGAATTTAAGTCCCTCCGCTGACTGATTTGGCCTTACTGTTTAAGTTTCTCCAGTGACAGAACAGAAGGGACTGAGTCATCTTCAGTTGTGCCTGATGAGATACATTCAGATTCAGACCCATTAGCATCAGATTAGACAAATATCGACTCTATTAGGGAAGAGTGACATGCTGCACTTTAACACCTTTCATGAGATTATTGCTCTGACAGGAATCAATTGTCACTCCACCAGCAAGCCTACAGTTGTTACATAATAATTGTTATGCCTCTAAAAATAATTATGGTTCGATGGCGTCAAAATCTTCCTTATCTCCAAGAACAAAAGTAATCAGGGAAAAGAATACTTCTACAATCGCACCTGGGAAGTATCCTCCGCTCCTGAAGTGGATATTGAACTAAGACTGACTCTCAAGGCACCACCGTCATGGAGTGAGCCTGACGCCTGCTGCATCAAGCGACCTGACTTGCTTAGCTTCACTGTTGGCAAGTAAACTTTCGTTGACAGTTAGGAACCTCGCTAAATCAGTTTACACCTGGATCTCTCCCGAAAGGAAATTTTTTCTCATTGTCTCCAGCTGGAACCTCCCTCCAGGATAGGAATGACACGAAGAGGATGAGCTAGAAGAGGTTGAAGGAAAAAGGAAAAGAGGCAGGAGAGGAGGAAAGTAAGAAAAACTAGGAAACTAGGTGGGAGATGCAGTAAACATCTTTGGTAAATAAGAGAAAGAGGAACGGAGACGGAAAGAAAAAATGGTGAAGAGGTCAGTCAGATGCATAAAAAAGGAAAAATAATGAGGAAAAGGATGAGAATATAAAAACGCCAGACGAAATGGAAGTAAGGAAGATAATGAAGGAAAATGGGGTATAAAAGGAAAAAGAACAGGTGAAACGATTCGTGAAAAGAAGGGAAAGAAAAATATCGTAAGAAATAAAACGAAAGCAAGAGAAAATAGGAAAGTATGGAGATTATAATTAATTAGAATAACATGAAACAGTAGAGGAAAATGAAAATTACGAATTTGTCTATAAAGATAGATAAGAGGAATGGCAAAAAGATGACAAATAAAAGGAGACATTAAGGAAAGAATCAGTGCATTTCAGCTCCCCAAGCAAATTCAAGTTTCAGATTTAACTTAATAAAGTATGATAACGCGGACATTTTAATTTTCATCATGTTCATTACATATCAAAAAGCTAGAAGAATATAACGCAATCATAGAGGAATATGATTTAATTCCTACCATAATTCATTAATTTCTGTTCCGTTTACATTTACAGCCTTAATCGAAATTCACTTTTAAACAAGGAACAACCAAACTGTGAAGAGTCTGTGCAAGATTGACTAAAGACATCAACCTAAAGTCGTCTCACTAATTGTCTGATGAAGCATGAAGAATTTTAGTAATTCTTTTTAACTGCTGACAACTCGTTTCTGATATGTTCTGAGATATTATCATACTTGTATGTCATCTCCCGCATTAACAAGGTAGCGCCATGATTTTCTAGCTGTCATATATAATGCACTAAAACCAAAGACCCCTATCCAGAACCAGGTCGTACAGACCTTTCTGAGTTTTCATTCAAAGCTCTATATGATCTGGTTTATTCACTGACAACACATCGACCCCTGTATACCACATCGTTACAACACACTCTATCCCGTGCACGCCTTATGCCCTACTGTATGTTTAGGCCCTGAGCTCTGAAAAACTTATTCTCTCCATTCTTCCATCTCTAATTCGGTCACCACCATCTCCTTGTTCTCACACATATACCCCTCTCCGTCCCCGTTAATTCATTCTTTATGTCCAACCCATTTTCGCACACCCTCTTCAGTTCTCTCCATTACACTCTTCTCATTACCTCAGTTCCCTCTCACCTTATCATTTCCAAATGGCTCAACTCTTCTCTCACCATATATTGTCAGCAAACATTTTAGTTCTAACATATTCATCCTCTCCCATACATTTTCATCTATAACACTTACCTCCTATCTATACAACACCGTAGGGACTACTATACTTTAAGAAATTCCCATCTCAATGATTTCAGGCCTTTTGCCCAGTCCCACGACTTCTGACTAAATTCAGTTTCCATGTTTCCATTCGCTGTAATGTCCACTTGCAAGTATCTAAACACCTCACTTCCTCCAAATTTCACATTAAAACTAAACTGACTCGGCACTAATAAAACTAACAATCCGATTCTTATTCAAATTTACACTTAACTTTTGCCTGTCGCACACTCAGACACTAGCTTCTGCAGCTTCTGACCCGAATCTGTCACGGTTAGTTTATCATAAACAGGCACACTTACACACACACACACACACACACACACACACACACACACACACACACACACACACACACACACACACACACACACACACACATATATTCCCATGAGTCCACGGAGAAAATGAAACACGATAAGTTTCCAAGTGTACTTTCGTATAATAATCACATCATCAGGAGAGACACAAGAGAGAAATATAAGTCAGCTGATATACATCAAAGAGAAGAAGCTTGGACGCCATTTGGTAAACATTCAATTGTCCAAGACAGACAACGAGCGTGAACAAATTTGTCATTTTACATATTTTATCAGCAATAAAGTTATCTAATTTGTATAGACCATCACTAATATTAAGATAATAATTCTTTGGGTATCTAATAGTAGAAGACTTAATGATATTTCTCGTGGTAACAGAGATAAACTTGATAACTGAGACGGCATTACTCCAGTCGATACAATGACCAGAGTTTTTAACGTGAATAAACAGGGCATTTGATACTTGTCTCGTTCTTATACTATATCTATGTTCCTTAAGTCTAACAGAAACACCCTTATCAGTCTGCCCAACATAAAACTTATCACAATTTCTAATTCTATTACCACGAGAAATATCACTGAGATTTCTGTCATTAAATACACAAAGAATTACAGTCTTGATATTAGTGATGGTCTGTACAAATTATACAACTTTCTTGTTGATAAAATTTGTAAAATGATAAGTTTATAAACGTTCGTTTTCTGTCTTGGACAATCGCAGGTTTACCAAATAGCGTCCTAGATTCGTCTACTCGATGTATATCAACTGACTTATATTTCTCTCTTTTGTCTCCCCTGAAGATGCGATTATTACGCAAAAGTGCATTTGGGAACTTATCGTGTTTCATTTCCCCCGTGGACTCACAGGAATATCTTGATCATGCGCAAAATTGTGATCCTTTCCAATATAAATATATATATATATATATATATATATATATATATATATATATATATATATATATATATATATATATATGTATGTATATATATATATATATATATATATATATATATATATATATATATATATATATATATATATATATATATATATATATATATATATATATATATATATATATATATATGTATATATATATATATATTTTTTTTTTTTTTTTTTTTTTGCTTTGTCGCTATCTCTCGCGTTTGCGAGGTAGCGCAAGGAAACAGACGAAAGAAATGGCCCAACCCACCCCCATACACATGTATATACATACATGTCCACACACGCAAATATACATACCTACACAGCTTTCCATGGTTTACCCCAGACGCTTCACATGCCCTGATTCAATCCACTGACAGCACGTCAACCCCGGTATACCACATCGATCCAATTCACTCTATTCCTTGCCCTCCTTTCACCCTCCTGCATGTTCAGGCCCCGATCACACAAAATCTTTTTCACTCCATCTTTCCACCTCCAATTTGGTCTCCCACTTCTCCTCGTTCCCTCCACCTCCGACACATATATCCTCTTGGTCAATCTTTCCTCACTCATTCTCTCCATGTGCCCAAACCACTTCAAAACACCCTCTTCTGCTCTCCCAACCACGCTCTTTTTATTTCCACACATCTCTCTTACCCTTACGTTACTTACTCGATCAAACCACCTCACACCACACATTGTCCTCAAACATCTCATTTCCAGCACATCCATCCTCCTGCGCACAACTCTATCCATAGCCCACGCCTCGCAACCATACAACATTGTTGGAACCACTATTCCTTCAAACACCCATTTTTGCTTTCCGAGATAATGTTCTCGACTTCCACACATTCTTCAAGGCTCCCAGGATTTTCGCCCCCTCCCCCACCCTCTGATCTACTTCCGCTTCCATGTTTCCATCCGCTGCCAGATCCACTCCCAGATATCTAAAACACTTTACTTTCTCCAGTTTTTCTCCATTCAAACTTACCTCCCAATTGACTTGACCCTCAACCCTACTGTACCTAATTACCTTGCTCTTATTCACATTTACTCTTAACTTTCTTCTTTCACACACTTTACCAAACTCAGTCACCAGCTTCTGCAGTTTCTCACATGAATCAGCCACCAGCGCTGTATCATCAGCGAACAACAACTGACTCACTTCCCAAGCTCTCTCATCCCCAACAGACTCCATACTTGCCCCTCTTTCCAAAACTCTTGCATTCACCTCCCTAACAACCCCATCCATAAACAAATTAAACAACCATGGAGACATCACACACCCCTGCCGCAAACCTACATTCACTGAGAACCAATCACTTTCCTCTCTTCCTACACGTACATATGCCTTACATCCTCGATAAAAACTTTTCACTGCTTCTAACAACTTGCCTCCCCCACCATATATTCTTAATACCTTCAACAGAGCATCTCTATCAACTCTATCATATGCCTTCTCCAGATCCATAAATGCTACATACAAATCCATTTGCTTTTCTAAGTATTTCTCACATACATTCTTCAAAGGAAACACCTGATCCACACATCCTCTACCACTTCTGAAACCACACTGCTCTTCCCCAATCTGATGCTCTGTACATGCCTTCACCCTCTCAATCAATACCCTCCCATATAATTTACCAGGAATACTCAACAAACATATACCTCTGTAATTTGAGCACTCACTCTTATCCCCTTTGCCTTTGTACAATGGCACTATGTACGCATTCCGCCAATCCTCAGGCACCTCACCATGAGTCATACATACATTGAATAACCTTACCAAACAGTCAATTATACAGTCACCCCCTTTCTTAATAAATTCCACTGCAATACCATCCAAACCTGCTGCCTTGCCGGCTTTCATCTTCCGCAAAGCTTTTACTACCTCTTCTCTGTTTACCAAATCATTTTCCCTTACCTTCTCACTTCGCACACCACCTCGACCAAAACACCCTATATCTGCCACTCTATCATCAAACACATTCAACAAACCTTCAAAATACTCACTCCATCTCTTTCTCACATCACCACATATATATATATATATATATATATTTTTTTTTTTTTTTTTTTTTTATACTTTGTCGCTGTCTCCCGCGTTTGCGAGGTAGCGCAAGGAAACAGACGAAAGAAATGGCCCAACCCCCCCCATACACATGTACATACACACGTCCACACACGCAATATACATACCTACACAGCTTTCCATGGTTTACCCCAGACGCTTCACATGCCTTGATTCAATCCACTGACAGCACGTCAACCCCTGTATACCACATCGCTCCAATTCACTCTATTCCTTGCCCTCCTTTCACCCTCCTGCATGTTCAGGCCCCGATCACACAAAATCCTTTTCACTCCATCTTTCCACCTCCAATTTGGTCTCCCTCTTCTCCTCGTTCCCTCCACCTCCGACACATATATCCTCTTGGTCAATCTTTCCTCACTCATTCTCTCCATGTGCCCAAACCACTTCAAAACACCCTCTTCTGCTCTCTCAACCACGCTCTTTTTATTTCCACACATCCCTCTTACCCTTACGTTACTTACTCGATCAAACCACCTCACACCACACATTGTCCTCAAACATCTCATTTCCAGCACATCCATCCTCCTGCGCACAACTCTATCCATAGCCCACGCCTCGCAACCATACAACATTGTTGGAACCACTATTCCTTCAAACATACCCATTTTTGCTTTCCGGGATAATGTTCTCGACTTCCACACATTTTTCAAGGCTCCCAAAATTTTCGCCCCCTCCCCCACCCTATGATCCACTTCCGCTTCCATGGTTCCATCCGCTGACAGATCCACTCCCAGATATCTAAAACACTTCACTTCCTCCAGCCTCTCACCATTCAAACTCACCTCCCAATTGACTTGACCCTCAACCCTACTGTACCTAATAACCTTGCTCTTATTGACATTTACTCTTAACTTTCTTCTTCCACACACTTTACCAAACTCCGTCACCAGCTTCTGCAGTTTCTCACATGAATCCGCCACCAGCGCTGTATCATCAGCGAACAACAACTGACTCACTTCCCAAGCTCTCTCATCCCCAACAGACTTCATACTTGCCCCTCTTTCCAAAACTCTTGCATTTACCTCCCTAACAACCCCATCCATAAACAAATTAAACAACCATGGAGACATCACACACCCCTGCCGCAAACCTACATTCACTGAGAACCAATCACTTTCCTCTCTTCCTACACGTACACATGCCTTACATCCTCGATAAAAACTTTTCACTGCTTCTAACAACTTGCCTCCCACACCATATATTCTTAATACCTTCCACAGAGCATCTCTATCAACTCTATCATATGCCTTCTCCAGATCCATAAATGCTACATACAAATCCATTTGCTTTTCTAAGTATTTCTCACATACATTCTTCAAAGCAAACACCTGATCCACACATCCTCTACCACTTCTGAAACCACACTGCTCTTCCCCAATCTGATGCTCTGTACATGCGTTCACCCTCTCAATCAATACCCTCCCATATAATTTACCAGGAATACTCAACAAACTTATACCTCTGTAATTTGAGCACTCACTCTTATCCCCTTTGCCTTTGTACAATGGCACTATGCACGCATTCCGCCAATCCTCAGGCACCTCACCATGAGTCATACATACATTAAATAACCTTACCAACCAGTCAACAATACAGTCACCCCCTTTTTTAATAAATTCCACTGCAATACCATCCAAACCTGCTGCCTTGCCGGCTTTCATCTTCCGCAAAGCTTTTACTACCTCTTCTCTGTTTACCAAATCATTTTCCCTAACCCTCTCACTTTGCACACCACCTCGACCCAAACACCCTATATCTGCCACCCTATATATATATATATATTATTTTATTTTTATATATTATACTTTGTCGCTGTCTCCCGCGTTTGCGAGGTAGCGCAAGGAAACAGACGAAAGAAATGGCCCAACCCCCCCCCCATACACATGTATATACATACGTCCACACACGCAAATATACATACCTACACAGCTTTCCATGGTTTACCCCAGACGCTTCACATGCCTTGATTCAATCCACTGACAGCACGTCAACCCCGGTATACCACATCGCTCCAATTCACTCTATTCCTTGCCCTCCTTTCACCCTCCTGCATGTTCAGGCCCCGATCACACAAAATCTTTTTCACTCCATCTTTCCACTTCCAATTTGGTCTCCCTCTTCTCCTCGCTCCCTCCACCTCCGACACATATATCGTCTTGGTCAATCTTTCCTCACTCATTCTCTCCATGTGCCCAAACCACTTCAAAACACCCTCTTCTGCTCTCTCAACCACGCTCTTTTTATTTCCACACATCTCTCTTACCCTTACGTTACTCACTCGATCAAACCACCTCACACCACACATTGTCCTCAACATCTCATTTCCAGCACATCCATCCTCCTGCGCACAACTCTATCCATAGCCCACGCCTCGCAACCATACAACATTGTTGGAACCACTATTCCTTCAAACATACCCATTTTTGCTTTCCGAGATAATGTTCTCGACTTCCACACATTCTTCAAGGCCCCCAGAATTTTCGCCCCCTCCCCCACCCTATGATCCACTTCCGCTTCCATGGTTCCATCCGCTGCCAGATCCACTCCCAGATATCTAAAACACTTCACTTCCTCCAGTTTTTCTCCATTCAAACTCACCTCCCAATTCACTTGACCCTCAACCCTACTGTACCTAATAACCTTGCTCTTATTCACATTTACTCTTAACTATCTTCTTCCACACGCTTTACCAAACTCAGTCACCAGCTTCTGCATTTTCTCACATGAATCAGCCATCAGCGAACAACAACTGACTCACTTCCCAAGCTCTCTCATCTCCAACAGACTTCATACTTGCCCCTCTTTCCAAAACTCTTGCATTTACCTCCCTAACAACCCCATCCATAAACAAATTAAACAACCATGGAGACATCACACACCCCTGCCACAAACCTACATTCACTGAGAACCAATCACTTTCCTCTCTTCATACACGTACACATGCCTTACATCCTCGATAAAAACTTTTCACTGCTTCTAACAACTTTCCTCCCACACCTTATATTCTTAATACCTTCCACAGAGCATCTCTATCAACTCTATCATATGCCTTCTCCAGATCCATAAATGCTACATACAAATCCATTTGCTTTTCTAAGTATTTCTCACATACATTCTTCAAAGCAAACACCTGATCCACACATCCTCTACCATATATATATATATATGTGGAAAGGGAGCTGTGGTTTAGGGCATTATTGCATGACAGCTAGAGACTGAGTGTGAACGAATGGGGCCTTTGTTGTCTTTTCCCATCGCTACCTCGCACACATGAGGGGGGAAGGGGATGGTATTCCATGTATGGCGAAGTGGCGATGGGAATGAATAAAGGCAGACAGTGTGAATTGGGTGCACGGGTATATATGTATGTGTCTGTGTGTGTATATATATGTGTACATTGAGATGTATAGGTATGTATATTTGCGTGTGTGGACGCGTATGTATATACATGTGTATGGGGGTGGGAGCGTTGAAAAATGTGTGGAAGGCGAGAACATTATCTCGGAAAGCAAAAATGGATACGTTTGAAGGAATAGTGGTTCCAACAATGTTATATGGTTGCGAGGCGTGGGCTATAGATAGAGTTGCGCGGAGGAGGGTGGATGAGTTTGAAATGAGATGTTTGAAGACAATATATGATGTCAGGTGGTTTGATCGAGTAAGTAATGAAAGGGTAAGAGATATGTGTGGTAATAAAAAGAGCGTAGTTGTGATAGCAGGAGAGGGTGTTTTGAAATGATTTGGGCACATGGAGAGGATGAGTGAGGAAAGATGTAACCAAGATGAGAATAAAAGGAGAGATAGGTAGAATGGTTGAGGAATGGAACCCGGATGTTTGGCTCTGAGTGAAGCGAAGCTCAAGGGTAAAAGGGAAGAGTGGTTTAGGAATATCTTTGGAGTAAAGTCAGGGGTTGGTGAGATGCCAAGAGCAAAGTAAGGAATAGCACTACTCCTGAAGCAAGAGTTGTGGGAGTATGTGATACAGTGTAGGAAAGGAAACTCTAGACTGACATGGGTAAAACTGAATTTGGATGGAGAGAGCTGGGTGATGATTGGTGCCTACGCACCTGGTCATAAGAAGAAAGATCGTGATAAGTAAATGTTTTGGTAGCAGCTGAGTGATTGTTTTAACAGCTTCGATGCACGAGACCGGGTTATAGTGATGGGTGATTTGAATGCAAAGGTGAGTAATGTGGCAATTGACGGAATAATTGTTATACATGAGGTGTTCAGTGTTGTAAATGGAAATGGTGATGAGCTTGTAGATTTGTGCTGAAAAAGGACTGGTGATGGGGAATACCTGGTTTAAAAAGATATATACATAGTTATACGTATGTAAGTTGGTAAAATGACCGGAGAGCGTTTTTGAATTACCTGTTGATTGATAGGCACATGAAAGAAAGACTTTTGGATGTTAAAGTGCTGAGAGGGGTAACTAGAGGAATGTCAGATCATTATCTTGTTGATGCAAAAGTGAAGGTTTGTTGAAGTTTTCAGAAAATAAGAGAGAATGGTGGGGTGACGGGAGTGGTGAGAGTAGGTGAGCTTGGAAAGAAGAATTGTGTGAAGAAGTACCAGGTGAGATTGAGTTCAAATTCAAAAGGATAAGAATAAATGACATGAGGGGAGTGGGGGAGGAATAGGATGTATTTAGGGAAGCAGTGATGGCTTGCGCAAAAGACGCCTGTGGCATAAGAAAGGTAGGAAGTGGGTAGATTAGAAAGGGTAGTGAGTGGTGGGATAAAGAGGTAAGATTGTTAGTGAAAGAAAAGAGAGAGGCGTTTGGACGAATTATGCAGGAAAATAGTAGAAATGATTGGGAGATATGTAAAAGAAAGAGGCAAGAAGTCAACAGAAAGGTGCAAAAGATGAAAAAGTGGGCAAATGAGAGTTGGGGTGAGAGAGTATCGTTAAAGTTTTGGGAGAATAAAAAGAT
Source organism: Panulirus ornatus (assembly GCF_036320965.1). Taxonomy (NCBI): domain Eukaryota; kingdom Metazoa; phylum Arthropoda; class Malacostraca; order Decapoda; family Palinuridae; genus Panulirus; species Panulirus ornatus. Next base: position 25,108,802 of record NC_092227.1, read on the forward strand.
GTTTTGGAAGGAGGTAAATATAGTGCGTAAGACAAGAGAACAAATGGAAACATCGGTGAAAGGGGGGGGGGGTAATGGGGAGGTAATAACAAGTACTGGTAAAGTGAGAAGATTGAGTGAGTATTATGAAGGTTTGTTGAATGTGTTTGATGAAAGAGTGGCAGACACAGGGGGTTTTGGTCGAGGTGGTGTGCGAAGTGAGAGGGTCAGGGAGAAGGGTTTGGTAAACAAAGAAGAGGTAGTGAAAGCTTTGCGGAAGATGAAAGCCGGCAAGGTGGTGGGTTAGGGTGGTATTGCTGTGGAATTTATTAAGAAAGACGGTGACTGTGTTGTTGACCGGTTGGTGGAGATATTCAATGTATGTATGGTTTATGGTGTAGTGCCTGAGGAATGACGGAATGGATGCATCGTGACATTGTGCAAAGGCAAAGGGGATAAAGGTGAGTGTTTAAATTACAGAGGTATAAATTTGTTAAGTATTCCTGGGATATATATGGGAGGGTATGGATTGAGAGGGTGAAGAGCATCAGACTGGGGAAGAGCAGTGTGGTTTCAGAAGTGGTAGATGATGTGTGGATCAGGTGTTTGCTTTGAAAAAAGTATGTGAGAAATACTTAGAAACAAAAATAGCTTTGTATGTAGCATATGATAGAGTTTATAGAGATGCTTTTTGGAAGGTATTAAGAGTATATGGTGTGGGAGGTAAGTTGCTAGAAGTAGTGAAAAGTTTTATCGAGGATGTAAGACATGTGTACGAGTAGGAAGAGAGGAAAGTGGTTGGTTCCCAGCGAATGTTGGCTTACGGCAGGGGTGCGTGATGTCTCCATGGTTGTTATTCATGGAGGGGGTTGTTAGGGAGGTGAATGCAAGAGTTTTAGAGAGAGATGCTGGTATGTAGCCTGTTGTTGATGAGAGGGCTAGGGAGGTGAGTCAGTTTTTGTTCGCTGATGATAAATCGATGGTGGCTGATTCGGATGAGAAACTGCAGATGCTGGTAACTGAGTTTGGTAAAGTTTGTGAAAGAAGAAAGCTGAGGGTAAATGTGAATAAGAGCAAGGTATTAGGTTCAGTAGGGTTGATGGGCAAGTCAACAAGGAGGTAAGTTTGAACATAGAAATATTGGAGGAAGGAAAGTTTTTTTTAGATATTTGGGAGTAGATTTAACAGCGGATGGAATCACCCCATGATCTTCATCTCTTCTGTATGGATGATAGCTATCTAAAACAACACAATCTTAGACTGTGCTCTTCAGATTGATATCTTGTAGACAAATAACGGATGGTCTATATAATGCAAGCAACAGTGATAGTTGTGCTTGCTTATTCCTAAGACCTCTACAATTCCACTGAATTATATTGAATGCGTTCGTTTAAGATTTCTTTAGCCGGCCAGCTTTGTGAGTCCTTTTTTCGGATCTGGGCGAGTCCAAGGGGTAACGGAATCTGCTCTTGATAGTGGGGACTGTATTGTCGTCCGTCGATTTCACCGAGGAAGACTTCATCAGTAAAGACCTCCTCCTGGAGCCACAGGAACGATGACATGCGACATAGTTTCTTTCGAAAGTTGCACCAATTTTTTCTTGTCCTCTTTCACGTTTTGGCTCGAATAGAGCAGGTGGCTTTTGAGTATAAGTCTTTGTCGGTATTATCGTCAGTGTCAGTGTCGGTCTGATTCTTTAAAGGTTTGTCTGGAGTGGTGGAGCGTGGTTCAGTAGTTCGCATTGTCTACGTGGCAAATGCGACCATGACCGGCTGACATTTCAATGCCATAGCATAGGACGCATTGGATTTGGAAGTCTCGTGAGTCTCCTTCACCCTCTTCCTTGCTTCATCATATGAAATGTTTTCCTTTGCCTTAACTGCGCAGACTTCCTTCTCAAACTTGTACCTAGGACATTATCGATACGAGCTTGGGTGGTTGCCACCACGGTTAACGCATAGTTTCTTTACTATGTCGTCCTCACTCATGCCCATGACATCAGAACAGAAGAATATTCCTCTGCACGAGTTCATGGTCACCGGAATGGAAGTCACAACATCGTAAAAGTGAAACTTTCTCAGCTTTAGTAAGTGTGCCACTTGATTTGATGACTTAACTTTGACAAGAAGGTCACCACTAGCCAGTTTTCTTGCCATTTCAACAGCACCAGCTTGGCCGTCAATCACTTTTTTGATGAGGAAGGGGTTGAGGGGGGCTAAGGTTGTTGAACCGGTCGCATGTAACCGGACAAACTCTTCATTTTTGGACTTTATGTCCAGCGAGTGTCGGTTGCCACCACTACCCCCTATGGGAATAGTGGTTGGCTTACTAGAGTCCATATGAGTGGGGTTAGGCCCCAGATTCTTGGGTGCGGACCACCCCGCACAAAAGGTACTTTTAACACCTTACCTCTTCTCTAAAAAAAATATACAAGGCAGCTGATCAGACAGAAAAGCGCCCCAAAGTAGGGCCGGCCGGACGTACCAAGCTGGGTTGAGTTCTCCTGTGGTCACATCTCAATTGGGCGCACAGTTCTGTCCAACCAGCCTTCGTGAAATGTACCAGTGATCTAGCAACACCAGAAACACCGTTCAACACTCACTTGCCTGTAAACCCAAAAAGAGAGGAGTAAAAAGACACAAAATAAACACAAATGAAATTTAGGGAAGGGAATGGGGGAGTGCTTCACTAAGCTAAAGAGCTAAGCAAAGCCAAAAAAAAACGATAAATAAGGGGAACCCTCTTTTACCAGTTCTGCAATTTCTGTGTTGCTTGAATTGATAAAACGGTGCGCAAAAAACTGGATTTCAGATTAATAGATAATACTATGATAAGTATTTTTGGTATGGCGATAGATAACCCTCATTCATTAGCATTAAGTAATCTTTGAAGCAAGATGACTAAAGTCTCACCCTGTAAGGCAATCTGGTTTAGATAAGTAGATAAAGATCTTTGTGGTTGGTCACAAAGTAAAGATTTAGAAAAACTTTTCACCTTACTTGACAATTTAGTACCACCTATCAAATCACCGTGGAAATGAGAAATGATTGAATGTTACCAATTTTAGATTGCATGATCCATAGCGGTGGAAGCATGTTCAAGTTTAGTATATACAGAAAACCCACCAAAGTTTGTTCTTATATTCATTATTACTCAACCTAACATTAGAGAACTGAACAATCAATATTGCAGTATGTATTACGTACGACATTACGTATATGCAGTCCAGAATTTATTCATGATAAGTCTCTGAGGTTGGCAAAGAAATCATTTTATAGAGCCGTCCCCTAATCTCACCTTGATAACAAGAATCTTTTAGTTTAGTTTTCATGATGATTCTGTGTTACTCTCCAGGCTGTTTCAATCATTTAGTGTAACTATAACCATCTGTAAAAACGATGCTATAAAGAATACCTTAATAAAAAACTTGCCAGAAAGTTTCGTGCGCTGTATTTACAGGACACCTTGTAAAAATTATAATATGTTTTATACTAGATAGACTGTCAGGTATCTCTATGTTAGATTCAAGCAACATGAATATATAATGTAAGAAGAGAACAAGAATCAAATCAAGGACAAGAATCAAATTGTTTAATCATGTAAGAAATTAAGACCATGGTTTTAAGTGGAGTAACGCTAATATAGTAATCATTCAATCTTCTTTTCTTGAGTACACAAAGAATTGTAACATAACTGTTACCGAATATCTGTGCAAGCTGGATACTTTGTCGTAGTCAAAAATTTTAAATGTTTATCAACTGCTTCTTAACTCCCCCCTTTTTTTCATATATTAACTGATTCTTCTAAGTCTTCTATCGCATTCTTGTATCTTTCTAAAGGATAAGATCAATGCACGAAAGTGAACATCGGAAGTTAACGTGTTTCATTTTTCTTCGTGCTTATCTGAAGTGGGAAGGAGACGGACTGAGTATTTCTAAGGTTTTTTCAATATGTTTCATGATAGACTGGCAGAAATAGGGTGTTTTGGTCGGGATGGTGTGCGAAGAGGGTCATATTTTATTTCGTTCAGAGAGAATAGATAGCGAAAGCTTTGCGGAAGGTGAAATTCGGCAAGGCAGAGGGTTTTTGGATGGCATTGCAGAAGTTTTTATTGAGAAAGGGAGTGACTGTGGTGATGATTGGGTGGTAAGGATATTCATTGCATGTATGGATCATGGTGAAGCGCCAGAGAATTGGCAGAATGCGTGCATAGTGACATTGTACTAAGGCAAAGGGAACATAGATGAGCGCTTAAACTAAGGGGCATAAGTTTGTTGAGTATTTCTCGAAAATCATATGGGAGGGTATTGATTGAGAGGGTGAAAACATGTTCAGAGCATCAGACTTGGGAAGAGCAGTGTGGTTTTAGAAGTGGTAGAGGGTGTGTGGATCAGGTGTTTCCTTTAAAGAATGTGTGTGAGAATACTTAGAAAAACAGAAGGACCTGTATGTAGTATTTATTGACCCTCTGAAGGCATATAATAGGGCTGATACAGATGTTTTGTAAAAAGTCTTAGTAATATATGTAAGGCATGTGTACGAGTAGAAAGAGAGGAGAGTGATTGGTTCCCAGTGAATGTTGGTCTGCAGTAGGGGTGTGTGATGACCCCATCGTTGTTTAATGTTTTTACGAATGGAGTGTTTTGGAAGGTAAATGCAATAGTTTTGAGAGAGGGATGAGTATGCAATCTGTTGGGGATGAGAGGGCCTGGAAAGTGAGTTAGTTGCTGTTCGCTGATGAAATAGCTCTGGTGGCTGACTCGGGTGAGAAGCTGCATAAGTTGGTGACTGAGCTTGGAGAATTGAGTGAAAGGAGAAAGTTGAGGGTAAATGTGAATAAGAACAAGGTTATTAAAATCAGCAGGGTTGAGGGAAAAGTTAATCTGGAAATACGTTTGAATGGAGAAAAGCTGGAGGAAGTGAAGTGTTTTAGATACCTGGGAGTGGACTTAGCAGACAATGGAACCATAGAAATGGAAATGAGCCACATGGTGGGAGAGGGGACGAAAGCTTTGGGATCGATAAAGAATGTGTGAAATGAGATTTCGCTATCTCGGAGAGCAAAAATGGGTATGTTTTAAGAAATATTAGTTGAGAGAGATGAGCAAAAGATAGGGTTGTAAGGACAAGGATGCATGTGTTGGATATCAGATTTTTGAAGACAATATGTGGTGTAAGGTCGTTTGATAGGGTAAGTAATGAAAGGGTAAGAGAGATGTGTGGAAATATAAGGAGTGTAGCTGAGAGAGCAGTAGTGGGTGTGTTGAAACGGGTTGGACATATGGATAGAAAGAGTGAAGAAAGTGTGTTAGTAGTTTTGATGCACGAGACAGGGTTACAGTGATAGGTGATTTGAATGCAAAGGTGAGTAATGTGGCAGTTGAGGGAATTATTGGTGTACATGGGGTGTACAGTGTTGTAAATAGAAATGGTGAAGAGCTTGTAGATTTATGTCCTGAAAAAGGATTGGTGATTGGGAATACCTGGTTTAAAAAGACAGATATACATAAGTATACGTATGGGAAGTAGGAGAGATGGCCAGACAGCGTTATTGGATTATGTGTTAATTGATAAGCGCGGGAAAGAGAGACTTTTGGATGTTAATGTGCTGAGAGGTGCAACTAGAGGGATGTTTGATCATTATCTTCTGGAGGCGAAGGTGAAGATTGTAGAGGTTTTCAGAAAAGAAGAGAAAATGTTGGGGATGAAGAGAGTGGTGAGAGTAAGTGAGCTTGGGAAGGGGACTTGTGTGAGGAAGTACCAGGAGAGACTGAGTACAGAATGGAAAAGGGTGAGAACAAAGGACGTAAGGGGAGTGGGGGAGGAATGGATGAAATCAGTGAAGCAGTGATGGCTTGTTCAAAAGATGCTTGTTGCATGAGAAGTGTGGGAGGTAGGCAGATTAGAAAGGGTAGTGAGTGGTGGCAAGAAGAGGTAAGATTATTAATGAAAGAGAAGAGAGAGGCATTTGGACGATTTTTGCAGGGAAATAATGAAAATGAGTGGGAGATGTATAAAAGAAAGAGGAAAGGAATCAAGAGAAAGGTGAAAGAAGTGAAAAGAGGGCAAATGAGCGTTGGGGTGAGAGAGTATCAATAAATTTTATGGAGAATAAAAAGACGTTTCGGAAGGAGGGAAATAAAGTGCGTAAGACAGGGAACAAATGGGAACATCACTGAAGGGGGCTACTGGGGAGGTGATAACATGTAGTGGGGATGTCAGAAGGAGATGAAGTGAGTATTTTCAAGGTTTCTTGAACGTGTTTGATGATAGAATGGCAGATATAGGGTGTTTTGGTCGAGGTAAACACAAAAAAGTAGTAAAAGCTTTGCAGAAGATGAAAGCCGGCAAGGAAGCGTGTTTGGATGGTATTCCAGTGGAGTTTATTAAAAATTGGGTTGACTGTATTGTTGATTGGTTGGTAAGGTTATTAAATGTATGAATGACACATGGTGAGGTGCCTAAGGATTGACGGAATGCTTGTTTAGTTCCATTGTACAAAGGCAAAGGGGATAAGGGTGAGTGCTCAAATTACAGAGGTATAAGTTTGCTGAGCATGAGAAGAAAGATCATGAGAGGCAAGTGTTTTGGGAGCAGCTGAATGAGTGTGTTAGTGGTTTTGATGCACGAGACCGGGTTATAGTGATGGGTGATTTGAATGCAAAGGTGAGTAATGTGGCAGTTGAGAGAATAATTGGTATACATGGGGTGTTCAGTGTTGTAAATGGAAATGGTGAAGAGCTTGTAGACTTATGTGCTGAAAAAGGACTGATGATTGGGAATACCTGCTTTAAAAAGCGAGATATACATAAGTATACTTATGTAAGTAGGAGAGATAGCCAGAGAGCGCTATTGGATTACGTGTTAATTGACAGGCGCGCGAAAGAGAGACTTTTGGATGTTAATGTACTGAGAGGTGCAACTGGAGGGATGTCTGATCATTATCTTGTGGAGGCTAAGGTGAAGATTTGTATGGGTTTTCAGAAAAGAAGAGTGAATGTTGGGGTGAAGAGGGTGGTGAGAGTAAGTGAGCTTGGGAAGGAGACTTGTGTGAGGAAGTACCAGGAGAGACTGAGTACAGAATGGAAAAAGGTGAGAACAATGGAAGTAAGGGGAGTGGGGGAGGAATGGGATGTATTTAGGGAATCAGTGATGGATTGCGCAAAAGATGCTTGTGGCATGAGAAGAGTGGGAGGTGGGTTGATTAGAAAGGGTAGTGAGTGGTGGGATGAAGAAGTAAGGGTATTAGTGAAAGAGAAGAGAGAGGCATTTGGACGATTTTTGCAGGGAAAAAATGAAATTGAGTGGGAGATGTATAAAAGAAAGAGACAGGAGGTCAAGAGAAAGGTGCAAGAGGTGAAAAAAAGGGCAAATGAGAGTTGGGGTGAGAGAGTATCATTAAATTTTAGGGAGAATAAAAAGATGATCTGGAAGGAGGTAAATAAAGTGCGTAAGACAAGGGAGCAAATGGGAACTTCAGTGAAGGGCGCAAATGGGGAGGTGATAACAAGTAGTGGTGATGTGAGAAGGAGATGGAGTGAGTATTTTGAAGGTTTGTTGAATGTGTTTGATGATAGAGTGGCAGATATAGGGTGTTTTGGTCGAGGTGGTGTGCAAAGTGAGAGGGTTAGGGAAAATGATTTGGTAAACAGAGAAGAGGTAGTAAAAGCTTTGCGGAAGATGAAAGCCGGCAAGGCAGCAGGTTTGGATGGTATTGCAGTGGAATTTATTAAAAAAGGGGGTGACTGTATTGTTGACTGGTTGGTAAGGTTATTTAATGTATGTATGACTCATGGTGAGGTGCCTGAGGATTGGCGGAATGCGTGCATAGTGCCATTGTACAAAGGCAAAGGGGATAAGAGTGAGTGCTCAAATTACAGAGGTATAAGTTTGTTGAGTATTCCTGGTAAATTATATGGGAGGATATTGATTGAGAGGGTGAAGGCATGTACAGAGCATCAGATTGGGGAAGAGCAGTGTGGTTTCAGAAGTGGTAGAGGATGTGTGGATCAGGTGTTTGCTTTGAAGAATGTATGTGAGAAATACTTAGAAAAGCAAATGGATTTGTATGTAGCATTTATGGATCTGGAGAAGGCATATGATAGAGTTGATAGAGATGCTCTGTGGAAGGTATTAAGAATATATGGTGTGGGAGGCAAGTTGTTAGAAGCAGTGAAAAGTTTTTATCGAGGATGTAAGGCATGTGTACGTGTAGGAAGAGAGGAAAGTGATTGGTTCTCAGTGAATGTAGGTTTGCGGCAGGGGTGTGTGATGTCTCCATGGTTGTTTAATTTGTTTATGGATGGGGTTGTTAGGGAGGTGAATGCAAGAGTTTTGGAAAGAGGGGCAAGTATGAAGTCTGTTGGGGATGAGAGAGCTTGGGAAGTGAGTCAGTTGTTGTTCGCTGATGATACAGCGCTGGTGGCTGATTCATGTGAGAATCTGCAGAAGCTGGTGACTGAGTTTGGTAAAGTGTGTGAAAGAAGAAAGTTAAGAGTAAATGTGAATAAGAGCAAGGTTATTAGGTACAGTAGGGTTGAGGGTCAAGTCAATTGGGAGGTGAGTTTGAATGGAGAAAAACTGGAGGAAGTGAAGTGTTTTAGATATCTGGGAGTGGATCTGGCAGCGGATGGAACCATGGAAGCGGAAGTGGATCATAGGGTGGGGGAGGGGGCGAAAATACTGGGAGCCTTGAAGAATGTGTGGAAGTCGAGAACATTATCTCGGAAAGCAAAAATGGGTATGTTTGAAGGAATAGTGGTTCCAACAATGTTGTATGGTTGCGAGGCGTGGGCTATGGATAGAGTTGTGCGCAGGAGGATGGATGTGCTGGAAATGAGATGTTTGAGGACAATATGTGGTGTGAGGTGGTTTGATCGAGTAAGTAACGTAAGGGTAAGAGAGATGTGTGGAAATAAAAAGAGCGTGGTTGAGAGAGCAGAAGAGGGTGTTTTGAAATGGTTCGGGCACATGGAGAGAATGAGTGAGGAAAGATTGACCAAGAGAATATATGTGTCGGAGGTGGAGGGAACGAGGAGAAGAGGGAGACCAAATTGGATGTGGAAAGATGGAGTGAAAAAGATTTTGTGTGATCGGGGCCTGAACATGCAGGAGGGTGAAAGGAGGGCAAGGAATAGAGTGAATTGGAGCGATGTGGTATACCGGGGTTGACGTGCTGTCAGTGGATTGAATCAAGTCATGTGAAGCGTCTGGGGTAAACCATGGAAAGCTGTGTAGGTATGTATATTTGCGTGTGTGAACGTATGTATGTACATGTGTATGGGGGTGGGTTGGGCCATTTCTTTCGTCTGTTTCCTTGCGCTACCTCGCAAACGCGGGAGACAGCGACAAAAAAAAAAAGTTTGTTGAGTATTCCTATGAAATTATATGGGAGGGTATTGATTGAGAGGGTGAAGGTATGTACAGAGCATCCGATTGGGGAAGAACAGTGTGGTTTCAGAAGTGGTAGAGGATGTGTGGATCAGGTGTTTGCTTTGAAAATGTATGTGAAAAATACATAGAAAAGCAAATGGATTTTTATTTAGAATCTATGGATCTGGAGAAGGCATATGATAGAGTTGATAGAGATGCTCTGTGGAAGGTATTAAGAATATATGGTGTGGCAGGTAAGTTTTTAGAAGCAGTGAAAAGTTTTTATCGAGGATGTAAGGCATGTGTACGTGTAGGAAGAGAGAAAAGTGATTGGTTCTCAGTGAATGTTGGTTTGCGGCAGGGGTGCGTGATGTCTCCATGGTTGTTTAATTTGTTTATGGATTGGGGTGTTAGGGAGGTGAATGCAAGAGTTTTGGAAAGAAGGTCAAGTAAGCAGTCTGTTGTGGATGAGAGAGCTTGGGCAGTGAGCCCGTTGCAGAAGCTGGTGACTTAGTTTGATAAAGTGTGTGAAAGAAGAAAGCTGAGAGTAAATGTGAATAAGAGCAAGGTTATTAGGTACAGTAGGGTTCAGGGAAAAGTCAGTTGGGAGGTAAGTTTGAATGGCGAATAACTGGAGGAAGTAAAATGTTTTAGATTTCTGGGAGTGGATTTGGCATCGGATGGAATCATGAAAGCGGAAGTGAATCATAGGGTGGGGGAGGGGTAAAATTTCTGGGAGAGTTGAGAAATGTGTGGAAGTCGAGAACGTTATCTTGGAAAGCAAAAATGGGAATGTTTGAAGGAATAGTGGTTCCAACAGTGTTGAATGGTTGCGAGGTGTGGGCTATAGATAGAGTAGTGCGGAGGAGAGTGGATGTGCTGGAAATGAGATGCTTTAGGACGATATATGGTGTGAGGTGGTTTGATCGAGTAAGTAATGAGTGTAAGAGAGATTTGTGGTTATGAAAAGAGTGTGTTTGAGAGAGCAGAAGAGGGTGTTTTGAAAGGGATTGGTAACATGGAGAGAATGAATGAGGAAAGATTGACAAATAAGATATATGTGTCAGAGGTGGAGGGAACGAGGAGAAGTGGGAGTCCAAATTGGAAGTGGAAGGATGGAGTGAAAAAGATTTTGAGTGATCGGGGCCTGAACATGCAGGAGGGTGAAAGGCGTGCAAGGAATAGAGTGAATTGAAACGATGTGGCATAACGGGGTCGACGTGCTTGTCAATGGATTGAACTAGGGAATGTGAAGCGTTTGGTGTAAACCATGGAAAGTTCTGTCGGGCCTGGATGTGGAAAGAGAGCTGTGGTTTCGGTGCATTATACATGACGGCTAGAGACTGAGTATGAACGAATGTTGCCTTTGTTGTCTTTTCCTAGCGCTTCCTGCCGCACATTTGGGGGAGGGGTTTGTTATTTCATGTGTAGCTGGGTGGCAACGGTAATGAATATGGGCAGACTGTATGAATTATGTACATGTGTCTATATGAATATGTCTGTGTGTATATATATGTATTCGTTGAGATGTATAGGTATCTATTTGAGCGTGCGTGGAGGTGTATGGATATACATGTGTATTTTGGTGGGTTGGGCCATTCTTTCGTCTGTTTCCTTGCGCTACCTCGCTAATGTGGGAAACAGCGACAAAGTATAATAAACAAATAAACATAAATGTTTCTTTTTTAAATATTCAGCCTTTGCCGCATATTTTATTGGATAAACTAGTAACAATAATAATATCAAACCCTTCAGTGCATCTAGAAGCTTTCGTCCAACACCATATAATCGTAGCACCATTGACAAGTCCTCTTTATAAACCACATCATAATTCACCAGGCTCACTAACGCCACATACAAATACATATATCTCTTTCTCCACTAGGTTCAAACATTTTCTACCAGTCCTGAAGCCAATGTACTCCTCCCCAATCTGCTCCTTTTGGATACCACTTACCTCCAAAACCTTACTACCCATAAAGCTTACCATAAAGGTATGTTTAGAGAATTATTCTTCTGGTTTTTCTATGACTCAACCATTTTCTTTTTCAAATGTTCATAATTCATACTTTCTGCCCTTTCTGCCACCCACCCTCACTTGAAATAACAGCCCCCTCTCCCCGCATGTGCACGAGGAAGCACTAGGAAAAGAAAACAAAGGCCACGTTCCTTCACACTCAGTGTCTAGCTGCCATCTATAATACACCAAAACCACATCTCCTTTTCCACATCCAAGCCCCACAAAATTGTCTATGGTTTACCCCAGACGCTTCACATGCCCTGGTTCAATCCATTGACAGCACATTGACCCCGGTATCCCACATCGTTCCAGTTTACTCTATTCCTTGCACGCCTTTCACCCTTCTGCATGTTCAAGTCCTGATCGCTCAAAATCTTTTTCACCCCATCTCTCCACCTCCAATTTGGTCTCCCACTTTTCCTCGTTCCCTCCGCCACTGACATATACATCCTCTTTGTCAATCTTTCGTCTCTCATTCTCTCCATGTTACCAAACCACTTAAAGATACCCTCTTCTGCTCTCTAAGACACACTATTTTCATTACCACAGATCTCTCATACCCTTTCATTACTTACTCGATCAAACCACCTCACTCCACGTATTTTAATCAAACATCTCATTTCCATTACATCCACCCTCCTCCGCACAACTCTATTTATAGCCCACGCCTGGCAACCATATATTATATTTGGAACCACTATTTCTTCAAACCTACCCATTTTTGCTTTCCAAGATAACTTTCTCGACTTCCATACATTCTTCAACGCTCCCAGAACCTTCGCCACCTCCCCCACCCTATGATTCACTTCCGCTTCCTCTAATTTTTCTCCATTCAAACTTACCTCCCTGTTCATATTTCCCTCAACTCTACTGTACCTAATAACCTTGCTCTTATTCACATTTACGCTCAGGTTTCTCCTTTCACACAGTTTACCAAACTCAGTCACCAGCTTCTGCAGTTTCTCATCCGAAATACCCACCAGCACTGTATCATCAGCGAACAAACACTGACTCACTTCCCAAGCTCTCTCATCCACAACAGATTGCATACTTGCGCCTCTTTCGAAAACTCATGCATTCACCTACCTAACAACCCCATCCATAAACAAATCAAACAACCATAGAGACATCACACACCCCTGCCGCAAACCAACATTCACTTAGAACCAATCACTTTCCTCTCTTCCTATACGTATACGTGTCTTACATCCTCGATAAAAACATTTCACTGCTTCTAACAACTTGACTCCGACACCATATATTCTTAATACCTTCCACAGAGCATCTCCATTAACTTCATCATATGCCTTCCCCAGATTCATAAATCCTACATACAAATCCATTTGCTTTTCTAAGTATTTCTCACATACATTCTTCAAAGCAAACACCTGATCCACACATCCTCTACCACTTCTGAAACCACACTGTTCTTCCCAAATCTGATGATCCTTACATGCCTTCACCCTCTCAATCAATACCCTCCCATATGATTTACCAGGAATACTCAAAAAACTTATACCTCTGTAACTTGAGCAATCAAATATATATATATATATATATATATATATATATATATATATATATATATATATATATATATATATATATATATATATATATATATATATATAATTTTTTTTTTCTTTTTTTTTTTTTTTGCCGCTGTCTCCCGCGTTTGCGAAGTAGCTCAAGGAAACAGACGAAAGAAATGGCCCAACCCACCCCCATACACATGTATATACATAAGTCCACACACGCAAATATACATACCTACACAGCTTTCCATGGTTTACCCCAGACGCTTCACATGCCCTGATTCAATCCACTGACAGCACGTCAATCACGGTATACCAAATCGATCCAATTCACTCTATTCCTTGCCCTCCTTTCACCCTCCTGTATAGTTAGGCCCCGATCACACAAAATCTGTTTCACTCCATCTTTCCACCTCCAATTTGGTCTCCCACTTCTCCTCGTTCCCTCCACCTCCGACATATATAGCCTCTTGGTCAATCTTTCCTCACTCATTCTCTCCATGTGCCCAAACCATTTCAAAACACCCTCTTCTGCTCTCTCAACCACGCTCTTTTTATTTCCACACAACTCTCTCACCCTTACGTAACTTACTCGATCAAACCACCTCACACCACACATTGGCCTCAAACATCTCATTTCCAGCACATCCATCCTCCTACGCACAACTCTATCCATAGCCAACGCCTCGCAACCATACAACATTGTTGGAAGCACTATTCCTTCAAACATACCCATTTTTGCTTTCCGAGATAATGATGTCAATTTCCACACATTCTTCAAGGCTCCCAGAATTTTCGCCCCCTCCCCCACCCTATGATTCACTTCCGCTTCCATGGTTCCCTCCGCTGCCAGATCCACTCCCAGATATCTAAAACACTTTACTTCCTCCAGTTTTTCTCCATTCAAACTTACCTCCCAATTGACTTGACCCTCAACCCTACTGTACCTAATAACCTTGCTCTTATTCACATTTACTCTTAACTTTCTTCTTTCATACACTTTACCAAACTAAGTCACCAGCTCCTGCAGTTTCTCACATGAATCAGCCAACAGCGCTGTATCATCAGCGAACAACAACTGACTCACTTCCCAACTTTCTTATCCCCAACAGACTTCATACTTGCCCCTCTTCCCAAAACTCTTGCATTCACCTCTCTAACAACCTCACCCATAAACAAATTAAACAACCATGGAGACATCACACACCCCTGCCGCAAACCTACATTCACTGAAAACAAATCACTTTCCTCTCTTCCTACATGTACACATGCCTTACATCATCGAAAAAAAAACTTTTCACTGCTTCTAACAACTTGCCTCCCACACCATATATTCTAAATACCTTCCACAGAGCATTTCTATCAACTCTATCGTATGCCATCTCCAGATCCATAACTGCTACATACAAATCCATTTGCTTTTCTAAGTATTTCTCACATACATTCTTCAAAGCAAACACCTGATCCACACATCCTCTACCACTTCTGAAACCACACTGCTCTTCTCCAATCTGATGCTCTGGACATGCCTTCACCCTCTCAATCAATACCCTTCCATATAATTTACCAGGATTATTAAACAAACTTATACCTCTGTAATTTGAGCACTCACTCTTATCCCCTTTGCCTTTGTACAATGGCACTATGCACGCATTCCGCCAATCCTAAGGCACCTCACCATGAGTCATACATACATTAAATAACCTTACCAACCAGTCAACAATACAGTCACCCGATTTTTTAATAAATTCCACTGCAATACCATCCAAACTTCCTGCCTTGCCGGCTTTCATCTTCCGCAAAGCTTTTACTACCTCTTCTCTGTTTACCATATCACTTTCCCTAACCCTCTCACTTTGCACACCACCTCGACCAAAACACCCTATATCTCCCACTCTATCATCAAACACATTCAAAAAACCTTCAAAATTTTCACTCCATCTCCTTCTCAAATCACCACTAATTGTTATCACTTCCTCATTTGCGCCCTTCACTGAAGTTCCCATTTGCTCCCTTGTCTTACGCACTTTATTTACCTCCTTCCAGAACATCTTTTTTTTCTCCCTAAAATTTAATGATACTCTCTCACCCCAACTCTCATTTGACCTCTTTTTCACCTCTTGCACCTTTCTCTTGACCTTCTGTCTCTTTCTTTTATACACCTCCCAATCAATTGCATTTTTTCCTTGCAAAAATTGTCCAAATGCCTCTCTCTTCTCTTTCACTAATAATCTTACTTCTTCATCCCACCACTAGCTACCCTTTCTAATCAACCCACCTCCCACTCTTCTCATGCCACAAGCATGTTTTGCGCAATCCATCACTGATTCACTAAATACATCCCATTCCTCTACCACTCCCCTTACTTCCATTGTTCTCACCTTTTTCCATTCTGTACTCAGTCTCTCCTGGTACTTTCTCACACAAGTCCCCTTCCCAAGCTCACTTACTCTCACCACCCTCTTCACCCCATCATTCACATATTCTATAAATATATATATATATATATATATATATATATATATATATATATATATATATATATATATATATATATATATATATATATATATATATATATATATATATATATATATATATATATATATATATATATATATATATATATATATATATATATATATATATATATATCCCTGGGGTTAGGGGAGAAACAATACTTCCCACGGATTCCCTGCGTGTCGTAGAAGGCGACTAAAAGGGGAGGGAGTGGGGGGCTAGAAATCCTCCCCTCTTGTTTTTTTTTTAATTTTCCAAAAGAAGGAACAGAGAAGGGGGCCAGGTGAGGATGTTCCCTCTGAGGCCCAGTCGTCTGTTCTTAACGCTACCTTGCTGATGCGGGAACTGGCGAATACTTTAAATATATATATATATATATATATATATATATATATGTAATTTTTCTTTCATACTATTCGCCATTTCCCGCGATAGCGAGGTGGCGTTAAGAACAGAGGACTGGGCCTTTGAGGGAATATCCTCACCTGGCCCTCTTCTCAGTTCCTTCTTTTGGAAAATTAAAAAAAAAAAAGAGGGGAGGAATTTCCAGACCCCCGCTCCCTTCCCTTTTAGTCGCCTTCTACGACACGCAGGGTATACGTGGGAAGTATTCTTTCTCCCCTATCCCCAGGGATAATATATATATATATATATATATATATATATATATATATATATATATATATTTTTTTTTTTTTTTTTTTTTTGCTTTGTAGCTGTCTCCCGCGTTTGCGAGGTAGCGCAAGGAAACAGACGAAAGAAATGGCCCAATCCACCCCCATACACATGTATATACATACGTCCACACACGCAAATATACATACCTACACAGCTTTCCATGGTTTACCTAAGACGCTTCACATGCCTTGATTCAATCCACTGACAGCACGTCAATCCCCGGTATACCAAATCGCTCCAATTCACTCTATTCCTTGCCCTCCTCTCACCCTCCTGCATGTTCAGGCCCCGATCACACAAAATCTTTTTCACTCCATCATTCCACCTCCAATTTGGTGTCCCTCTTCTCCTCGTTCCCTCCACCTCCGACACATATATCCTCTTGGTCAATCTTTCCTCACTCATTCTCTACATGTGACCAAACCATTTCAAAACACCCTCTTCTGCTCTCTCAACCACGCTCTTTTTATTTCCACACATCTCTCTTACCCTTACGTTACTTACTCGATCAAACCACCTCACACCACACATTGTCTTCAAACATCTCACTTCCAGCACATCCATCCTCCTGCGCACAACTCTATCCATAGTCCACGCCTCGCAACCATAAAACATTGTTGGAACCACTATTCCTTCAAATATACACATTTCTGCTTTCCGAGATAATGTTCTCAACTTCCACACATTCTTCAAGGCTCCCAGAATTTTCGCCCCCTCCCCCACCCTATGATCCATTTTCGCTTCCATGTTTCCATCCGCTGCCAGATCCACTCCCAGATATCTAAAACACTTCACCTCCTCCAGTTTTTCTCCATTCAAACTCACCTCCCAATTGACTTGACCCTCAACCCTACAGTACCTAATAACCTTGCTCTTATTCACATTTACTCTTAATTTTCTTCTTTCACACACTTTACCAAACTCAGTCACCAGCTTCTGCAGTTTCTCACATGAATCAGCCACCAGCGCTGTATCATCAGCGAACAACAACTGACTCACTTCCCAAGCTCTATCATCCCCAACAGACTTCATCCTTGCCCCTCTTTCCAAAACTCTTGCATTCACCTCCCTAACAAATGGGGAGGTGATAACAAGTAGTGGTGATGTGAGAAGGAGATGGAGTGAGTATTTTGAAGGTTTGTTGAATGTGTTTGATGATAGAGTGGCAGATATAGGGTGTTTTGGTCGAGGTGGTGTGCAAAGTGCGAGGGTTAGGGAAAATGCTTTGGTAAACAGAGAAGAGGTAGTAAAAGCTTTGCGGAAGATGAAAGCCGGCAAGGCAGGAAGTTTGGATGGTATTGCAGTGGAATTTATTAAAAAAGGGGGTGACTGTATTGTTGACTGGTTGGTAAGGTTATTTAATGTATGTATGACTCATGGTGAGGTGCCTGAGGATTGGCGGAATGCGTGCATAGTGCCATTGTACAAAGGCAAAGTGGATAAGAGTGAGTGCTCAAATTACAGAGGTATAAGTTTGTTGAGTATTCCTGGCAAATTGTATGGGAGGGTATTGATTGAGAGGGTGAAGGCATGTACAGAGCATCAGATTGGGGAAGAGCAGTGTGATTTCAGAAGTGGTAGAGGATGTGTGGATCAGGTGTTTCCTTTGAAGAATGTATGTGAGAAATACTTAGAAAAGCAAATGGATTTGTATGTAGCATTTATGGATCTGGAGAAGGCATATGATAGAGTTGATAGAGATGCTCTGTGGAAGGTATTAAGAATATATGGTGTGGGAGGCAAGTTGTTAGAAGCAGTGAAAAGTTTTTATCGAGGATGTAAGGCATGTGTACGTGTAGGAAGAGAGGAGACTGATTGGTTCTCAGTGAATGTAGGTTTGCGGCAGGGGTGTGTGATGTCTCCGTGGTTGTTTAATTTATATATATATATATATATATATATATATATATATATATATATATATATATATATATATATATATATATATATATATATATATATATATTAAAATGGGTAAAATTGAAAGTTGATGGAGAGAGGTGGGTGATTATTGGTGCATATGCACCTGGGCATGAGAAGAAAGATCATGAGAGGCAAGTGTTTTGGGAGCAGCTAAATGAGTGTGTTAGCGGTTTTGATGCACGAGACCGGGTTATAGTGATGGGTGATTTGAATGCAAAGGTGAGTAATGTGGCAGTTGAGGGAATAATTGGTATGCATGGGGTGTTCAGTGTTGTAAATGGAAATGGTGAAGAGCTTGTAGATTTATGTGCTGAAAAAGGACTGATGATTGGGAATACCTAGTTTAAAAAGCGAGATATACATAAGTATACTTATGTAAGTAGGAGAGATGGCCAGAGAGCGTTATTGGATTACGTGTTAATTGACAGGCGTGCGAAAGAGAGACTTTTGGATGTCAATGTGCTGAGAGGTGCAACTGGAGGGATGTCTGATCATTATCTTGTGGAGGCTAAGGTGAAGATTAGTATGGGTTTTCAGAAAAGAAGAGTGAATGTTGGGGTGAAGAAGGTGGTGAGAGTAAGTGAGCTTGGGAAGGAGACCTGTGTGAAGAAGTATCTGGAGAGACTGTGTACAGAAAGGAAAAAGGTGAGAACCATGGAAGTAAGGGGAGTGGGGGAGGAATGGGATGTATTTAGGGAATCAGTGATGGATTGCGCAAAAGATGCTTGGGGCATGAGAAGAGTGGGAGGTGGGCTGTTTAGAAAGGGTAGTGAGTGGTGGGATGAAGAAGTAAGAGTATTAGTGAAAGAGAAGAGAGAGGCATTTGGACGATTTTTGCAGGGAAAAAATGCAATTGAGTGGGAGAAGTATAAAAGAAAGAGACAGGAGGTCAAGAGAAAGGTGCAAGAGGTGAAAAAAAGGGCAAATGAGAGTTGGGGTGAGAGACTATCAGTAAATTTTAGGGAGAATAAAAAGATGTTCTGGATGGAGGTAAATAGGGTGCGTAAGACAAGGGAGCAAATGGGAACTTCAGTGAAGGGCGTAAATGGGGAGGTGATAACAAGTAGTGGTGATGTGAGAAGGAGATGGAATGAGTATTTTGAAGGTTTGTTGAATGTGTCTGATGACAGAGTGGCAGATATAGGGTGTTTGGGTCGAGGTGGTGTGCAAAGTGAGAGGGTTAGGGAAAATGATTTGGTAAACAGAGAAGAGGTAGTAAAAGCTTTGCGGAAGATGAAAGCCGGCAAGGCAGCAGGTTTGGATGGTATTGCAGTGGAATTTACTAAAAAAGGGGGTGACTGTATTGTTGACTGGTTGGTAAGGTTATTTAATGTATGTATGACTCATGGTGAGGTGCCTGAGGATTGGCGGAATGCGTGCATAGTGCCATTGTACAAAGGCAAAGGTGATAAGAGTGAGTGCTCAAATTACAGAGGTATAAGTTTGTTGAGTATTCCTGGTAAATTATATGGGAGGGTATTGATTGAGAGGGTGAAGGCATGTACAGAGCATCAGATTGGGGAAGAGCAGTGTGGTTTCAGAAGTGGTAGAGGATGTGTGGATCAGGTGTTTGCTTTGAAGAATGTATGTGAGAAATACTTAGAAAAGCAAATGGATTTGTATGTAGCATTTATGGATCTCGAAAAGGCATATGATAGAGTTGATAGAGATGCTCTGTGGAAGGTATTAAGAATATATGGTGTGGGAGGCAAGTTGTTAGAAGCAGTGAAAAGTTTTTATCGAGGATGTAAGGCATGTGTACATGTAGGAAGAGAGGAAAGTGATTGGTTCTCAGTGAATGTAGGTTTGCGGCAGGGGTGTGTGATGTCTCCATGGTTGTTTAATTTGTTTATGGATGGGGTTGTTAGGGAGGTAAATGCAAGAGTTTTGGAAAGAGGGGCAAGTATGAAGTCTGTTGGGGATGAGAGAGCTTGGGAAGTGAGTCAGTTGTTGTTCGCTGATGATACAGCGCTGGTGGCGGATTCATGTGAGAAACTGCAGAAGCTGGTGACGGAGTTTGGTAAAGTGTGTGGAAGAAGAAAGTTAAGAGTAAATGTGAATAAGAGCAAGGTTATTAGGTACAGTAGGGTTGAGGGTCAAGTCAATTGGGAGGTGAGTTTGAATGGAGAAAAACTGGAGGAAGTGAAGTGTTTTAGATATCTGGGAGTGGATCTGTCAGCGGATGGAACCATGGAAGCGGAAGTGGATCATAGGGTGGGGGAGGGGGCGAAAATTTTGGGAGCCTTGAAAAATGTTTGGAAGTCGAGAACATTATCCCGGAAAGCAAAAAATGGGTATGTTTGAAGGAATAGTGGTTCCAACAATGTTGTATGGTTGCGAGGCGTGGGCTATGGATGGAGTTGTGCGCAGGAGGATGGATGTGCTGGAAATGAGATGTTTGAGGACAATGTGTGGTGTGAGGTGGTTTGATCGAGTAAGTAACGTAAGGGTAAGAGAGATGTGTGGAAATAAAAAGAGCGTGGTTGAGAGAGCAGAAGAGGGTGTTTTGAAATGGTTTGGGCACATGGAGAGAATGAGTGAGGAAAGATTGACCAAGAGGATATATGTGTCGGAGGTGGAGGGAACGAGGACAAGAGGGAGACCAAATTGGATGTGGAAAGATGGAGTGAAAAGGATTTTGTGTGATCGGGGCCTGAACATGCAGGAGGGTGAAAGGAGGGCAAGAAATAGAGTGAATTGGAGCGATGTGGTATACAGGGGTTGACGTGCTGTCAGTGGATTGAATTAAGGCATGTGAAGCGTCCGGGGTAAACCATGGAAAGCTGTGTAGGTATGTATATTTGCGTGTGTGGACGTGTGTATGTACATGTGTATGGGGGGGGTTGGGCCATTTCTTTCGTCTGTTTCCTTGCGCTACCTCGCAAACGCGGGAGACAGCGACAAAGTATAAAAAAAAAAAAAAAAAATATATATATATATATATATATATATATATATATATATATATATATATATATATATATATATATATCGAAGAGACGAAGCTTCGTCTCTTCGATTTATATAAAGAAACTGTTATATTTCTCTCTTGTGTCTCCCCTGATGATGTGATTATTACACGAAAGTGCTCTTGGGAAGTTTTCGTGTTTCATTTTCCCCATGGACTCATAGGAATATCTTGATCATGAGCAAAATTGTGATCCTTTCCAACATATATACATATACATATATATATATATATATATATATCATACAAAGCTCCATTAGCCAGGATCGAACCTGGGACCCCTTGTGCAAGAGGCAGGCATGCTAACCGCTAGGCTAAGGGACTTAGCATGCCTGCCTCTTGCACAAGGGGTCCCAGGTTCGATCCTGGCTGATTGAGGTTTGTATGTTCTGTGAAGGTGCGCGTTCATATACACTTTATTCGTATATATATGTATATATATATATATATATATATATATATATATATATATATATATATATATATATATATATATATATATATATATATATATATATATATATATATATATATATAGTACAGAATGGAAAAAGGTGAGAGCAATGGAAGTAAGTGGAGTGGGGGAGGAATGGGATGTATTCAGGGAATCAGTGATGGATTGCGCAAAAGATGCTTGTAGCATGAGAAGAGTGGGAGGTGGGTTGATTAGAAAGGGTAGTGAGTGGTGGGATGAAGAAGTAATATTATTAGTGAAAGAGAAGAGAGAGGCATTTGGACGATTTTTGAAGGGAAAAATTGCAATTGAGTGGGAGATGTATAAAAGAAAGAGACAGGAGTTCAAGAGAAGGGTGCAAAAGGTGAAAAAGAGGGCAAATGAGAGTTGGGGTGAGAGAGTATCATTAAATCTTAGAGAGAATAAAAAGATGTTCTGGAAGGAGGTAAATAAAGTCGTAAGACAAGTTAGCAAATGGGAACTTCAGTGAAGGGCGCAAATGGGGAGGTGATAACAAGTAGTGGTGATGTGAAAAGGAGATGGAGTGAGTATCTTGAAGGTTTGTTGAATGTGTTTGATGATAGAGTTGCAGATATAGGGTGTTTTGGTCGAGGTGGTGTGCAAAGTGAGAGTGTTAGGGAAAATGATTTGGTAAAAAGAGAATAGGTAGTAAAAGCTTTGCGGAAGATGAAAACCGGCAAGGCAGCAGGTTTGGATGGTATTGCAGTGGAATTTATTAAAAAAGGGGGTGACTGTATTATTGACTGGTTGGTAAGGTTATTTAATGTATGTATGACTCATGGTGAGGTGCCTGAGGATTGACGGAATGCGTGCATAGTGCCCTTGTACAAAGGCAAAGGGGATAAGAATGAGTGCTCAAATTACAGAGGTATAAGTTTGTTGAGTATTCCTGGTAAATTATATGGGAGGATATTGATTGAGAGGGTGAAGGCATGTACAGAGCATCAGATTGGGGAAGAGCAGTGTGGTTTCAGAAGTGGTAGAGGATGTGTGGATCAGGTGTTTCCTTTGAAGAATGTATGTGAGAAATACTTAGAAAAGAAAATGGATTTGTATGTAGCATTTATGGATCTGGAGAAGGCATATGAGATGCTCTGCGGAAGGTATTAAGAATATATGGTGTGGGTATTAGGTACAGTAGGCTTGAGGGTCAAGTCAATTGGGAGATGAGTTTGAATGGAGAAAAACTGGAGGAAGTAAAGTGTTTTAGATATCTGGGAGTGGATCTGGCAGCGGATGGAACCATGGAAGCGGAAGTGGATCATAGGGTGGGGGAGGGGGCGAAAATTCTGGGAGCCTTGAAGAATGTGTGGAAGTCGAGAACATTATCTCGGAAAGCAAAAATGGGTATGTTTGAAGGAATAGTGGTTCCAACAATGTTGTATGGTTGCGAGGCGTGGGCTATGGATAGAGTTGTGCGCAGGAGGATGGATGTGCTGGAAATGAGATGTTTGAGGACAATGTGTGGTGTGAGGTGGTTTGATCGAGTAAGTAACGTAAGGGTAAGAGAGATGTGTGGAAATAAAAAGAGCGTGGTTGAGAGAGCAGAAGAGGGTGTTTTGAAATGGTTTGGGCACATGAAGAGAATGAGTGAGGAAAGATTGACCAAGAGGATATATGTGTCGGAGGTGGAGGGAACGAGGAGAAGAGGGAGACCAAATTGAAGGTGGAAAGTTGGAGTGAAACAGATTTTGTGTGATTGGGGCCTGAACATGCAGGAGGGTGAGAGGAGGGCAAGGAATAGAGTGAATTGGAGCGATGTGGTATACCGGGGTTGACGTGCTGTCAGTGGATTGAAGCAGGGCATGTGAAGCGTCTGGGGTAAACCATGGAAAGCTGTGTAGGTATGTATATTTGCGTGTGTGGACGTATGTATATACATGTGTATGGGGGGGGGTTGGGCCATTTCTTTCGTCTGTTTCCTTGCGCTACCTCGCAAACGCGGGAGACAGCGACAAAGTATAATAATATAAAAAAATATATATATCTATATCTTTCTTTCTTTTAAACTATCCGCCATTTCCCGCATTAGCGAGGTAGCGTTAAGAACAGAGGACTGGGCCTTTGTTGAATATCCTCACCTGGCCCCCTTCTGTTCCTTCTTTTGGAAAATTAAAAAAAAGAAAAAAAAAAAGAGAGGGGAGGATTTCCAGCCTCCTGCTCCCTCCCCTTTTAGTCGCCTTCTACGACACGCAGGGAATACGTGGGAAGTATTCTTCATCCCCTATATATATATATATATATATATATATATATATATATATATATATATATATATATATATATATATATATATATATATATATATATATATATATATATATATATATATAGTACGCAGGAGGGTGGATGTGTTGGAAATGAGATGTTTGAAGACAATATATGGTGTGAAGTGGTTTGATCGAGTAAGTAATGTACGGCTAAGAGAGATGTGTAGAAATAAGAAGAGCGTGGTTGAGAGAGCAGAAGAGGGTGTTTTGAAATGGTTTGGGCACATGGAGAGAATGAATGAGGAAAGATTGACAAAGAGGATATATGTGTCGGAGGTGGAGGGAACGAGGAGAAGTGGGAGACCAAATTGGAGGTGGAAAGATGAAGTGAAAAAGATTTTGAGTGATCGGGGCCTGAACATTCAGGAGGGTGAAAGGCGGGCAAGGAATAGAGTGAACTGTATCGATGTGGTATACCGGGGTCGACATGCTGTCAATGGATTGAATCAGGGCATGTGAAGCGTCTGGGGTAAACCATGGAAAGTTCTGTGGGGCCTGGATGTGGAAAGGGAGCTGTGGTTTCGGGCATTATTGCATGACAGCTAGAGATTGCGTTTGAGCGAATGGGGCCTTTGCTGTATTTTCCTAGCGCTACCTCGCACACATGAGGGGGGAGGGGGATGTTATTGCATGTGTGGTGAGGGGGCCATGGGAATGAATAAAGACAGACAGTGTGAATTGTTTGCATGTGTATATATGTATATGTCTGTGTGTGTATATATATACATATATACAGAGATGTATGGGTGTGTATTTTTGCGTGTGTATATGGAGGTTGGTTGGGCCCTTTCTTTCGTTTGTTTCCTAGCGCTGCCTCGCAAACGCGGGAGACAGCAACAAAGCAAAATAAAGAAGTAAAATAAATAAATAAATATATATATATATATATATATATATATATATATATATATATATATATATATATATATATATATATATATATAGATATATATCTTTTGGAATAGGGGAGAAAGAGTACTTCCCACGTATTCCCTGCGTCTCGTGGAAGGCGACTAAAACGGGAGTGAGCGGGTGGCTGAAAATCCTCCGCTCTAATTTTTTTTTCTTTAATTATCCAAAAGAAGGAAAAGAAAAAAAGGCCAGGGGAGAATATTCTCTCAGAGGACCCGTCCTCTCTTCTTAACGCTACTTGCTAACGCGGGAAATGGCGAATAGTTTGAAAGAAAAAGATATATATATATATATATATATATATATATATATATATATATATATATATATATATATATATATATATATATATATATATATATATATATATATATATATATATATTTATATATATATACATATATATACATTTATATATATATATATATATATATATATATATATATATATATATATATATTTATTATTTATTATTTTTTTTTTTATCATACTTTGTCGCTGTCTCCCGCGTTTGCGAGGTAGCGCAAGGAAACAGACGAAAAGAAATGGCCCAACCCCCCCCATACACATGTATATACATACGTCCACACACGCAAATATACATACCTACACAACTTTCCATGGTTTACCCCAGACGCTTCACATGCATTGATTCAATCCACTGCCAGCACGTCAACCCCGGTATACCACATCGCTCCAATTCACTCTATTCCTTGCCCTCCTTTCACCCTCCTGCATGTTCAGGCCCCGATCACACAAAATCTTTTTCACTCCATCTTTCCACCTCCAATTTGGTCTCCCTCTTCTCGTTCCCTCCACCTCCGACACATATATCCTCTTGGTCAATCTTTCCTCACTCATTCTCTCCATGTGCCCAAACCACTTCAAAACACCCTCTTCTGCTCTCTCAACCACGCTCTTTTTATTTCCACACATCTCTCTTACCCTTACGTTACTCACTCGATCAAACCACCTCATACCACACATTGTCCTCAAACATCTCATTTCCAGCACATCCATCCTCCTGCGAACAACTCTATCCATAGCCCACGCCTCGCAACCATACAAAATTGTTGGAACCACTATTCCTTCAAACATACCCATTTCTGCTTTCCGAGATAATGTTCTCGACTTCCACACATTCTTCAAGGCCCCAAGAATTTTCGCCCCCTCCCCCACTCTATGATCCACTTCCGCTTCCATGGTTCCATCCGCTGCCAGATCCACTCCCAGATATCTAAAACACTTCACTTCCTCCAGTTTTTCTCCATTCAAACTCACCTCCCAATTGACTTGACCCTCAACCCTACTGTACCTAATAACCTTGCTCTTATTCACATTTACTCTTAACTTTCTTCTTCCAAACACTTTACCAAACTCAGTCACAAACTTCTGCAGTTTCTCACATGAATCAGCCTCCAGCGCTGTATCATCAGCGAACAACAACTGACTCACTTCCCAAGCTCTCTCATCCCCAACAGACTTCATACTTGCCCCTCTTTCCAAAACTCTTGCATTTACCTCCCTAACAACCCCATCCATAAACAAATTAAACAACAATGGAGATATCACACACCCCTGCCGCAAACTTACATTCACTGAGAACCAATCACTTTCCTCTCTTCCTACACGTACACATGCCTTACATCCTCGATAAAAACTTTTCACTGCTTCTAACAACTTTCCTCCCACACCATATATTCTTAATACCTTCCACAGAGCATCTCTATCAACTCGATCATATGCCTTTTCCAGATCCATAAATGCTACATACAAATCCATTTGCTTTTCTAAGTATTTCTCACATACATTCTTCAAAGCAAACACCTGATCCACATATCCTCTACCACTTCTGAAACCACACTGCTCTTCCCCAATCTGATGCTCTGTACATGCCTTCACCCTCTCAATCAATACCCTCCCATATAATTTACCAGGAATACTCAACAAACTTATACTTCTGTAATTTGAGCACTCACTCTTATTCCCTTTGCCTTTGTACTATGGCACTATGCACGCATTCCGCCAATCCTCAGGCACTTCACCATGAGTCATACATACATTAAATAACCTTACCAACCAGTCAACAATACAGTCACCCCCTTTTTTAATAGATTCCACTGCAATACCATCCAAACCTGCTGCCTTGCCGGCTTTCATCTTCCGCAAAGCTTTCACTACCTCTTCTCTGTTTACCAAATCATCCTCCCCAACCCGCTCACTTTGCACACCACCTCGACCAAAATACCCTATATCTGCCACTCTATCATCAAACACATTCAACAAACCTTCAAAATACTCACTCCATCTCCTTCTCACATCACCACTACTTGTTATCACCTCCCCATTTGCGCCCTTCACTGAAGTTCCCATTTGCTCCCTTGTCTTACGCAATTGATTTACCTCCTTCCAGAACATCTTTTTATTCTCCCTAAAATTTAATGATACTCTCTCACCCCAACTCTCATTTGCCCTTTTTTTCACCTCCTGCACCTTTCTCTTGACCTCCTGTCTCTTTCTTTTATACATCTCCCACTCAATTGCATTTTTTTCCTGCAAAAATCGTCCAAATGCCTCTCTCTTCTCTTTCACTAATACTCTTACTTCTTCATCCCACCACTCACTACCTTTTCTAATCAACCCACCTCCCACTCTTCTCATGCCACAAGCATCTTTTGCGCAATCCATCACTGATTCCCTAAATACATCCCATTCCTCCCCCACTCCCCTTACTTACGTTGTTCTCACCTTTTTCCATTCTGTACTCAGTCTCTCCTGGTACTTCCTCACACAGGTCTCCTTCCCAAGCTCACTTACTCTCACCACCCTCTTCACCCCAACATTCACTCTTCTTTTCTGAAAACCCATACAAATCTTCACCTTAGCCTCCACAAGATAATGATCAGACATACCTCCAGTTGCACCTCTCAGCACATTAACATCCAAAAGTCTCTCTTTCGCACGCCTGTCAATTAACACGTAATCCAATAACGCTCTCTGGCCATCTCTCCTACTTACCTAAGTATACTTATGTATATCTCGCCTTTTAAACCAGGTATTCCCAATCATCAGTCCTTTTTCAGCACATAAATCTACAAGCTCTTCACCATTTCCATTTACAACACTGAACACCCCATGTATACCAATTATTCCCTCAACTGCCACATTACTCTCCTTTGCATTCAAATCACCTATCACTATAACCCGGTCTCGTGCATCAAAACCACTAACACACTAATTCAGCTGCTCCCAAAACACTTGCCTCTCATGATCTTTCTTCTCATGCCAAGGTGCATATGCACCAATAATCACCCATCTCTCTCCATCAACTTTCAGTTTTACCCATATTAATCGAGAATTTACTTTCTTACATTCTATCACATACTCCCACAACTCCTGTTTCAGGTATACTGTTACTCCTTCTCTTGCTCTATTAATTTAGAAAATAATTTAGAAAATAATAATTTAGAAAACTGAAACTTCTTATATTTTTCATATGTATATATATATGTGTGTGTGTGTATGTGTGTATATGTGCGTATGTATATATATATATATATATATATATATATATATATATATATATATATATATATATATATATATATATATATATATATATATATATATATATATATATATATAAATATGTATATATATATATATATGAATATATATATATATATATATATATATATATATATATATATATATATATATATATATATATATATATATATATATATATATATATATATATATATATGCATAAGAATAAAGTATATATGAACACGCACCTTCATAGAACATACAAAGCTCCAACAGCCAGGATCGAACCTGGGACCCCTTGTGCAAGAGGCAGGCATGCTAACCGCTATGCTAAGTGAATGTATAATAGGAAACAACTATTCGAAATACTAAGTACTCGAATACCCTTCGTCTGACAATGGTGAGCAACGGTGTCTATGTATGTATATGAAGGTGTTTCCTATTATACAGTCCCTTAGCCTAGCGGTTAGCATGCCTGCCTCTTGCACAAGGGGTCCCAGGTTCGATCCTGGCTGTTGGAGCTTTGTATGTTCTATGAAGGTGCGCGTTCATATACACTTTATTCGTATTCATATAACTCCGCGTTGTACAGTCAGGTTCGGTAAAACGCTATCAGCTGGCTATGTGTTCTGTTCGGAAACAACCGATAGACCCCGTTGCTCACCATTGTCAGACGGAGGGTATTCGAGTACTTAGTATTTCGAATAGTTGTTTCCTATTATACAGTCCCTTAGCCTAGCGGTTAGCATTCCTGCCTCTTGCACAAGGGCTCCCAGGTTCGATCCTGGCTGTTGGAGCTTTGTATGATATATATGCATATATATATATATATATATATATATATATATATATATATATGTATATATATATATATATTATCCCTGGGGATAGGGGTGAAAGAATACTTCCCACGCATTCCTCGCGTGTCGTAGAAGGCGACTAGAGGGGACCGGAGCGGGGGGCTAGAAATCCCCCCCTCCTTGTATTTTTAACTTTCTAAAATGGGAAACAGAAGAAGGAGTCACATGGGGAGTGCTCATCCTCATCGAAGGCTCAGACTTGGGTGTCTAAATGTATGTGGATGTAACCAAGATGTGAAAAAAGGAGAGATAGGTAGTATGTTTGAGGAAAGGAACCTGGATGTTTTGGCTCTGAGAGAAACGAAGTTCGAGGGTAAAGGGGAAGAGTGGTTTGGGAATGTCTTGGGAGTAACGTCAGGGGTTAGTGAGAGGACAAGAGCAAGGGAAGGAGTAGCTGTACTCCTGAAACACGAGTTGTGGGAGTATGTGATAGAATGTAAGAAAGTAAATTCTCGATTAATATGGGTAAAATTGAAAGTAGATGGAGAGAGATGGGTGATTATTGGTGCATATGCACCAGGGCATGAGAAGAAAGATCATGAGAGGCAAGTGTTTTGGGAGCAGCTGAATGAGTGTGTTAGTGGTTTTGATGCACGAGATCGGGTTATAGTGATGGGTGATTTGAATGAAAGGTGAGAAATGTGGCAGTTGAGGGAATAATTGGTATACATGGTGTGTTCAGTGTTGTAAATGGAAATGGTGAAGAGCTTGTATATTTATGTGCTGAAAAAGGACTGGTGATTGGGAATACCTGGTTTAAAAAGCGAGATATACATAAGCATACGTATGTAAGTAGGAGAGATGGCTAGAGAGCGTTATTGGATTACGTGTTAATTGACAGGCGTGCGAAAGAGAGACTTTTGGATGTTAATGCGCTGAGAGGTGCAACTGGAGGGATGTCTGATCATTATCTTGTGGAGGCTAAGGTGAAGATTTGTATGGGTTTTCAGAAGAGAAGAGTGAATGTTGGGGTGAAGAGGGTGGTGAGAGTAAGTTAGCTTGGGAAGGAGACTTGTGAGAGGAAGTACCAGGAGAGACTGAGTACAGAATGGAAAAAGGTGAGAACAATGGAAGTAAGGGGAGTGGGGGAGGAATGGGATGTATTTAGGGAATCAGTGATGGCTTGCGCAAAAGATGCTTGTGGCATGAGAAGAGTGGGAGGTGAGTTGATTAGAAAGGGTAGCGAGTGGTGGGATGAAGAAGTTAGAAAATTAGTGAAAGAGAAGAGAGAGGCATTTGGACGATTTTTTGCTGGGAAAAAATGCAATTGAGTGGCAAATGTATAAAAGAAAGAGACAGGAGGTCTAGAGAAAGGTGCAAGAGGTGAAAAAGAGTCAAATGAGAGTTGGGGTGAGAGAGTATCATTAAATTTTAGGGAGAATAAAAAGATGTTCTGCAAGGAGGTAAATAAAGTGCGTAAGACAAGGGAGCAAATGGGAACTTCAGTGAAGGGCGCAAATGGGGAGGTGATAACAAGTAGTGGTGATGTGAGAAGGAGATGGAGTGAGTATTTTGAAGGTTTGTTGAATGTGTTTGATGATAGAGTGGCAGATATAGGGTGTTTTGGTCGAGGTGGTGTGCAAAGTGAGAGGGTTAGGGAAAATGATTTGGTAAACAGAGAAGAGGTAGTAAAAGCTTTGCGGAAGATGAAAGCCGGCAAGGCAGCAGGTTTGGATGGTATTGCAGTGGAATTTATTAAAAAAGGGGATGACTGTATTGTTGACTGGTTGGTAAGGTTATTTGATGTATGTATGACTCATGGTGAGGTGCGTAAGTATTGTCGAAATGCGTGCATAGTGCCATTGTACAAAGGCAAAGGGGATAAGAATGAGTGCTCAAATTACAGAGGTATAAGTTTGTTGAGTATTCGTGGTAAATTATATGGGAGGGTATTGATTGAGAGGGTGAAGGCATGTACAGATCATCAGATTGGGGAAGAGCAGTGTGGTTTCAGAAGTGGTAGAGGATGTGTGGATCAGGTGTTTGCTTTGAAGAATATATGTGAGAAATACTTAGAAAAGCAAATGGATTTGTATGTAGCATTTATGGATCTGGAGAAGGCATATGATAGAGTTGATACAAATGCTCTGTGGAAGGTATTAAGAATATATGGTGTGGGAGGCAAGTTGTTAGAAGCAGTGAAAAGTTTTTATCGAGGATGTAAGGCATGTGTACGTGTAGGAAGAGAGGAAAGTGATTGGTTCTCAGTGAATGTAGGTTTGCGGCAGGGGTGTGTGATGTCTTCATGGTTGTTTAATTTGTTTATGGATGGGGTTGTTAGGGAGGTGAATGCAAGACTTTTGGAAAGAGGGGCAAGTATGTAGTCTGTTGGGGATGAGAGAGCTTGGGAAGTGAGTCAGTTGTTGTTCGCTGATGATACAGCGCTGGTGGCTGATTCATGTGAGAAATTGGAGAAGTTGGTGACTGAGTTTGGTAAAGTGTGTGAAAGAAGAAAGTTAACAGTAAATGTGAATAAGAGCAAGGTTATTAGGTACAGTAGGGTTGAGGGTTGAGTCAATTGGGAGGTAAGTTTGAATGGATGGAGGAAGTAAAGTGTTTTAGATATCTGGGAGTGGATCTGGCAGCGGATGGAACCATGGAAACGGAAGTGAATCATAGGATGGGGGAGGGGGCGAAAATTCTGGGAGCCTTGAAGAATGTTTATAAGTCGAGAACATTATCTCGGAAAGCAAAAATGGGTAAGTTTGAAGGAATAGTGGTTCCAACAATGTTGTATGGTTGCGAGGCGTGGGCTATGGATAGAGTTGTGCGCAGGAGGATGGATGTGCTGGAAATGAGATGTTTGAGGACAATATGTGGTGTGAGGTGGTTTGATCGAGTAAGTAATTTAAGGGTAAGAGAAATGTGTGGAAATAAAAAGAGCGTGGTTGAGAGAGCAGAGGAGGGTGTTTTGAAATGGTTTGGGCACATGGAGAGAATGAGTGAGGAAAGATTGACCAAGAGGATATATGTGTCGGAGGTGGAGGGAACGAGGAGAAGTGGGAGACCAAATTGGAGGTGGAAAGATGTAGTGAAAAAGATTTTGTGTGATCGGGTCCTTAACATGCAGGAGGGTGAAAGGAGGGCAAGGAATAGAGTAAATTGGATCGATGTGGTATACCGGGGTTGACGTGCTGTCAGTGGATTGAATCAGGGTATGTGAAGCGTCTGTGGTAAACCATGGAAAGTTGTGTGGGTCCTGGATGTGGAAAGGGAGCTGTGGTTTCCTGCATTATTGCATGGCAGCTAGAGACTGAGTTTAAGCGAATGGGGCCTTTGTTGTTTTTTTACTAGTGCTACCTCGCACATATGAGGGGGGAGGGGGATGGTATTCCATGTGTGGCGAAGTGGCGATGGGAATGAATAAAGGCAGACAGTGTGAATTGTGTGCATGGGTATATATGTATGTGTCTGTGTGTGTATATATATGTGTACATTGAGATGTATAGGTATGTATATTTGCTTGTGTGGACGTGTATGTATATACATTGTGTATGTAGGTGTGTTGGACCATTTCTTTCGTCTGTTTCCTTGCGCTACCTCGCAAACGCGGGAGACAGCGACAGATCAAAATGAATAAAAATAAAAAAAAATATATATATATATATATATATATATATATATATATATATATATATATATATATATATATATATATATATATATATATATATATATATATATATATAAATATATATATACCTATAGGTATATGTTTTAACAGTAATTTGTCGCTCACTATGTAGACAATTAAAGAAAAAACCGAATTTAGCATCCATCTGCACGCACAGTATGATGCATGGAAGATTGTGGACTCTCCTTGACCTATATGACACCCACACTGTCAAATACGTATCTGCATCCAGAATGCTATCTCGCATTATCCACCCGAGAGACATGTGTACAATCCATTTGAGGTGTAGAAGTTTTCTTTCGTTAGAATAGTTGCTGCGTTCATGCAAAGGATTGATCTGTCCTTTTATGGAGTACTGCATTTATATCTGGGATTTTTCTAGCTATGCATCTTTACTTGAGAAAGGAGAGTTGAAAACTAAGATCAGATGTTGACTCAATTGCTCTACGCCCCATACAACACAATGTTGGTTCACATTTGCCCTTTTATAGGTATTACTTATGTGTCTGCTCCCGAGAGCTGGCTGCTTGTGTTCCTCCACCATTAGCGAGACGACGCAATATTTGAAAAGCTGCTAAGTCACATGATAACTGTGCGGCTGTTGGCAACTCAAGGGTTGGTCGTTTGGTAACTGTTTCTTTCCCTACACCTCCGAGCCTTGTAACTCTATCCTCTCAAGTCTTTCCCAATATCTATGGCCTAACACTTTTCAAATGTTAGGTTTTCCATTTTCTCCAAAGCTCGTTAATGATTCTCCTTGCCTCTTCTTTTACTTTCTTTAACCCTTTTACATTTCAGTGAAGACTCGGCCTTGATGAAGACATTTGCCCGTGACTGAAGTCTCCAACGTAGAAAAAAAGAAAAAGCCAACACCTATGTCCTTGAACAGCTCCCTACGTCCCCTGCATCCTGACACCACCCTCATCCACAGTACGCGACTCTGTCTTTCAGTTTCACCCTCCGTGTCTCTTCTCATTATATTTCCTTTGTGTCATTCGTATGTCCATTTTTTGTTATTTTCACAGCACCTTTTCTTTCCATGTTCTTTTCGTTTTTGACAACATGATTTAGCCTCTTCCATATCCCTCGTACAGTCTTATTTGCAAGTCAGTCCACTCCTCCTCCGCCACAACCTGGTGTTAGAAAAATCTCTCCTCATGGCTGCCACTTTCTCATTCTGGCCTTAGTAGTGCATCACTGTAGGATAGCATCTTTTATCCACCAGGCTCTGCTTAAAGTCGGAGTTCTCACCTTTCACTTTTTTCCTCGCAGCATTATGCACTTCTTAACTTCCAATATCCTCTGATAATCTAACATTCACTGCAACAATCTAAATAATCATAATTCTCGAGTATTTAAAGTTGCCAGGCTCACCCATCCGGTCGCTATTAAGCTGATTCTCATTACATGCATTTTCATTCTCTAATGTCGCACCAACTTAATTATATCTTAATACCCAGTTTCAGCTTCAACTTTTACACCTTTTTGAATCCCTTGCTCTGCTCTGTTGCCCTTTTATGATCTCACTATCAACTGTGCATTTAAAATCACATTTACCTTCTTCTTTCCATCACTTACTTTTTTATAATATTTACTCCAGTTTCTGAGAAACTATCACTTAATTACCCTAGGGTTTAATAATCTCTTCGAGCTTAGTGTGTCGTAGAGAAGCACTTTATTGCGTGCATCAGATATGCTTATAGCACAGTTACATAGATAATCATTCTGCCATTTACCATAAACTTTATGGATTCATCTAACTTCACAATATGTATATACAATTTCTTCTCAAGCCTTCAACGATCCTCTCACTGGATCTCTTCGTCCTTTGCCGGCCACACCTACCGTCTCACGACATCACAAGAAACTTTCTTTCATCGTTCTCTCTAATACTTATCTCACACTGCACTGCTTTCCCACGCCATTTTTTCTTTATCTATCATTCTATATATCGTCATGACCTCCATATTCAATACCATAGAGTGGATCAGCCTCTAAAATGATTAACACATATCACCAACTCATGCCTCGTGGGCTGAAATGAAACAGAAACTTCTTGACTATTGCAAGAGTATTCACTTCCCTATGACACTATGCAAGATCCTGTGCGCATGTCCCTTTTCACTTTTCTCAATTTTTGAAACGATTGGGAGTTACGCTTCTGTTTATGTTTATGACTGTCACTTTTTCTTAGGTAGCTTCAGCTGTGGCAGTTACTTACCTTTTCACATACATTAAAGTTCATATAGATACCTTACCACGCTGCTGTCTCCCACATTATGCTCTCAACATCCATCCAATAACTATAACTTGTAAAGCATTCCTAACCTATGTTTCTTCTACTTTCATTGCTTTGCTCTCAAATTCAGATTTTCCTGTGCCATTCTTCTTCAGACACTTCCAGACTTTTGATTACTCCTTACTGAAACTTCCATGAAACTGAAAAACTCTAAATCTTTCAGACATGAAAACGAATGTCCTTCTTCTACACACAACAACGAAGAAACAACACCAGCTTGTCATATAACATTAGCCTCTTCGATATAACTAGCCTACAAGACAACACCATCCTGTCAGACTCCACTTCTGATTCAGGTTATTTCAAGTTATCTCCGTACATAAACTTTAGCTATCTTTTTGTTCCAGCATGATTTAGTTGTATCTCACAATCACCTAATTTCACTCGCCACATATGCTGTTTACTTATGTTGTGACGTAGCACGACACAGATACATACCTCAGTGTATTTCAAACTGTTCATCATACTTTTTTTTTCTTTCATTCATGCATTAAAACATGAAGAGGGTGTTTTGAAATGGTTTGGTCACATGGAGAGAATGAGTGAGAAAAGATTGACCAAGAGGATATATGTGTCAGAGGTGAGGGAACGAGGAGTGGGAGACCAAACTGAAGGTGGAAGGATGGAGTGAAATTGATTTTGAGTGATCGGGGCCTGAACATGCAAGAGGGTGAAAGGCGTGCAAGGAATAGAGTGAATTAGAACGATGTGGTACACTGGGGTCGACGTGCTGTCAATGGATTGAACCAGGGCATATAAAGCGTGTGGGGTAAACCATGGAAAGTTCTGTGGGGCTTGGATGTGGAAAGGGAGCTGTGGTTTCGGTGCATTATTACATGACAGCTGGGGACTGAGTGTGAACGAATGTGGCCTTTGTTGTCTTTTCCTAGCGCTAACTCGCGCACATGAGGAGGGAAGGGGTTGTTATTTCATGTGTGGTGGGGTGGCGATTGGAATGAATAAAGGCAGACAGTATGAACTATGTACATGTGTATACATGTATACGTCTGTGTGTGTATATATATGTATACGTTGAGATGTATAGCCATGTATATTTGCATTTGTGGACGTGTATATATATACATGTGTATGTGGGTGGGTTGGGCCATTCTTTCGTCTGTTTACCTTGCGCTACCTCGCATACGCGGGACACAAATATACATATATATATATATATATATATATATATATATATATATATATATATATATATATATATATATATATATATATATATATGTATATATGTATATATATATATATATATATATATATATATATATATATATATATATATATATATATATATATATATATATATATATATATATATATATATATATATATATATATGTATATATATGTATATATATATATATATATATATATATATATATATATATATATATATATATATATATATATATATATATATATATATATATATATATACATATGTTATCCCTGGGGATAGGGGAGAAAGAATACTTCCCACGCATTACTCACGTGTCGTAGAAGGCGACTAGAGGGGACGGGAGCGGGGGGCCAGAAATCCTCCCCTCCTTGTATTTTAACTTTCTAAAATGGGAAACAGAAAAAGGAGTCACATGGGGAGTCCTCATCCTCCTCGAAGGCTCAGATTGGGGTGTCTAAATGTGTGTGGATATAACCAAGATGTGAAAAAAGGAGAGATAGGTAGTATGTTTGAGGAAAGGAGCCTGGATGTTCTGGCTCTGAGTGAAACGAAGCTCAAGGGTAAAGGGGAAGAGTGGTTTGGGAATGTCTTGGGAGTAAAGTCAGGGGTTAGTGAGAGGACAAGAGCAAGGTAAGGAGTAGCACTACTCCTGAAACAGGAGTTGTGGGAGTGTGTGATAGAATGTAACAAAGAAAATTCTAGATTAATATGGGTAAAACTGACAGTTGATGGGGAGAGATGGGTGATTATTGGTGCATATGCACCTGAGCATGAGAAGAAAGATCATGAGAGGGAAGTGTTTTGGGAGCAGCTGAATGAGTGTGTTAGTGGTTTTGATGCACAAGACCGGGTTATAGTGATGGGTCATTTGAATGCAAAGGTGAGTAATGTGGCAGTTGAGGGAATAATTGGTATACATGGGGTGTTCAGTGTTGTAAATGGAAATGGTGAAGAGCTTGAAGATTTATATGCTGAAAAAGGACTGGTGTTTGGGAATACCTGGTTTAAAAAGCGAGATATAGATAAGTATCCGTATGTAAGTAGGAGAGATGGCCAGAGAGCGTTACTGGATTACGTGTTAATTGACAGGCGCGCGAAAGAGAGACTATTGGATGTTAATGTGCTGAGAGATGCAACTGGAGGGATGTCTGATCATTATCTTGTGGAGGCTAAGGTGAAAATTTGTATGGGTTTTCAGAAAAGAAGAGAGAATGTTGGGGTGAGGAGGGTGGTGAGAGTAAGTGAGCTTGGGAACGAGATTTGTGTGAGGAAGTACCAGGAGAGACTGAGTACAGAATGGAGAATGGTGATACCAAAGGAAGTAAGGGGAGTGGGGGAGGAATGGGATGTATTAAGGGAAGCGGTGATGGCTTCCGGAAAAGATGCTTGTGGCATGAGAAGAGTGGAAGGTGGGTTGATTAGAAAGGGTAGTGAGTGGTGGTATGAAGAAGTAAATTTATTAGTGAAAGAGAAGAGAGAGGCATTTGGACGATTTTTGCAGGGAAAAAAAGCAAATGAGTGGGAGATGTATAAAAGAAAGAGGCAGGAGGGGAAGAGAAAGGTGCAAGAGGTGAAAAAGAGGGCAAATGAGAGTTGGGATGAGAGAGTATCATTAATTTTTAAGGAGAATAAAAAGATGTTCTGGAAGGAGGTAAATAGAGTGCGTAAAACAAGGGAACAAATGGGAAGTTAAGTTAAGGGGCTAATGGGGAGGTGATAACAAGTAGTGGTGATGTGAGAAGGAGATGGAGTGAGTATTTTTAACGTTTGTTGAATGTGTTTGATGATAGAGTGGCAGATATAGGGTGTTTTGGTCGAGGTGGTGTGCAAAGTAGGAGGGTTAGGGAAAATGATTTGGTAAACAGAGAAGAGGTAGTAAAACCTTTGCGGAAGATGAAAGACGGCAAGGCAGCAGGTTTGGATGGTATTGCAGTGGAATTTATTAAAAAAGGGGGTGACTGTATTGTTGACTGGTTGGTAAGGTTATTTAATGCTTGTATGATTCATGGTGAGGTACCTGAGGATTGGCGGAATGCTTGCATAGTGCCATTGTACAAAGGCAAAGGTGATAACAGTGAGTGCTCAAATTACAGAGGTATAAGTTTGTTGAGTATTCCTGGTAAATTATATGGGAGGGTATTGACTGAGAGGGTGAAGGCATGTACAGAGCATCAGATTGGGGAAGAGCAGTGTGGTTTCAGAAGTGGTAGAGGATGTGTGGATCAGGTGTTTGCTTTGAAGAGTGTATGTGAAAAATACTTAGAAAAGCAAATGGATTTGTATGTAGCATTTATGGGTCTGGAGAAAGCATATGATAGAGTTGATAGAGATGCTTTGTGGAAGGTACTAAGAATATATGGTGTGGGAGGCAAGTTGTTAGAAGCAGTGAAAAGTTTTTATCGAGGATGTAAGGCATGTGTACGCGTAGGAAGAGAGGAAAGTGCTTGGTTCTCAGTAAATGTAGGTTTGCGGCAGGGGTGTGTGATGTCTCCATGGTTGTTTGATTTTTTTATGGATGGGGTTGTTAGAGAGGTGAATGTAAGAGTTTTGGAAAGAGGGGCAAGTATGAAGTCTGTTGGGGATGAGAGAGCTTGGGAAGTGAGCCTGTTGTTGTTCGCTAGTGATACAGCGCTGGTGGCTGATTCATGTGAGAAACTGCAGAAGCTGGTGACTGAGTTTGGTAAAGTGTGTGAAAGAGGAAAGTTAAGTGTAAATGTGAATAAGAGCAAGGTTATTAGGTACAGTAAGGTGGAGGGTCAAGTCAATTGGTAGGTAAGTTTGAATGGAGAAAAACTGGAGGAAGTAAAGTGTTTTAGATATCTGGGATTGGATCTGGTAGCGGGTGGAACCATGGAAGCGGAAGTGAATCATAGAGTGGGGGAGGGGGCGAAAATCCTGGGAGTCCTGAAGAACGTTTGGAAGTCGAGAATATAATCTCGGGAAGCAAAGATGGGTATGTTTGAAGGAATAGTGGTTCCAACAATGTTGTATTGTTGCGAGGAGTGGGCTATGGATAGAGTTGTGCGCAGGAGGGACGATGTGATGGAAATGAGATCTTTGAGGACAATATGTGGTGTGAGGTGGTTTGATCGAGTAAGTAATGTAAAGGTAAGAGCGACGTGTGGAAATAAAAAGAGCGTGGTTGAGAGAGCAGAAAAGGGTGTTTTGAAATGGTTTGGGCACATGGAGAGAATGAGTGAGGAAAGATTGACCAAGAGCATATATATGTCAGAGGTGGAGGGAACGAGGAGAAGTGGGAGGCCAAATTGGAGGTGGAAAGATGGAGTGAAAAAGATTTTGAGTGATCGGGGTCTGAACATGCAGGAGGGTGAAAGGCGGGCTAGGAATAGAGTGTGGATCGTTGTGGTATAACGGGGTCGACGTGCTGTCAATGGATTGAATCAGGGCATGCAAAGCGTTTGGGGTAAACCATTGAAAGTTCTGTGGGGCCTGGATGTGGAAAGGGAGCTGTGGGTTCGGGCATTATTACATGATAGCTAGAGACTGATTGTGAACGAATGGGGCCTTTGTTGTCTTTTCCTAGCGCTACCTTGCACACATGAGGGGGAGGGGGATGTTATTCCATGTGTGGCGAGGTGGCGATGGGAATAAATAAAGGCAGACAGTATGAATTAAGTACATTTATATGTATGTATATGTCTGTGTGTGTATATATATGTGTACATTGAGATGTATAAGTATGTATATTTGAGTGTGTGGAGGTGTATGTATATACATTGTGTATGGGGGTGGGTTGGGCCATTTCTTTCGTCCGTTTCCTTGCGCTACCTCGCAAACGCGGGAGACATCGACAAAGCAAAACAAAAAAAAAAAAATATATATATATATATATATATATATATATATATATATATATATATATATATATATATATATATATATATATATATATATATATATATATATATTATATTTATTTATTATACTTTGTCGCTGTCTCCCGCGTTTGCAAGGTAGCGCAAGGAAACAGACGAAAGAAATGGCCCAACCCACCCCCATACACATGTATATACATACGTCCACACACGCAAATATACAAACCTACACAGCTTTCCATAGCTTACCCCAGACGCTTCACATGCCCTGATTCAATCCACCGACAGCACGTCAACCCCGGTACACCATATCGCTCCAATTCACTCTATTCCTTGCCCTCCTCTCACCCTCCTGCATGTTCAGGCCCCGATCACACAAAATCTTTTTCACTCCATCCTTCCACCTCCAATTTGGTCTCCCTCTTCTCCTTGTTCCCTCCACCTCCGACACATATATCCTCTTGGTCAATCTTTCCTCACTCATCTTCTCCATGTGCCCAAACCACTTCAAAACACCCTCTTCTGCTCTCTCAACCACGCTCTTTTTATTTCCACACATCTCTCTTACCCTTACGTTACTCACTCGATCAAAACACCTCACACCACACATTGTCCTCAAACATCTCATTTCCAGCACATCCATCCTCCTGCGCACAACTCTATCCATAGCCCACGCCTCGCAACCATACAACATTGTTGGAACCACTATTCCTTCATACATACCCATTTTTGCTTTCCGAGATAATGTTCTCGACTTCCACACATTCTTCAAGGCCCCCAGAATTTTCGCCCCCTCCACCACCCTATGATCCACTTCCGCTTCCATGGTTCCATCCGCTGCCAGTTACACTCCCAGATATCTAAAACACTTCACTTCCTCCAGTTTTTCTCCATTCAAACTCACCTCCCAATTGACTTGACCCTCAACCCTACTGTACCTAATAACCTTGATCTTATTCACATTTACTCTTAACTTTCTTCTTTCACACACTTTACCAAACTCAGTCACCAGCTTTTGCAGTTTCTCACATGAATCAGCCACCAGCGCTGTATCATCAGCGAACAACAACTGACTCACTTCCCAAGCTCTCTCATCCCCAACAGACTTCATACTTGCCCCTCTGTCCAAAACTCTTGCATTTACCTCCCTAACAACCCCATCCATAAACAAATTAAACAACCATGGAGACATCACACACCCCTGCCGCAAACCTACATTCACTGAGAACCAATCACTTTCCTCTCTTCCTACACGTACACATGCCTTACATCCTCCATAAAAACTTTTCACTGCTTCTAACAACTTGCCTCCCACACCATATATTCTTAATACCTTCCACAGAGCATCTCTATCAACTCTATCATATGCCTTCTCCAGATCCATAAATGCTACATACAAATCCATTTGCTTTTCTAAGTATTTCTCACATACATTCTTCAAAGCAAACACCTGATCCACACATCCTCTACCACTTCTGAAACCACACTGCTCTTCCCCAATCTGATGCTCTGTACATGTCTTCACCCTCTCAATCAATACCCTCCCATATAATTTACCAGGAATACTCAACAAACTTATACCTCTGTAATTTGAGCACTCACTCTTATCCCCTTTGCCTTTGTACAATGGCACTATGCACGCATTCCGCCAATCCTCAGGCACCTCACCATGAGTCATACATACATTATAAAACCTTACCAACCAGTCAACAATACAGTCACCCCCTTTTTTAATAAATTCCACTGCAATACCATCCAAACCTGCTGCCTTGCCGGCTTTCATCTTCCGCAAAGCTTTCACTACCTCTTCTCTGTTTACCAAATCATTTTCCCTAACCCTCTCACTTTGCACACCACCTCGACCAAAACACCCTATATCTGCCACTCTATCATCAAACACATTCAACAAACCTTGAAAATACTCACTCCATCTCCTTCTCACATCACCACTACTTGTTATCACCTCCCCATTTGCGCCCTTCACTGAAGTTCCCATTTGCTCCCTTGTCTTACGCACTTTATTTACCTCCTTCCAGAACATCTTTTTATTCTCCCTAAAATTTAAGGATACTCTCTCACCCCAACTCTCATTTGCCCTTTTTTTCACCTCTTGCACCTTTCCCTTGACCTCCTGTCTCTTTCTTTTATACATCTCCCACTCAATTGCATTTTTTCCCTGCAAAAATCGTCCAAATGCCTCTCTCTTCTCTTTCACTAATACTCTTACTTCTTCATCCCACCACTCACTACCCTTTCTAATCAACCCACCTCCCACTCTTCTCATGCCACAAG
Source organism: Panulirus ornatus (assembly GCF_036320965.1). NCBI lineage: Eukaryota > Metazoa > Arthropoda > Malacostraca > Decapoda > Palinuridae > Panulirus > Panulirus ornatus. Next base: position 25,151,119 of record NC_092227.1, read on the forward strand.
CATCTTTTGCGCAATCCATCACTGATTCCCTAAATACATCCCATTCCTCCCCCACTCTCCTTACTTCCATTCTTCTCACCTTTTTCCATTCTGTACTCAGTCTCTCCTGGTACTTCCTCACACAGGTCTCCTTCTCAAGCTCACTTACTCTCACCACCCTCTTCACCCCAACATTCACTCTTCTTTTCTGAAAACCCATACAAATCTTCACCTTAGCCTCCACAAGATAATGATCAAACATCCCTCCAGTTGCACCTCTCAGCACATTAACATCCAAAAGTCTCTCTTTCGCACGCCTGTCAATTAACACGTAATCCAATAACGCTCTCTGGCCATCTCTCCTACTTACATAAGTATACTTATGTATATCTCGCTTTTTAAACCAGGTATTCCCAATCATCAGTCCTTTTTCCGCACATAAATCTACAAGCTCTTCACCATTTCCATTTACAACACTGAACACCCCATGTATACCAATTATTCCCTCAACTGCCACATTACTCACCTTTGCATTCAAATCACCCATCACTATAACCCGGTCTCGTGCATCAAAACCACTAACACACTCATTGAGCTGCTCCCAAAACACTTGCCTCTCTTGATCTTTCTTCTCATGCCCAGGTGCATATGCACCAATAATCACCCACCTCTCTCCATCAACTTTCAGTTTTACCCATATTAATCGAGAATTTACTTTCTTACACTCTATCACATACTCCCACAACTCCTGTTTCAGGAGTATTGCTACTCCTTCCCTTGCTCTTGTCCTCTCACTAACCCCTGACTTTACTCCCCAGACATTCCCAAACCACTCTTCCCCTTTACCCTTGAGCTTCGTTTCACTCAGAGCCAAAACATCCAGGTTCCTTTCCTCAAACATACTACCTATCTCTCCTTTTTTCACATCTTGGTTACATCCAGACACATTTAGGCACCCCACTCTGAGCCTTCGAGGAGGATGAGCACTCCCCACGTGACTCCTTCTTCTGTTTCCCATTTTAGAAAGTTAATACAAATATATATATATATATATATATATATATATATATATATATATATATATATATATATATATATATATATATATATATATATATATATATATATATATATATATATACATATATATATATATATATATATATATATATATATATATATATATATATTTATATATATATATTTTTTTTCAAACTATTCGCCATTTCCCGCATTAGCGAGGTAGCGTTAAGAACAGAGGACTGGGCCTTTGGGGGAATATCCTCACCTGGCCCCCTTCTGTGTTCCTTCTTTTGGAAAAAATCACAAAAAAAAAAAATAGAGAGGGGAGGATCTCCAGCCCCCCGCTCCCTCCCCTTTTAGTCGCTTTCTACATCACGCAGGGAATACGTGGGATGTATTCTTTCTCCACTATCCCCAGGGATATATATATATATATATATATATATATATATATATATATATATATATATATATATATATATATATATATATATATATATATATATATATATATATATATATATATATATATATATATATATATATATATATATATATATATATATATATATATATATATATATATATATATATACATACGTCCACACACGCAAATATACATACCTACACAGCTTTCCATGGTTTACTCCAGACGCTTCACATGTCCTGATTCAATCCACTGACAGCACGTCAACCCTGGTATACCACATCGATCCAATTCACTCTATTCCTTGCCCTCCTTTCACCCTCCTGCATGTTCAGGCCCCGATCACACAAAATCTTTTTTACTCCATCTTTCCACCTCCAATTTGGTCTCCCACTTCTCCTCGTTCCCTCCACCTCCGACACATATATCCTCTTGGTCAATCTTTCCTCACTCATTCTCTCTATGTGCCCAAACCATTTCAAAACACCCTATTCTGCTCTCTCAACCACGCTCTTTTTATTTCCACACATCTCTCTTACACTTACGTTACTTACTCGATCAAACCACCTCACACCACACATTGTCCTCAAACATCTCATTTCCAGCACATCCATCCTCCTGCGCACAACTCTATCCATAGCCCACGCCTCGCAACCATACAACATTGTTGGAACCACTATTCCTTCAAACATACCCATTTTTGCTTTCCGAGATAATGTTTCGACTTCCACACATTCTTCAAGGTTCCCAGAATTTTCGCCCCCTCTCCCACCCTATGATTTACTTCCGCTTCCATGGTTCCATCCGCTGGCAGATCCACTCCCAGATATCTAAAACACTTTACTTCCTCCAGTTTTTGTCCATTCAAACTTACCTCCCAATTGACTTGACCCTCAACCCTACTGTACCTAATTACCTTGTTCTTATTCACATTTACTCTTAAATTTCTTCTTTCACACACTTTACCAAACTCAGTCACCAGCTTCTGCAGTTTTTCACATGAATCAGCCACCAGCGCTGTATCATCAGCGAACAACAACTGACTCACTTCCCAAGCTCTCTCATCCCCAACAGACTTCATACTTGCCCCTCTTTCCAAAACTCTTGCATTTACCTCCCTAACAACCCCATTCCATAAACAAATTAAACAACCATGGAGACATCACACACCCCTGCCGCAAACCTACATTCACTGAGAACCAATCACTTTCCTCTCTTCCTACACGTACACATGCCTTTCGTCCTCGATAAAAACTTTTCACTGCTTCTAACAACCTGCCTCCCACACCATATATTCTTAATACCTTCCACAGAGCATCTCTATCAACTCTATCATATGCCTTCTCCAGATCCATAAATGCTACATACAAATCCATTTGCTTTTCTAAGTATTTCTCACATACATTCTTCAAAGCAAACACCTGATCCACACATCCTCTACCACTTCTGAAACCACACTGCTCTTCCCCAATCTGATGCTCTGTACATGCCTTCACCCTCTCAATCAATACCCTCCCATATAATTTGCCAGGAATTCTCAACAACCTTATACCTCTGTAATTTGAGCACTCACTCTTATCCCCTTTGCCTTTGTACAATGGCACTATGCACGCATTCCGCCAATCCTCAGGCACCTCACCATGAGTCATACATACATTAAATAACCTTACCAACCAGTCAATAATACAGTCACCCACTTTTTTGATAAATTCCACTGCAATACCATCCAAACCTGCTGCCTTGCCGGCTTTCATCTTCCGCAAAGCTTTTACTACCTATTCTCTGTTTACCATATCATTTTCCCTAACCCTCTCACTTTGCACACCACCTCGACCAAAACATCCTATATCTGCCACTCTATCATCAAACACATTCAACAAACCTTCAAAATACTCACTCCATCTCCTTCTCACACCACCACTACTTGTTATCACCTCCTCATTTGCGCACTTCACTGAAGTTCCCATTTGCTATACATATCTAAAGATTTGGAATAAATAATGAAACACCCAACGCACTTGTCCTCAACCACAAACAACCACTCTTCCAGCACACTCTCTCTCTTACTTCTGGATCCTCTTATAGTTACACTATTTTCCTTCATTAATGTCCTCCAACCATAATATTATTTTTGTCTTTCATATCCCACCCCCTGTTTCCCCTTTGAAATGTCAATGTTGGGAGCGCTCACCGATCATCCCGAAGGGGCTTCTTTATTGACTCTCCACGCGACAGATATTGTCTCGCATTCCGGGATGCTTCATGTTGTATGGAACGCACAGCGAAGGCTATCCTGGCTGGAATGGAGTTTTACATTTCATCTTTTATTAGATATATTTCCGCAAAATCTTGGTTTGTTCGCTTCTGCTCTGACGCTTGTCGCATCAGAGACAGAGCATGGCGGGGCATGAAAATCTTCCTTTACGCTAAAACTCATTTTGCTTTCTTATTTGCTCGCAGCCACCTTAAAGATGTTCCTCGTAAAGCCAATGATGTCTCCACAAAAAGTAGTGATTTGACTTATCTTACAGACAGAACATTTTCATCCTTAACCAAGAAACATCTCCAGTAACCTCTATAGTTTAAGATCTACTCTCTTCCGATATAATCATTCCTAGCTCACTCTCCAACCAATAAAGCCGCTAATTTTTGTACTTTCTGTTCCTCTTATTCAACTGTAGATGATTCTCCTTCTAATGCGATCCCCCCCCTCCTCCACCACCACCACCACCACCACCATATCCTACTCAGAACCTCTGTCATCTCATATTCTCCTCGCGTGAAGTCTACCAAGTACTGTCTTGCCTTCAAGTGAACGAGGCTTGTGGCGCAGATAACATACTTAGCTGAATCCTTAAGGAAAGTGCCTCTGAATTGGCTCCGAACCTTTCTGGTCTGCTTCGCCTCTGTTTAATAACCTAGATTTTTCCTTATTAGAAACATGGTTTGGCATAATCCCTGTCCCTAAGAAGGGAACCCGCTTTAACCATCGTACAATCGCCAAAGTTCTCTCACAACTTTCATGTTCAAATTCTTCTTAACTCTGACATCTCAATCTGTACTTATCATCAATACAGATTTCCCATTGCTAGGTCTACTGATGATCTTTTCACTTATGTTACTTCTCTCTAGTCGTCTTTTTCAGGGAAGTAGGTGGCAAGAAGACAGTCTCTAAAGGTTGAGGAAGCCTGGGAAGGTGTTGTATACTGTTAAACAGTACTTCTGACAAATCTTTGAGGGAAACTGCAGAAATTCGTGTCCAAGTTTGGGAGAGTGTGTACTTTAACTTGGATCAAATAGAATAGATCTTTCATTGATAAATCCCTTAAGTTAGCAAAAAGATCATTTCATAGAGTTGAGCCCAAACCTCCCATTGACACCAAGAATCTCTTAGTTCTCCCTTTTAATAACAATATCACTTTGCTTCTCATGTTGCTTAAATCCTTTCATGTAAATGTTGCCGCTAGCACCAATAATACTATAAAGACCATCTTGATCAGGAATTCACCAGAAAATTCTCTTGGATGCATCTATAAAGTGCCTTGTGGAAGCTGTGATAAATTTTATGTTGGTCAGACTGGTAAGGATCTTTCTGTCAGACGTAAGCAACATAAATATAGTATAAGAACGGGACAAGAATCAAATGCCATGTTTAATCACGTTAAAAACTATGATCATTGTATTGACAGGAGTAACGCCATCTCAATTATTAACTCTAACTCTATTACCAAGAGAAATATCATTAGATCTATTATTAGATGCACAAAGAATTATAAGCTTAATATTAGTGATGGTCTATACAAATTAGATAACTTTATTGTTGATAAAATTTGTAAAATGATAAGTTCATGAACGCTCGTTGTATGTTTTGGACAATCACATGTTTACCAAATGGTGTCCTATCTTCGTCTCTTCGATGTCTATCAACTGACTGTTATATTTCCCTCTTGTGTCTCGCCTGATGATGTGATTATTACACGAAAGTGCACTTGGGAACTTATCGTGTTTCATTTTCCCCGTGGACTCAGAAATATCTTGATCACGCGCAAAATTATGATCCTTTCCAATATATATATATATATATATATATATATATATATATATATATATATATATATATATATATATATATATGGGAGCGGGGGGCTGGAAATCCTCCCCTCTCATTTTTTTTTTTAAATTTTCCAAAAGAAGGAACAGAGAAGGGGCCATATGAGGATATTCCCTCAAAGGCCCAGTCCTCTGTTCTTAACGCTACCTCGCTAATGCGGGAAATGGCGAATAGTATGAAAAAAAAAAAAAAATATATATATATATATATATATATATATATATATATATATATATATATATATATATATATATATATATATATATATATATATATATTCCTACCAAGACATACACATCATCTACAGAAAGTGAACTGACGTGAGTCAGAGGATCATCTCGTCCCCATCATATCATTCAGAGCGATACCAGTTTGCATCAGCCTTCACTCCTGCCTGCAGTAGCATGCTTTCTGACATGCTTCATGAGCTCCTCTTCGCCAACGGAACTACCTTGGCCCACCAATGATGCTACTACGTTTGTGAATCAAGAACCATTGCAACACAAACCTCGCCAGGTGGTAGAGTGTCCCGCAGTGTATCGAGACAGACTTCCCCAGAACTTTTTTTTAAAGGGGAAGTAAATGTTTATAGTTGTGTTACTGGAGTGATAGTTTTCATACATGGTGCTTTGACAAGAAAATAGTGAAATTGGAAAAAATGTAGCTTAGACATTGAAGCTTATTGATACAGTGGTTAAATTGATGAGAACTACTATTGACGTTTGTGTAAATAAATCAAACATTTCCTTTCCATAGCCAGAGGATGAACCATTATGTGACATTCATTTTTTCATTTCATTTCAAGCTAGAAGTTTCAGTTTTCTAAATTGTTTCTTACATTTTTTCACATGTATATATATGTATGTGTGTGTGTGTGTGTGTATATGTGCGTGTGTGTGTGTATGTGGGTGTATGTGTATATATATATGTATATTATCCCTGGGGATAGGGGTGAAAGAATACTTCCCACGCATTCCTCGCGTGTCGTAGAAAGCGACTAGAGTGGACGGGAGCGGGGGGCCAGAAATCCTCCCCTCCTTGTATTTTTTTTTTTTTTAACTTTCTAAAATGGGAAACAGAAGAAGGAGTCACGCGGGGAGTGCTCATCCTCCTCGAAGGCTCAGATTGGGGTGCCTAAATGTGTGTGGATGTAACCAAGATGTGAAAAAAGGAGAGATAGGTAGTATGTTTGAGGAAAGGAACCTGGATGTTTTGGCTCTGAGTGAAACGAAGCTCAAGGGTGAAGGGGAGGAGTGGTTTGGGAATGTCTTGGGAGTAAAGTCAGGAGTTAGTGAGAGGACAAGAGCAAGGGAAGGAGTAGCAGTACTCCTGAAACAGGAGTTGTGGAAGTATGTGATAGAATGTAAGAAAGTAAATTCTCGATTAATATGGGTAAAACTGAAAGTTGATGGAGAGAGATGGGTGATTATTGCTGCATATGCACCTGGGCATGAGAAGAAAGATCATGAGAGGCAAGTGTTTTGGGAGCAGCTCAATGAGTGTGTTAGTGGTTTTGATGCAGGAGACAGGGTTATAGTGTTGGGTGATTTGAATGCAAAGGTGAGTAATGTGGCAGTTGAGGGAATAATTGGTATACATGGGGTGTTCAGTGTTGTAAATGGAAATGGTGGAGAGCTTGTAGATTTATGTGCTGAAAAAGGACTGATGATTGGGAATACCTGGTTTAAAAAGCGAGACATACATAAGTATACTTATGTAAGTAGGAGAGATGGCCAGAGAGCGTTATTGGATTACGTGTTAATTGACAGGCGCGCGAAAGAGAGACTTTTGGATGTTAATGTGCTGAGAGGTGCAACTGGAGGGATGTCTGATCATTATCTTGTGGAGGCTAAGGTGAAGATTTGTATGGGTTTTCAGAAAAGAAGAGTGAATGTTGGGGTGAAGAGGGTGGTGAGAGTAAGTGAGCTTGGGAAGGAGACTTGTGTGAGGAAGTACCAGGAGAGACTGAGTACAGAATGGAAAAAGGTGAGAACAATGGAAGTAAGGGGAGTGGGGGAGGAATGGGATGTATTTAGGGAATCAGTGATGGATTGCGCAAAAGATGCTTGTGGCATGAGAAGAGCGGGAGGTGGGTTGATTAGAAAGGGTAGTGAGTGGTGAGATGAAGAAGTAAGAGTATTAGTGAAAGAGAAGAGAGAGGCATTTGGACGATTTTTGCAGGGAAAAAATGCAATTGAGTGGGAGACGTATAAAAGAAAGAGACAGGAGGTCAAGAGAAAGGTGCAAGAGGTGAAAAAAAGGGCAAATGAGAGTTGGGGTGAGAGAGTATCATTAAATTTTAGGGAGAATAAAAAGATGTTCTGGAAGGAGGTAAATAGGGTGCGTAAGACAAGGGATCAAATGGGAACTTCAGTGAAGGGCGCAAATGGGGAGGTGATAACAAGTAGTGGTGATGTGAGACGGAGATGGAGTGAGTATTTTGAAGGTTTGTTGAATGTGTTTGATAATAGAGTGGCAGATATAGGGTGTTTTGGTCGAGGTGGTGTGCAAAGTGAGAGGGTTAGGGAAAATGAGTTGGTAAACAGAAAAGAGGTAGTAAAAGCTTTGCGGAAGATGAAAGCCGGCAAGGCAGCAGGTTTGGATGGTATTGCAGTGGAATTTATTAAAAAAGGGGGTGACTGTATTGTTGACTGGTTGGTAAGGTTATTTAATGTATGTATGACTCATGGTGAGGTGCCTGAGGATTGGCGGAATGCGTGCATAGTGCCATTGTACAAAGGCAAAGGGGATAAGAGTGAGTGCTCAAATTACAGAGGTATAAGTTTGTTGATAGAGATGCTCTGTGGAAGGTATTAAGGATATATGGTGTGGGAGGCAAGTTGTTAGAAGCAGTGAAAAGTTTTTATCGAGGATGTAAGGCATGTGTACGTGTAGGAAGAGAGGAAAGTGATTGGTTCTCAGTGAATGTAGGTTTGCGGCAGGGGTGTGTGATGTCTCCATGGTTGTTTAATTTGTTTATGGATGGGGTTGTTAGGGAGGTAAATGCAAGAGTTTTGGAAAGAGGGGCAAGTATGAAGTCTGTTGGGGATGAGAGAGCTTGGGAAGTGAGTCAGTTGTTGTTCGCTGATGATACAGCGCTGGTGGCGGATTCATGTGAGAAACTGCAGAAGCTGGTGACGGAGTTTGGTAAAGTGTGTGGAAGAAGAAAGTTAAGAGTAAATGTGAATAAGAGCAAGGTTATTAGGTACAGTAGGGTTGAGGGTCAAGTCAATTGGGAGGTGAGTTTGAATGGAGAAAAACTGGAGGAAGTGAAGTGTTTTAGATATCTGGGAGTGGATCTGTCAGCGGATGGAACCATGGAAGCGGAAGTGGATCATAGGGTGGGGGAGGGGGCGAAAATTTTGGGAGCCTTGAAGAATGTGTGGAAGTCGAGAACATTATCCCGGAAAGCAAAAATGGGTATGTTTGAAGGAATAGTGGTTCCAACAATGTTGTATGGTTGCGAGGCGTGGGCTATGGATAGAGTTGTGCGCAGGAGGATGGATGTGCTGGAAATGAGATGTTTGAGGACAATGTGTGGTGTGAGGTGGTTTGATCGAGTAAGTAACGTAAGGGTAAGAGAGATGTGTGGAAATAAAAAGAGCGTGGTTGAGAGAGCAGAAGAGGGTGTTTTGAAATGGTTTGGGCACATGGAGAGAATGAGTGAGGAAAGATTGACCAAGAGGATATATGTGTCGGAGGTGGAGGGAACGAGGAGAAGAGGGAGACCAAATTGGAGGTGGAAAGATGGAGTGAAAAGGATTTTGTGTGATCGGGGCCTGAACATGCAGGAGGGTGAAAGGAGGGCAAGAAATAGAGTGAATTGGAGCGATGTGGTATACAGGGGTTGACGTGCTGTCAGTGGATTGAATCAAGGCATGTGAAGCGTCCGGGGTAAACCATGGAAAGCTGTGTAGGTATGTATATTTGCGTGTGTGGACGTGTGTATGTACATGTGTATGGGGGGGGGGTTGGGCCATTTCTTTCGTCTGTTTCCTTGCGCTACCTCGCAGACGCGGGAGACAGCGACAAGGTATAAAAAAAAAAAAAAAAAAAAGAAAGTTTGTTGAGTATTCCTGGCAAATTATATGGGAGGGTATTGATTGAGAGTATGAAGGCACGTACAGAGCATCAGATTGGGGAAGAGCAGTGTGGTTTCAGAAGTGGTAGAGGATGTGTGGATCAGGTGTTTGCTTTGAAGAATGTATGTGAGAAATACTTAGAAAAGCAAATGGATTTGTATGTAGCATTTATGGATCTGGAGAAGGCATATGATAGAGTTGATAGAGATCCTCTGTGGAAGGTATTAAGAATATATTGTGTGGGAGGCAAGTTGTTGGAAGCAGTGAAAAGTTTTTATCGAGGATGTAAGGCATGTGTACGTGTAGGAAGAGAGGAAAGTGATTGGTTCTCAGTGAATGTAGGTTTGCGGCAGGGGTGTGTGATGTCTCCATGGTTGTTTAATTTGTTTATGGATGGGGTTGTTAGGGAGGTGAATGCAAGAGTTTTGGAAAGAGGGGCAAGTATGAAGTCTGTTGGGGATGAGAGAGCTTGGGAAGTGAGTCAGTTGTTGTTCGCTGATGATACAGCGCTGGTGACTCATTCATGTGAGAAACTGCAGAAGCTGGTGACTGAGTTTGGTAAAGTGTGTGAAAGAAGAAAGTTAAGAGTAAATGTGAATAAGAGCAAGGTTATTAGGTACAGTAGGGTTGAGGGTCAATTCAATTGGGAGGTGAGTTTGAATGGAGAAAAGCTGGAGGAAGTGAAGTGTTTTAGATATCTGGGAGTGGATCTGGCAGCGGATGGAACCATGGAAACGGAAGTGGATCATAGGGTGGGGGAGGGGGCGAAAATTCTGGGAGCCTTGAAGAGTGTGTGGAAGTCGAGAACATTATCTCGGAAAGCAAAAATGGGCATGTTTGAAGGAATAGTGGTTCCAACAATGTTGTATGGTTGCGAGGCGTGGACTATGGATAGAGTTGTGCGCAGGAGGATGGATGTGCTGGAAATGAGATGTTTGAGGACAATGTGTGGTGTGAGGTGGTTTGATCGAGTAAGTAACGTAAGGGTAAGAGAGATGTGTGGAAATAAAAAGAGCGTGGTTGAGAGAGCAGAATAGGGTGTTTTGAAATGGTTTGGTCACATGGAGAGAATGAGTGAGGAAAGATTGACCAAGAGGATATATGTGTCGGAGGTGGAGGGAACGAGGAGAAGAGGGAGACCAAATTGGAGGTGGAAAGATGGAGTGAAAAAGATTTTGTGTGATCGGGGCCTGAACATGCAGGAGGGTGAAAGGAGGGCAAAGAATAGAGTGAATTGGAGCGATGTGGTCTACCGGGGTTGACGTGCTGTCAGTGGGTTGAATCAAGGCATGTGTATGGGGGTGGGTTGGGCCATTTCTTTCGTCTGTTTCCTTGCGCTACCTCGCAAACGCGGGAGACAGCGACAAAGCAAAAAAAAAAAAAAAAAAAAAAAGAAAATATATATATATATATATATATACATATATCTTTCTTTTTTTAAACTGTTCGCCATTTCCCGAGTTAGCGAGGTAGCGCTAAGAACAGAGGACTAGGCCTTTGAGGGAATATCCTCACTTATATATATATATATATATATATATATATATATATATATATATATACATATGATAATAAAGTGCATATGAACGCGCACCTTCACAGAACATACAAACCTCCAACAGCCAGGATCGAACCCGGGACCCCTGTGCAAGAGGCGGGAATGCCAACCGCTAGGCTATGGGCCTGGCTAATAGGAATTACATATTCGAATACTAAGTACTCGAATACCCTTCGTCTCACATTGGTGAGCAAATGGGTCTACGCCGGTTATTTCCTAACAGGCGCACATAGCCAGCAGATAGCATTTTACCGAACCTAACTGTACAACGCGGAGGTATATAAATACGAATGAAGTGCATATGAACGCGCACCTTCATAGAACATGCAAAAAATCCAACAGCGAGGATCGAACCTGGGACCCACGCGCAAGAGGCGGGAACGCCAACCGCCAGGCCAAGGGCCCGGCTAACAGGAAACAACCATTCGAACATCAAGCATCGGAACACCCTTCGTCTCACATTGGTGAGCAACGGGGTAAACACCGACCACCTCCCAACAGGCGCACACAGCCAGCAGATAACACTTCACCGTGCCCAACTGAAGAACGCAGAGGTACATGAATACAATTTTGGACAATCACATGTTTACCAAATGGCGTCCTAGCATCGTTTCTTCCATGTATATCAACTGACTGTTATATTTCTTTCTTTTGTCTCCCCTGATGATGTGATTATTACACGAAAGTGCACTTAGGAACTTTTCGTGTTTCATTTTCCCCGTGGACTCATAGGAATATCTTCATCAGGCGCAAAATTGTGATCCTTTCCAATATATATATATATATATATATATATATATATATATATATATATATATATACTTCCCTGGGGATAGGGGAGAAAGAATACTTCCCACGTATTCCCTGCGTGTCGTAGAAGGCGACTAAAAGGGAAGGTAGCGGGGGGCTGGAAATCCTCCCCTCTCGTTTTTTTTTTTTTGATTTTCCAAAAGAAGGAACAGAGAAGGGGGCCAGGTGAGGATATTCCCTCAAAGGCCCAGTCCTCTGTTCTTAACGCTACCTCGCTATCGCGGGAAATGGCGAATAGTATGAAAAAAAAAAAATATATATATATATATATACATATATATATATATATATATATATATATATATATATATATATATATATATATATATATATATATATATATCTATCTTTCTTTCTTTCATACTATTCGCCATTTCCCGCGTTAGCAAGGTAGCGTTAAGAACAGAGGACTGGGCCTCTGAGGGAATATCCTCACCTGGCCTCGTTCTCTGTTCCTTCTTTTGGAAAATCAAAAAAAAATGAGAGGGGAGGATTTCCAGCCCCCCGCTCCCTCCCCTTTTAGTCGCCTTCTACGACACGCAGGGAATACGTGGGAAGTATTCTTTCTCCCCTATCCCCAGGGATATATATATATATATATATATATATATATATGCCTATGCACCTGGGCATGAGAAGAAAGATCAGGAGGGGCAAGTGTTTTGGGAGGAGCTGAGTAAGTGTATTAGTAATTTTGATGCACGAGACCGGGTTATAGTGAAGGGTGATTCGAATGCAAAGGTGAGTAATGTGGAAGTTTAAGAAATTATTGGTGCACATGGGGTGTTCACTGTTGTAAATGCAAATAGTCAAGAGCTTGTGGATTTGGGTGCTGAAAAAGGAATGGTGATTGGGAATACCTGTTTTAAAAAGAGATAGATATGAGTATACCGATGTGAGTCGGAGAGATTGGCAGAGAGCATTATTGGATTGCGTGTTAATTAATAGGAGCGCGAAAGAGAGACTTTTGGATATTGATGTGCTGAGAGGTGCAACTGGAGGGATGTTTGATCATTATCTAGTGGAGGCGAAGGTTAAGATTTGTAGAGGTTTTCAGAAAAGAAGAGAGAATTTTGGTGTGAAGAGAGTGGTAAGAGTAAGTGAGCTTGGGAAGGAAACTTCTGTGAGGAAGTACTAGGAGAAACTGATTGCGGAATGGAAAAAGATGAGAGCAAAGGAGGTAAGTGGAGTTGGGGAGGAATGGGATGTATTTAGGGAAGCAGTTATGGTTTGCGCAAAATATGCTTGTGGCATGAGATGCGTGGGAGGTGGCCAGACTAGAAAGGGTGGTAAATGGTGGGATGAAAAAGTAAGATCATTTGTGAAAGAGTAGAGAGAGGTATTTGGAGTAGTTTTGTAGGGAATGGTGCAAAAGACTCAGAGATGTATAAAAGATAGAGGGAGGAAGTCAAGAGTAATGAGCAAGAAATGAAAAAAGAAGTCAAATGATAGTTGGGGTGAGAGAGTAGTATGAGAATTTAGGGAAAATAAAAAGATGTTTTGGAAGAAGGTAAATAAAGTGCGTAAGACAAGGAAACAAATGGGAACATTGTGTGTGTGAAGGGGGCAAATGAGGACGTAATAACATAATAGTGGTGATATCAAAAGGAACTGGATTGAGCATTTTGAAATTTTGTTGACCGTGTTAGATGATAGAGTGGCAGATATAGGGTTTTTGTCGAGGTGTTGTTCGAAGTGAGAGGGTAGGGAGAATTCTTTGGTAAACAGAGGAGAGATGTAAGGCAACGAGTTTGGTATCACAGTGGAATCTATTAAAAAATGGGGTGACTATGTTGTTGACTGGTTGGTAAGGATATTTGATGTATGTATGACTCATGGTGAGGTGCCTGAGGATGGTGGAATGCATTCATATTGCCATTGTAAAAAAGCAGAGAGGATAAAGGTGAATCCTCATATCACAGAGGTATAATTTTTTGAGTATTCCTAGGACATTGTACGGGAGGGTATTGATTGAGAGGGTGAGAGACATGTACAGAGCATCAGATTCGGGAAGAGTAGCGTTTTTTCATAAGTTGTAGAGGATGCGTGGATCAGGTGTTTTGTTTCAAGAATGTATGTAAGAAATAATTAGAAACAAAAAAATCGAATGCATGTAGCATTTATGAATCTGGAGAAGGCATATAATAGATTTGATAGAGATGATCTGTGGAAGGTATCAAGAATATATGGTGTGGCAGAAAAGTCGCTAGAAGCAGTGAAAAATTTTTATCGAGGAATGTAAGTCATGTGTACGAGTAGGTACAAAGGAAAGTGGTTGTTTCTAAGTGAATGTTCGTTTGCAGCATGGGTGCGTGATGGCTCCATGTTTTTGTTTAATATTTTATAGATGGGGTTGTTAGGGAGGTGAATGAAAGTGTTTTGGAGATAGGGGCAAGGATGCAGTCTGTTGTGGATGAGAGGGCTTGGGAAGTGAGTCAGTTGATGTTCGCTGATGATACAACGCTGGTGGTTGATTTGGTTCAGAAACTGTAGAAGCTCGTTACTGAGTTTGGTAAAGTGTGTGAAAGAAGAAAGCTGAGAGTAAATGTGAATAAGAGCAAGGTTATTAAGTACAGTACGATTCTGGGACAAGTCAACTGGGAGGTAAGTTTCAATGGATAAAAACTGGAGGAAGTGAAGTGTTTTAGATATCTGGGAGTGAATTTGGCAGCGGATGGAACCATGAAAACGTAAGTGAGTCATAGGTTGGGAATAGGGGTGAAAGTCTTGGGAGTGTTGACAAATGTGTAGAAGGCGAGAACTTTATCTAGGAAAGCAAAAACAGATACGTTTGAAGGAATAGTAGTTCCAACAAAGTTTTATGGTTGCCAGGCGTTGGCTATAGATAGAGTTGTCCGGAGGAGGGTGGATATGTTGGAAATGAGATGTTTGAGGACAATATGTGACGTAAGGTGGTTTGATCGAGCAAGTAATGAAAGGGAAAGAAAGATGTGTGGTAATAGAAAGAGTGTGATTGAGAGAGCAGAAGAGGGTGTTTTGAAATGGTTTGGTCACATGGAGAGTATATGAGGAAAGATTGACGAAAAGAATATTTGTGTCAGAGGTGGAGGGAACGAGAAGTAGGAGACGAAATGGAGGTGGAAGGATGGAATGAAAAAGATTCTGAGTGATGGGGGCGGGGCCTCAACATGCAGGAGGGTGAAAGGCGTGCAAGGAATAGAGTGAATTGGATCGAAGTGGTATACCGGGGTCAACGTGCTTTCAATGGACTAAACCAGGGCATATGAAGCGTCTGGGATAAACCATCGAAGGTTCTGCGGGATGTGGATGTGGAAAGGAAGCTGTGGTTTCGGTGAATTATATATGACAGCTAGAGACTGAGCGTGAATGAAAATTGCCTTTGTCGTCTTTCCTAGCGCTATCTTGCGCGCATTCCGGGGAAGGGAGCTGTCATTTCATGAGCGGCGGGGTGGCGACGTGAAAGATTAAAGGCAGAAAGTATGAATTATGTACATGTGTATATATGTATATGCCTGTGTATATACATATATATTTATAAGTTGAAATATATAGGTATTTACATGGGCGTGTGGGGACGTGTATGTATATATATGTGTGTGTGGGTGGCTTGGGACATTCTTTCGCCTGTTTCCTTGCGCTACGTCGCTCACGCAAGAGACAGCTACAAAGTGAAATATATATATATATATTTATATATTTATATATATATATATATATATATATATATATATATATATATATATATATATATATATATATATATATATATATATATATATATATATATATATATTATCCCTGGGGATAGGGGATTAAAAATACTTCCCACGTATTCCCTGCGTGTCGTAGAAGGCGACTAAAAGGGGAGGGAGCGGGGGGCTGGAAATCCTCCCCTCTCGGTTTTTTTTTTTCTTTTTTTTTTTTTCAAAAGAAGGAACAGAGAATTGGGCCAGGTGAGGGTATTCCCTCAAAGGCCCAGTCCTCTGTTCTTAACGCTACCTCGCTAATGCGGGAAATGGCGAATAGTTTGAAAGAAAGATATATATATATATATATATATATATATATATATATATATATATATATATATATATATATATATATATATGTATATATATATATATATATATATATATATATATATATATATATATATATATATATATATATATATATATATATATATATATATATATATATATATATATATATATATAAATAAGTACTATCCCTGGGGATAGGGGAGAAAGAATACTTCCCACGTATTCCCTGCGTGTCGTAGAAGGCGACTAAAAGGGGAGGGAGCGGGGTCCTGAAATCCTTCCCTCTTGTGTTTATTTTAACTTTCGAAGAGAAGAAGCAGAGAAGGGGGCCAGGTGAGGATATTCCCTCAGAGGCCCAGTCCTCTGTTCTTAACGCTACCTTGCTAATAAGGGAAATGGCGAATAGTTTGAAAGAAAAGAAAATATATATATATATATATATATATATATATATATATATATATATATATATATATATATATATATATATATATATATATATATATATATATATATATATATATATACATATATATATATATATATATATATATATATATATATATATATATATATATATATATATATATATATATATATACATATATATATATATATATATATATATATATATATATATATATATATATATATATATATATATATATATATATATATATATATATATATATATATATATATATATATATATATATATATATATATATATATATATATATATATATATACATATATATATATATATATATATATATGTATATATATATATATATATATATATATATATATATATATATATATATATATATATATATATATATTTTTTTTTTTTTTTTTTTTTTCATACTATTCGCCATTTCCCGCAATAGCGAGGTAGCGTTAAGAACAGAGGACTGGGCCTTTGAGGGAATATCCTCACCTGGCCCCCTTCTCTGTTCCTTCTTTTGGAGAATTAAAAAAAAAACGAGAGGGGAGGATTTCCAGCCCCCCGCTCCCTTCCCTTTTAGTCGCCTTCTACGACACGCAGGGAATACGTGGGAAGTATTCTTTCTCCCCTATCCCCTATATATATATATATATATATATATATATATATATATATATATATATATATATATATATATATATATATATATATATATATATATATATATATATATATATATATATATATATATATATATATATATATATATATATATATATATTTTTTTTTTTTTTATACTTTGTCGCTGTCTCCCGCGTTTGCGAGGTAGCGCAAGGAAACAGACGAAAGAAAGGCATGTACAGAGCATCAGATTGGGGAAGAGCAGTGTGGTTCAGAAGTGGTAGAGGATGTGTGGATCAGGTGTTGCTTTGAAGAATGTTGTGAGAAATACTTAGAAAAAGCAAATGGATTGTATGTAGCATTTATGGATCCTGGGAGAAGCATATGATAGAGTTGATAGAGATGCTCTGTGGAAGGTATAAGAATATATGGTGTGGGAGGAAAGTGTTAGAAGCAGTGAAAAGTTTTTATCGAGGATGTAAGGCATGTGTAACGTGTAGAAGGAGGAAAGTGATTGGTTCTCAGTGAATGTAGGTTTTGGGCGCAGGGGTGTGTGATGGCTCCATGGTGTTTAATTTTTTTTTATGGATGGGGTTGCAAGGG